>NW_022589731.1:5100833-5447615 GCF_004348235.1 Phoca vitulina | reverse complement strand
TGCTTTAGTCATCAGAAAGCTCCCTTCCCTGCTTTCCTCTGGACATTTCTCTAAGTATGTTTCATTCTTGGCCAGGATCTTCCAGAAGGTGGCCAAGATAGCCACCAGTCAAGAAATGCTTAAGCCACAGCAGAGGGAGAGACCGTCCCTCTCTCCCCGTGGTGTTAACCAGAGGTCTGTGGCTGCCTCTTGTTGCATTAGACAGAGCCATGTGCTCCTGGATGAATCATCAGATAGGAATATATGTAGTAAAATATGCTGCATTTTAGTGGTTCCCCCCCAAAATACAAGTTATGTCATACCATGCATTTGTTCTGAACTTGCATTTTCCCTCCCACTTAGGAATACATTTCATAGATGTGTGTGTGTGTGTGTGTGAATACATGTAGATCTATCTTATTCTTTTCAACTGTTGCATGGTATTACACTGTACAAATAGAATATTGATTATTTAAAAATTTACCAATGTGAGTGGTTTTTGTCTTAGCAAATAATACATCATATTAACAGCATTGGGCTACATATGAGGCTATTTCTCAAGAATGGGTGTCAGGAGGTAGATCTGCTGTGTTAAAAGCTATGGGCTTCCCACCTTTGATGGGTGCCACTTGACCTCTAAAATTTTCACCAGTCTCATTAGATTTTCAAGTTAAAATAATGTTGCTGCTGCTGTTCCTAGCAAATTCATATTGAATACTTAACTCTTTGTCAGGTGCTCAGTCAAGTGTTCCCTTTTAATCCTTATAACAGGCCAGATAGGGTTACCCTTGCATATGAGATACATGTTAATACTAGCATGACTGCTTTACAGAAAAATCTGTTGAGGCTCAGAGAGTTCTAGTCACTTGGCTAAATTTAGAAAGGTGTTTGTATCATCTTGATAAACTAAAGATGAACTTTATGTTCTAAAGGTAGAGGGTATATTACTTAGGCCACCCCAGCTGGCCAGGGAGTCTTTGACCCCTTAGTCTTGGGCTAAGGAGCACATCCCCAAATGTTCTATCCCGGTGTTCCTTATATGGGATCTGGGTTCCGTGCAGTATTTCTGCACTTACTATCTGGCATAATGAAACATGGAGTGAAACACAAAGTCAATAAAAGAAAATTGCTGAGGTTCTTACTGATCTGAGAGCAACCCAGAGAAAATTAACATGGCAAGGAGAAAACTGGAAAAAAAAAAAGGGCCATTGGTTAATGCAACATATACATTCCATAGAATAGGGCATGTGGAGAACAGTGCAGTCTTTGGCTCTTGTGCAACATGCTTAATGTGGTGACAGTAGTGACCTAGGAATTCTTGAAAGATGTAAACATTGTCACTTTGTTGCTGGCTTCCTGGAATTAGTTGGTATTAAGTAGCCTGATTTTCCTTAATCTTGTGAAGAAATGTGTTTATTTAACCCTCAGTTATTGTGGTCACATGTTTAGCTTATTTAACATAGATTGCAGTGGTGGAAGATTGTCTGGTCTCTTTAAAAAGTAGATCAGCTGCTGAGCTCTTAAGAGGTAGTTAATTGGTAGCTGCTGAGTTGAAAAAGCACCCCATGCCTCCCAGCTGAACCCAGAGGAGATCCAGAGAGGAAGGAAGGCTGCTTCCAACTATTCCAGCAAGAATGAGCTGAGCGCAGTTATTCTGAGAACCAGGAAATAATCAGACCAGATAAATTTAAGACACTTTGGCCCATGCTAGAGAATATTAAAATATTCTTGGTACATAGAAATTTTAGAAGTTTCTATAGAACAAATGAGAAATTAGCATATGTAGGGCCAGAATTTTCAGTCAATTTATAAAGAGGTCTGGGATACTTTTTATTTTATGCTTTTTAGATTACCTTCATACTGTTTAGCTTAATTGTGTTTGGTAGTTTATCTCTGTTTTGATCTTGTAAATGACTCCTTGTTTTGGCATAAACTCTTGTGGCTTATCTTTAGCATTATTTTTTTTTAAACATTCTGGACCTATCATGTTTTAATATTGGTCTTTTTTTCTGTCCTCCTCAAGGTCCTCAAAAGAAGAACCAATTACTGTCAACCTCTTGGCAGGGATTAGAAGGTAGAGCATCTTATCAGATGCTAGAAATAGCTGACTCAGCCAATGGGAGGCTGACTCTCCTCCCATAGATGGTGAATATTTATTTGGAGCATATTCATCTGTCATGCAAGTTTAGGTCCCATTTCTAACAGAAGTGCTAACAATTATGACCTTTATTGCCCTTGAAATGTGTGTCATGCACCTGGGAATGTTAAACATTGCATTATGTCTTTTAATCCACACCACCACCCCCACCCCTCTCAGGGAGGTTACACCTTCACCCTCACCCCCATTTTACCAGTTAGAAGCAAAGAGAATTTCAGCAGCTCCCATGGGACCATAGTTATTGAGCTGTTGACTCAGAGGTGGAACTCACTCCTCTCTGATTCCAGGATTCATTACACTACCTTGCTAAATGCTTGCTTTACTTTCCCTGCCCTTTTTCCCCTTATGCATCTTCTACAGCTTTAGGAGAAATTTGTTTGTTTTTTGTTTTGTTTTTCCATTTAGAGAAGCTTGGTACTCTTTAACAAATCTCCTTTTTCCTCTGTAACTTTGTTTGGTGACACCTGGCCATAAATAGCTAAGAGGAAGAATGAACACATGAATAAAGTGTCCTCAGAACTAAGTGCAAAGAAAGTTCCTTCTTTTAAAATTTTATCTGGGACCTAATGAGCAAGTTTCTCCTATTAGCCTCTCCAGCTGAAGCAATTGGGACTAATGATCCTTTTCTGGTGTTTACCTCAAAGGGATGTTATAAGAATTAGATGAGTCGTTTGCTGGAATAACAATATAATATTCAATATTTTGAGAATTGCACCAAGTTTCCCCACGGTTTGATTTTTATCTGAGAAAGACACTGGATTTCCCTACTCCTGCAACTCATTTATAAAATATGCCAATATATATTCGAGCTTCTTTGGGTCTGGAAGGCAGATAGAAAATGCAAACATATTATGGTCATTTAATTCTTATTGAGCTACCACCTGGGCCGTATACAGTCCTAAAATGAGCACACAGACTCCTCGCTCCTTTCTGGGAGCTTGGGTACTAGCGGGTCCTCATGTGCTAAAGTAAATTACATAACTCGTGTCACCATGGGAGCGTGTTACATCATTGAACCTATTGAAAGACTGGCTTCATTTGTTTGGTTCACTAATTTTAAAACATAAATGACCAGATAGAGAACTAGCAAAAGTGGAGCCTTCTTTATAAATGGAATTCTGAACAATAAGGGAGGGTGACTATAACACCCAATTAACTATTTTAGAACTCGACATTTTCCTAACCAAGAGATTTCCTTCACCCAAACGTGAGTTGGGTGGTGTGGGTCTAGATATTTTCGCAGGGGGTATTCAGGAGATGCGGAAAAGGAGGAAGCAGTCCCTAAGGAGGTCTCACGTCTCAGGTCTGAAGCTATGGCTAAACTCCCAACAGCTGTAGTTCTAACTTGTGTTGAAATGACCATTATGAACAGTCATGTGGAACCAGCTCAGAGAGAAACAGTGGCTCTCTAGGCCAAACAACCTGAATCATTTGATGAGGTCACCTATAGGCTTGATGGGCTAGAGAATTTGATTCACTTCTATAGGTATCACCGCCCTCTTCAACAGACTTGTGTGTGTGCGCACACGTGGGAACGTGAAGTATCCTGGCGCTGGTTCAAGGTTCCCCAACTGTACTTCACAAATACTCCCTCGAAGTGATGTCTACAATGAAGGAACCTGTCTACGGCCATAGTGCCCTGAATGCGCCTGATCTTGTCTAAAATGAAGGAACCTAAAACCCAGCATTTCTTATTACAAAAGCATTAAATACTTTCCCTTTATGCTGGCTAAATTAAACAAAAAATACATGCATTGGGGGCAGGTTTTAATGTCCCTTTATCCCTAGCAGGTACAGCCTTTTGTCACAGTATAATCATGTACACTCAGGAATCACACTGTCTGGGTTCAAACCCTGATTCTGCCATTTACAATAAATATGACTTTGAAATATAAAATATAAAATGAGAACAGTAATTATAATGTCGGTTTCATAGGAAGTTTGTGAGGATAAAATCAAACCATCCACGTAAATTTACGCACTAAGAGGACCAGAATTCTAGAAGTGTTATCCCTTTAACTATCAGTCTGTTTGGAAGCAGAGATTTAATGATTCTCAAATGTGAAATAACTTTGAATTGAGATACGAGATTTACCATTGACAGGCAAAAGAAAGTTAAAGGAGGAAAAGCCCAAATTATGGGTGATGTTTGCAATCGCTCACCGAGCCCTTGTGTGTCATCTGTGGAAAAACTCTTTGGTGGGACGCCTGGGTGGCTCAGTCGGTTAAGCATCCGCCTTCAGCTCAGGTCATGGTCCCAGGGTCCTGGGGTCGAGACCCGCATCAGGCTCCTTGCTCAGTGGGGAGCCTGCTTCTCCCTCTGCCTGCTACTCCCCCTGCTTGTGCTCTCTCTCAATCTCTCTGATAAATAAATAAAATCTTAAAAAAAAATAGACCTCATTGGCAATGATAAAGCACCATACATAGTATCCTGATTCACTTTCAATCTGTTACTAATAATAAATAGGAGGTTTTTACTCCATTCTTCTATCAAAGCATGGTTCTCCTATGGAGTTGGTGAAAGGTGGGGCTCTGGGTCACTGGGTTCACTTTGAAGGGTTTTTTGTTTGTTTGTTTGTTTGTTTTTTATCACTGGGAAGAGACATTCTTGGTGGGAAGCTAAGCGCCTGATTCCCTGTGCTTTTCCCTCAAAGAGCAATCCTGCATAATGTCATGTGTCAAAATTATTTTTTTTCTGGAGGAATTCACTGAAGCAAGATGTTCTAAGATTGCGTTATAGGAACGGTGGAACAGACTCAGCCTCCACATCTCTATAAAGATGTGGGGAACCCAGCGATCATGTGCAGCATTGTCTTCCCTTTAACGTGGAGATTGGTTGGGATTATCAAGGTGATAATAAATATCCTAAGCTGCTTTTTTTAAATTATAGATGCCCAATTAAAAGTCTATGTATATTTGTGTTTTTAATTACACAGAATAGCTAAATCATTCAGCTTTTGGTGGATATTCTTTTAATATGCTGAAGAGTACATTGAGTTTATCGAAGTGATTCAGAAGTCAGGTTAGCATTTTTATATATTGAATAAAAATAAGTAAATCGATAACTCACAATATATTTATTTTTAAAAAGGTAAAACTTGGTGTTTATGGGAGAACACTGTGAATGGTGTGGTAAAAGAAAAAAAAAAAAAAAAGATAGGAGTCAACATCCTGGTAACCCGACCCCCTCAGAGAAACAGGTATTTCTTCCATTCTTGAGGTTTGGAGTGGAGCTGGAGAGAGGTTCAGTTTTCTCCATTAGAGTCATTAGCGTTGCTTTACACTGACGTACAAAGGAAGGAAAGGTAGCATGCTCCTAAATGCCTCTCAGCCACACTCCCTCAAGCAGCCTCTGGGCTCCTCACTCTCCACTTGCTTCTGATCCTTGGAGCCAGGCCAGCTGGACGCATTGATTCAACCACCTCAAGCTCCTGTCTTGCCCCTTCCCACCAGTTCTGCTTATGAGACCTTCTTTACTACACAGTCTAATTAAGACTTAGCCAGGGTGCTTCCAGATGTGACAAATAAGAGATTTTCCTGTTGAATTGATCTGCCTATCTCTGTTCTCGCCAAGTTGTCCCGTGGAACTCTCTTTCCAAATGTGTTTATGATGCTGATTAACAGTTTCCCCAACCCACTACCAGTGAGCTAGGGGATTAACTGACTTATAATTGTATCTCACTTCTCCCAGAGCATCAGGAGTGATTAATGTGCCACATGCAGCTGGCTTTGCTCACTCTGTTATTTCATTATCTGGGAGGCTTAGCAGCCCCAGGCTCCTTCACTGTACATGGCTGAAAAGTTCTCCTGGAAGCAGAAAACCCACTTGTACTGTAGACAACAGAACTCGGAAAATAAGGAAGTGGGGTAAGGATTTAAGAAAAGCAGCCAAAACTTCATATACTTCAAGGAGGGAAGAAACAACCACTAAACTCTAGAAGCTTTCTTTATTTTTTTTAAATTTTTTTAAAGATTTTATTTATTTATTTGAGAGAGAGAGAGAGAGAACGCACAGGCAGGGGGGAGCGGCAGGCAGAGGGAGAAGCAGGCTCTCCGCTAGGCAAGGAGCCCGATGAGGGACTCCATCCAAGGACCCTGGGATCATGCAAGTAACAACAGCCCTGTTGTCATTTTCCTTTGGCATTGGACACTGTGGAGAACTACCCAACTCATAAGACCTCTTTTTTCTGGAGACATCTCCACATATCTGTGGGGCAACAAGAGGAGGTTCCTAGCAGGCTTGTTTATAGTAAGTGACTTACCTCTCCTAACTTAAAGCTGGTCGAAATCAATGCACTTTCCCACCCCAGGAAACTTGAATTGGGACTGAGGGAGAACAGCCATTGGTACAACTGACAGAAAGTCTGGTTGTTCTGGGGAGGCCACTTTCCACCCATCGTGCGGACTGAGGAGCAAGAGAGGGGGGAAACATTCAAATAAGGAGAGAAACCAAGAAAAGATATGGACAAGGAGGACTCCTTGGATCTTCATGGTTTTCATGCCTGATTTCAGCCCCAAGGCTTTCAATCCATGCTATGCCCCTTTATGCATGTAATAACTTTCCCTTTATTTTCTCTTTTTTGTTTAATCTAGTTCCATCTGGTGTCTGTTAATTGTTGGAACCACAAGAGTCCTTACTAATAGATGTGTGTGTGTCTTATGTGTATTTATGTGTCTGGAATGCAGCTCTGGGTAACAGATCCAATTCAAAATGCAATCCTTCAGAGTCTCAGTCCCACAGAGAAGCTGTGAGACTTTGTTCTTGGGTCTATCAAAACATTGCAAATGATGCTGCTGATTCCAATGGACTCTCCTTTCTCTCTGTTGGCACCACTGGATCATGCCTAGGTCTGAGATTCTGGACGTGATCGAATAACATATGAGGAAGAATGACGTATCAAAGTTAGTCCAGATTTCTGGCTTTGGAAGACAGAACTACACAGGGTCTTAGTGCAGAAAAGTTGGGCAAGGGAACCACAGGAAAGGAGAGGAGATGCTGAGGCTACTATGAAGCACAAATAGGCTTTCAGGTGTCAGAGAGAACCCCAGAGAATGGTGTAAGCAGTTAAACATAATTACCTGAAAGCCAGGGCTAAGTGTAGATTGGGTGTCATTCACATTTTGAGGCTGTTAATGCAAAGAAACCTTCCAAAAAAAGTCAATCATTTTCAATAAGAATGGAAATAAAGTCATTCAAGGCAGTTTGCCAAATTATATTACTCTGTGCCTCCAAGCTGTAGGCATTGATTCCTAAAATGACTCTGGACATGATCAATTGCTTTTGGATTGCTAATCTGATGAGTATTATAGGCCATAGCTAGAAAAAAAAATGCGTTAGAAATGGGGGAAAAAAATCTGGCAGGGGTTGGAAAGGCTCACTGGGAAGTTACTTTTTAAAATGAAACCAAAAGAGGTAGCTTAACAATGAAAGAAAGGAGACACTATTGACATGCTGAATAGTTCTCATGATCTCTCATGATCTCTTACCTCAAGGGTTAGGGAAAGGAGAGTTTGTTCTATCATTATTTTCAGCCAGAGGTGGGACACTTCTCACTTGTGCTGTGACTTCATGTGTTCAGACATCTGCCTCAGCCTGGGGGATAATGCCCCCCAGGTAAGCTGAGCTCTCCCATTTGGAAACAAGCCAGTTTCTGAAAAAAGAACAGTTTGAGAACTGTGAGACTGTGAGCAGTCTACTTGTTTCTCTGAGGACAGCGATGAGAGGCAAGATTCTGGGATTCAGGTGAACTGCGCAAATGATACTTAGAAGACTCAGTGCCCTGTGTGTATCTACATGTTGTCGCCCTTCTTCTTTTACTGGCATTTCTCCTGCTCTCTTTTTGTGTTTGTGATTCTCTGCGTTTTCTTTAGTTCTTTATCAGCCACTCTTTCTTTTTCTCCTGTATTCTTTCTCCCTTATGTCTATTTCTCTTTTTTATATTTTTTAAATCCTTTCAGTATAATGTAGAAATGAGTTTTGCCCTTAAAGTGATTATTGTATTAATCGAGCAAAGTTTTTTTTTGTTTTTGTTTTGTTTTTTTTTTTTCTGTTCAAAGTTGAGTTTGGCCATGAATATGCTTTTACTGCAATCTTTCGCTATCCCTCCAAACAAAGAAAAATACTGAGTAATAAAGTTGCTGTTCCACTTCTGTGAATTTGGACTTTAAAGAGTTTTGTTGGGGTGCCTGGGTGGCTCAGTCAGTAAGGCCTCTGACTCTTGATTTTGACTTGGGTCATGATCTCAGGGTCATGGGATCGAGCCCCACATGGGGCTCCATGCTCAGTGCGGAGTCTGCTGATCCCTCTCCCTCTGCTCCTCTCCCTGCTTGCACTCTCTCTCAACTAAATAAATAAAATCTTTAAAAAAAAGTCTTATTAATATATGTCAATACCTTTATATTTGTGATTTCTCTTTGCACAGCAGAGCTATGGGTATGGTGAACCAAGACACAAAGAGGGCACTGATAAAAGCACAGTGGACTTTAGAATGTACAAATTTTGGATTTAGATGTGGTTCAACTACAATAACAGTTGTATGACTTCAAACAAGATATTTAACCCCGTTTTCTTATCTGTGAATTTTGGGATCAAAATAATGCCTACCTCATGGTGTAGAGAGGAGGATAAAGTACTATGTGATGTAGGTAGAGCACTTCACCCAGGTCTTTAGGCATTCTCAATAAATGATTGCCATTATTATTAATAATGCTGTTATTACACTTGTCTGAGTTCATCTGATACTAAGTAATAAATGTGGGAACTGGCATTTGACCAACAAAAGAGATGTTCTTAGGACTAAAAGAAGCAACATAGAGTTGCTTCTCTATGTCCTTCATTTTTTCAAGTGGCAAAATGCTTCACATAATTTTTGAATCTGTAAGTTCTTGTATGCCATGGTAATCCTCTCTGGACCAGCATACCCCTCCAAAGCTTCCTTCTATCAACTCTTCCTTTGCCACGATGTTTTCCTTCCTGCCTCAAAGACATCACACAAGCTGTTCACCCTGCTTAGAATGTAGCTTATGTTTTCAACACTAGTAATTCTCTGGTATAAGACTAAAGAGCCTACCTGCCAGACTAGAACTTGGATAAGAGTGGGACAGACAGAATGAGTTTGTTGTGTGTATGTGTACGTGCAACTGTATGTGCTTATATTTGATTAATGTCTGTTCCCCAACCTTAATTGTAATGTCTGTCAAATCAAAGACATACTTTCTTTACCTCATCCCATATCCCGAATACCTAGTTCTGGTCTGACAGAAAATACAAGTTCAATACATATCTGTTGGGTTAATTGAATGACCTGTTGAGCATTTAGGAAAGAGGCTTAAAATGGAGAGGCTCTCCTTTCAATTGTGGGATTTTATTGGGAGTGAGTGAGCTAACATTCACTGTACGCGTTTACCACATACTATGGTTTGGGGAAATTACAGGGAAAGGGAGACGCAGACTGATTTTTGCAGTTGAATGCTTGCATGAGTGGTGTATGGTAAGGAGGCTGTGGATGCCCACGCGAGTAGGTAGATTTAGTGTGACTTTTCCTGACTAATGTGTTCCCAAACCAATACACCCACCCCCCTGACTGTTGGAAGGGAATATTGACCAAAATGCACATGAGTTTATGGTACTCTCCCAGTATTACACAGAGATGCCAAGTTACTAATGAATGACCCAAACATTCTCTATAAAAACAAAATTAAATTTCAGGCTTGCCTTAGGGAATTTGCTTTAATGAAGTATAACGATTGAAATCCCTTATGAGAACATCTAGCACAGTGTCTGTGCATCCTATGGGCTTAATATATATTAATCTTCTTCCCATTAGAGCAAAGTTAAGAAAATTATGGGGCTTCATTTGGTTTATTTAACTGGGCTGACTTCTTGATTTTGTTATCTAGCAACTGTGAGTGTTCATTTCCTGGAATCACAGACCATTGAGGTGGAATGACTTTAGAGATTCTCTGGTCCAACTGATTCATTTTTATAACAAGAGTAAAGAGAAGCCAAGGGAGGTTAAGTGACTTGGCAAAGGTCACACATGTGCTTCTTTGATTTAGAAGTCAGCATGTGTAATATGTTATGTCCCTGAGGTGAAGGGAAGTGGGGAGAGAACACAGATTAACAGGGCTTTCTTCTACTTAACGAGTACCTGTTAACCCAGGCAATATGTTAGAGCCCTAACACTCAGTACCGTATTTCACTTAAAGTCAAGTAGGCACCATGATTACATGTGGTCTAGAAAGATAGGAAAACTGAGGCTCCAAGGTAATCGACACATTGCCAAAATTACAGAGATAAGAAGTGGTGTGGGTGGGAGCCTGCCTGAAATATGGGCCACTTTTTTTTTCTGTTCCCTGGCGGCTGTTTCACATGAGGAAAAGATGGGAAATTCAACATTAAGGATAGTCAGATGAAAAATGATTAATGCCACCATCTAATATGTGTTAGCCGAAACCTTAAAATGGCTTTTGAACTGAATAGTTTTACCAGGTAAAGATATAGAGGCCCCCAATCCAGCTGGCAGGAGTCAGCTGATCCAGAAAACACCTTCCTCCCCATCAAAACTGGCCAGTTAGTTCCAAATTGTGAGGGATAAAATTAAAAAAAAAAAAAAAATAGAGAAGTAAATCCAACCCCAACTTTCTGTTTTCTTTGGTAAAATAACCTTATCTCCTTCACCAAAACTCATTTATTCATTCTTTTATCTGCTCACCAAACATAGTTTAAGAACTTACTTAGTAGAGACACCAGGTGGAGAACTGAGGAGACAGATAAAGCAGTCTCTGTTCTTTCCATCAGAGTGTTCACATTCTCACTGAGGGATGACAGACAGGCCAACAAATAATTGTGATGCAGTGGTTTCGGTACCTTGACAGAAATCCATTTGCCATTGAACCCGGTGGGTTGTGTTTGGGTCTCAGGTAATTCTGTATATAAGGACCTGCCAGAGGAGTCGAGGATGGGAACCTTCCCCTGTAGCATTGGGTGATTGAAACTTCTGCAGTGCCCTTGCTGATCCTGCTAATAAATCAGGTAGGATCCACTGTGTGGCTTTCATGGCTGTCCTTGAGGAAAGGTGTCATACAGTGTCTCGGGGATGAGTGTAATGGTTTATGACTTCAGCACCTGAAGTCCTATCACACAGCAAGTTCCCTGGAGATGGTGATCATACAGAATGAATATTGCTTTAGCTGGTGATAATGTCACGCTGCCATGCTGAGTTACACAGATTGCCTGATTCCTGCAGCTAAAAAACTCCTGGGTGATTAATCCCGATGTAATGTAAATAGAGTCAGTGTCAAGGAGATCGTAAATGAGAAAATGGATGCTCGGGTGGGGACATTAGTGAGGAATAGAGAGATGCCATCACGCTGTTCATTCCTCAGTCAGCCCCTGACAACATCATTATCCAATTGGGAGGAGGCACATCACTCAGCTAGATCCTGGAAGACTTCCAGATCTTCCTCCCCTACCCCGACCCCCAGCCCTATTTTAAACAGTAAATATTTTACAAATCATGTAACCGGGTTTTCTCTTGCTTGCCATGCCTTCGGGGAGGAGTTATAGGACCACCCCAGTATAAGAGAATCTGATAGTCAGGCACCTTAATTGCCAACCAGACAAACTGGGGCATGAGTTACTCATATTGTTAAAGGCCTCATTAGAGATTCCTTTAAGACATGCTCTCACACATATGACTTACAGAAATTTAATTGCACATATAAGCTAGATTTCTGGTTTGCTGACATTCAGCTTTTTAATTGGTTTCTACCCAGAGATGTAGAAGTCCACCCACATCATTTGTCTTGTGTGTTTGGTAACTTTACTGCCGATGTGAAGGGTCCTATGAAGGTGTCCCATCACACTGGACACTGTTTCTCACCACCATGCTTGAGCTTCTCTTTTCTCTCTTTTCCTAGTCCTTCCCTTTTCTCCCCTTCCTACCTCTTCCCTTCTCTTTCTCTGTGTCTCTCTTCCCATCTGGAAAAAAAAAAAAAAAAATTAGAGGTAGCCTCTGCTTCAAGCTTTAATCAGAGCACTCCCTCCAAACAAATCTGTTGCTCTTCCAAAGAAAAAAAAAAAGAAACCCATTGCTCTAGTCATCTGAAGAAATAAATACTGTGAAAGAAATTTCATTGAATAACATTTTTCTCCATCTTGTTAAACTTCTCAGAAACATTTCATTGTGTAAATGAAGTTTATCTCAAACTCATTTGAAAGTCTGTAGAGCTTTGGAGTCATTTATTCTTTACCAAGATGCTCGCGATTTCCTTTTAATGTGGGTGGTCACATTCCTGCAGCAGATGGTGGATTTTTAGGTTGGCAACCGCGGGGTCCTGGGTGGGAGAGAGGAAGGCTGTTAAGTTGTCTGAAGAGAGGCTGATGTAACTCTCAAGGCTGACATTCAGTTGACCTTCAGCTGTTCCAGGGCTTATCTCTTCATGCCAGGGTTATTTCAGTAATCCCTCCGCTTGCCCTCCTAGTTCTAGGATCTCCCTCTTGCTTACTGCTGTTATCAGAAGCACCTTTCTGAAGAGCTCTTTTTACCTGTCAGACTCCCCTGGCTTCCTACTTACTGCCTGTGGAACTAAGTTCCAGCTCCTTACTCTGACATCTGGGGTACTCCAGAAAATAACCTTCCTCTGACTGAATTTACCTTCCTGAAATGTGTCGTGGTTTTGACATTCCCCTTGGAGTATCCCTTGGGACACAGAAATTAACCATTCTGGGGGTGCCTGAGTGGCTCAGTTGGCTAAACGGCCAACTCTTGATTTTGGCCTAGGTCATGATCTCAGGGTTCTGGGATTGAGCCCCACTGATACCAGGCTCTGTGCTCAGCAGGGAGTCAGCTTGATATTCTCTCTTTCCCTCTCCCTTTGCCCCTCCCTCCCACTCACACTCTCTTTCTCTCTCTCTTTCAAATATATATTTTTTTTTTAAGAAATTAACCATTTTGTTACACTCTATAATCAGTTGGTTTTGTTTTGGGTCTTGTTTCCAGTGTATCTGATTTTCTTCATCTTCTCTATATTCAGATATACTGAGCATTATAAAACTTAACATGATCACACCTCTCTCTCTCACCTAAACCCCCAAAATAGTTCATGATCATTCATTTCATGGTTAGGCTTCCTTTGTAATTTCAGTTACCTGCTTCAGTTGAGGGGCACGCCTCTTGGAAACTCCCTGAACTTACAAGTCTTCCTACAAGTCTTAGCCACATATCTGGGGTCTGCTTGAGCCTTCAAGAACTATTTATACCCAAGCTGTCATTTCTTGGGTTTGATATCTTCTTTCAGACAGACTTTACCATGACAATAGTTCTAAATCTCTGTGTTTTATCTAGAATTTTCAGCCAGGTTATTATAACCTTAGCTTTAGTTTTGTTTGTTTTTAGTTTTAACATTTTCAGTCCCTTTTACTCCCTTGGCAAGCCATTTATAACAATGTACCCCTCCTCACTTTTTAGTTTCTGGCTTTGTGACCCCTTATATAACACCTGGCAAAAGTCATTTGCCATAACTCATGTTAGTAGGGATCTGCTGTGCTTTGCATCAGGTAATTTTGTGGGCATTATTCAGCTTCACAAGTCTCCAATACTGAGAAGACTATCCCTCAGCTTCGAGCAGCCTAGGTAAATCTCTGCAGAACCTTCCAAAATAGAATATCCTTTCTCTTCCTAATCTATTCAGATGCTTCCAGAATATTTAATGATATTCAGGAATTATTATATTTTTAGATATGGCAAATGTCTTACAGTTATAAATGTCTTACAGTTATTATTCTTTGTAAGAGACCATGCCTTTTAAAAAATGTACCTGTGAAACAATTATCAATGAAATGATAGGGCATACTGGCTTTCCTTTAAAGTAATCCAAGAGGAAGGTGAGAAAGTAGGCTGAGGTACACATACAACAGGACAGCCTATGGGTGACTGTTGAACCTGGGTGATGGGTACTTGGGTGCTTATTACACTCCAGCCTCTCAAAACTTAATGCACAGAAGTCACTTGACGTTCTTGTTAAAATACAGATTCTGATTCGAGAAATCTGGGGTTGGCATGGAATTCTGTATTCCTAACAAACCTCCAGGTGACACTGGTGTGCTGATCCTCTGACCACACTTTTGGAAGCTTTGAGAAGTAAGGTATTATAATATTTTCTTCTCATTTGTAAATATTTGGAATTTTCCAAACAACAACAAACCCCTTCTGTCCATCATGGCCTAACTCAGGTTCATTCTCAAGTCCCAACTACGCTTTATGTCTTTTGTACTCTTATTCCCCCTAACACTTGTTTTTAGAGTTAGATTTGCCTCAGGGTGGGAGAGGAAAAGGTAGATATTGCCTAGATTCTGAAATGCTAAAATGGATGCAACCAATTGAAACCCCAGAAAGGTAGTTTGGGGACAGAGAGTGGCAGAGAATGATGGACAACTTGTTAGTCTTAGAGGGCCCTTGATTAGCTCCCTTGGTGGCGGGAAGGCCAACATTTCTGGGAAACCTCTGTGTGTGGGTGAAAGCGTGGTAAGGACACCAGGAGACCTGGATGTCGCCATGACTCAAGAGTGACGAGCTGCCTGGCCTGTAGCTAGTGCTGGAGCTCGGGAGATGGCGGCTACAAGTGTGCCGTGTTCCAGATGCACGGATTTACATACATCATCTGATAAAACCCTCACAATACCACTGCAGGTAGTTACTACTGTGTTCCTTTTCCTGAAGTCATACTTCACCGTGAACTTGGACAGGCCACTCAACCTCTCTGAGTCTGTACCATATCAGGGTTTCAAACTCAGACCTTGGATTTTGGAGGCCAAGCCCTTCCTTATTAGGCTCTCACTTTGATCAAAAGTGTCTTAAGTGTGGTCTGCTCAACTTGAGGGAGACTACTTGGGGTGTTTATGCTCCTCTCTCCCCACACCCTAAATCAGAATGTTAAGGGTGGGGTTTAGCAATCTGCATTTTTACCCAGTGGGTTTGGGCACCCTGAAGTCTGACCCGTTGACATGTTGTTCTGACAGGTTGAATTACACACATGTGCATGCACACGCAAAAAGCCAGCCCTCAGCATAAACTGGACTGGTATTCTGGTAGCTTTGCATATGCTCTCTGGGTCTGTTTACCCATCTACTTTTCTTTAATTGTGAGGTTTCATTGAAATTTTGTATGTAAGACATTGGGCATATAATAGGCACTCAGTAAATATCAGGATGTTCTTCCCTTTTCAATTTTTAATGGAGAAGAGAAAAAACTTGGTTACCCAAATGAAAGTTCTATATCTTATCAATGTGTGTATTGTATGTATGCAGGGAGGATCCAGTGGGGAGGGGTAAAGTAGATTTAGTCGAGAATTTAGTTCCCTAGGGGAACAACAACAACAACAAAAGTTTAGAGATCACTGCCCTCTGTTGTTCAAAATTTCTTAGAATTGCTTTCTCCGAATCAACCACCCAGTCAAAAGTACGAAATTTTGTACAGCTTCCAAAATCCATTAGAGAGAATTGTCTCTAAATGTTTAGGGAAGAGACCTATGACACAGAGATTCAGTGTGTTTGTTTTCCACACTGTCTGAGGGCTTACATACAAAAATGAGCCCTGGAACAGAATTTCCTTAAAGTGCCTTTTGAGGAACGTTGATTGGAGCAGTGTTCATTGATTGTGTTAATCACAAAAAAGATGTAGGAATGCTAAACCTAAACAGGTTTTCTCACTGAAGAATTGTTTTAGGTCTTTAATATGCCAACATCTATAGGAACAAAAGTTAAAGGTCTCAAACATGTGGACATTACACATTCTCCCTTTCCATCCTCCTTTCTCCCCACTTGCCCCTCCCCCCAGCATTGCAGAGGACAGATAATCCTGGCAACACATCCAGGCATCAGTTTTGAACAAATCTTACAGGCCAGGTCATTTGGGCATTATTCCAGTTCCATCCTGCAGTCCATTTACTACATGTAATTCTAACCAAAAGAGTTTTTTTTTTTTTTTTTTTTTAAGCCTATTAGTGAAATTCTGAGATTAGAGGCTACACATTTATTAGCATAAAAGGTAGAGGCATTTGTCCTATTCATGGCTCCTTTTAGTCATTCTTGTCTGGGCAGAGTGACTTGGGTAATTTGAGATAAAAGCACTCATCCCAAATTGACTTGAGCTCAGTGGTCATCACCATAGGGGACATGGGGCAACTCTCCCTGGATAGAAGGTACAGAATGGCCTTGGTTATTGAATTTTGGGTCCATATCCTCAATGACTGCATTACTTCTAAAAAGCCTTCTCAGATTTTCTGTAGTTTACAGTGATTGCTCCTTCTTGGAGCCCCAGAGCACTCACTCTGTTTGTAGCTCTTGTTCTGGCATTTACTTTCCTTGTCGGTCCAACAGATTCCTGTGTTGGAGCTGCCTCCCTAAGTAGATCATAAGTTCCAAAAGGGCAGAGTCACACCCCAGTGGGCTTGGCACAGCATACCACACTTGGTGCATGGCTGACAGATACCTGCTGTTGGGACAGAAAGCACAGCCCCTCTGTACTTGCCTTTGGCATTTGAGAAATTCTAGTGATACATTTCGATTGAATGGCATTTCCCCCACTTGGGCTGTTAGTGCTTTAAAAGGGATGACTTCTAGAAGGAGCCTGCAGAGACTGAAATACGTAGCACAGGAAAAGGGATTGGCAGAGTGAACGAGCTCCCTGTCAGAAGACCCCCTGACTGAACCCTACTTCAGTCTGGAATTCTGCAAACCAATTGCCTCTTCCGATTTAGACAAGTTAAAACACAATTTTTATAATACTCTGTTTTGTGGTTCACAGAATCCTATTCCTATAATAGCCAGTTTTGCAATAAAAATGAATGGTGGAGGCTGTGGTGAGCCTGAGAATATATGATCCATTGAAGGAGCAGCTACTTCTTACCTTCACTCAGTTGTTGCCGTCAAGGATGTGAGCCAAGGATTGCAAGACACGCAAATGTTAAAACAACAACAACAACAACAACAACAACAATCTGAAACCAGTAGTTAAAATGACAAATCTGATTTTTATGAAGTTTGTTTATTGAAAGTTTATAGAGCTATATTCTAAATCTACAGTTTACCCACTAGTCTGCATTATGTATTTATGTGATGCTTAAGAGTTTACAAAATAGTTCACAATTATCTCATTTAGTATTTTCAACTACCCTGTGAGATGGGCAGGGATCCCCTTCACAGTTGCAAAAACTGAAGTTTAGATTGGTGAAATGAGTTACCCAGATTTATAAAGCTATTAAATAACAGAGCTGGGGCTAAAACGTGGAACTCCCAGTTGTGTTTTTTTTTTTTGTTTGTTTGTTTGTTTGGTCTTCTTTCCACCAAACTGCTTTGTCCTAAGCCTGTATTTATTTTTTCTTTCAGTTTTGAAAATCTATTTTCTTATTAAAATAGAACACATACACATAAAAATGTACAAATCCTGAATTCACTGCTCAATGAATTATCACAAAAGAGAATGTGCCTATAAAACTATCACTGTTGTGAACAGACAGAGCATTCCCAGCATGCCAGGAACCCAGGTCTGTCCTGGCCTTAATCCTCAAAGCTAACTACTCTCCTGACTTTTGACTCAGTAGATTATTTAGATTTTGCCTGCTCTTGTTCTTTTTGTAAATTGAATTAGACACTTCATATTATTCCTTGTCTGGTTTCTTTTGATCAGAATTGTGACTCTAAGATTTATTGCTGTTTGTTTCATGTAGTGGTGGTTTGCTTATTTCACTGATTGTAGTTTTCTATTGTATAAATATTCCACCATTAATTTATCAGTTTCACTGTTCATGGGCATGTGAATTGTTTCTAGTTTTTGGTTGCTACAAATAATGCTGAAATGAACATTGTTGCACCTGTCTCTTAGTATCCAAATATATGAATTTTTGTTGGATATATCTAGCCATGGGGTTTCTGGTTTATAGAGTAAGCACTGTTCACTTTTATTTTTATTTTTTTAAAGATTTATTTATTTATTTTAGAGAGGGAGAGAGAGCAAAATAGAGCATGAGAGAGTGTGAGTGGGGGGGGAGGGGCAGAGGGAGAGAATCTCAAGCAGACTCCCAGCTGAGTGAGGAGACTTGTGTGGGACTCGATCTCATGACCCATGAAATCATGGCCTGGGCCCAAACTAAGAGTCGGACGTTTAACTGAGCCACTGTTCACTTTTAATAAACACTGCCAGAGAGTTTTTCAAAGTAATTAAACCAATAATCATACTCTCACTGGTGGTGTAGGAGGGTTCCAATAGCTCCACATTTCACTAACACTATATATTTTTCATGTCTTTCTGATCTTAACTGTTCTCGTGGGTATGTTCAGGTGTATCATGATAGCTTTTATTTGCATTTCCGTGAAGAATAATGAAGTTAAGAATTTTTAAAATGATTATTAGCCACCTAGCTCTCCTCTTTTGTGAACTCCTTGTTCATGCCCTCTTTTTTTCTGTTAGGCAATCTTTCCTTTTGACTGAGGGATTCTTTATATATTCTCGATACAAGTCCCTTATCAGTTACATATATTGCAACTATATTCTCCCACTTGACACCTTGCTTCCCTTTTCACTCTGTTCATGGTTTCTTTTGCTAAGTAGAAGTTTCTCATTTTAAAATAGTCAGTTTACCATTCCTTGCATTTCTGGTTAGTGCTTTATGTGTCCTGTTTAAAAAAGTCTCTTGTTTACCCCAAGATTAGACAGATATTCTCTTACATTATCTTCTGGAAATTTTGTTGTGTTGCCTTTCACATTTAGACCTACAGTCCACCTGGAATTGATTTCTGTGTATGATTCACATTAAAGGTCAGGATTATTATTATTATTATTATTATTATTTTATGTACGGATGTATCCAGTTGACCCAGCATCATTTATTGAAGAGACCATATTTTCCTCACTATTCTATAGTGTACCATTGTTATAAATCATGTTTCTATCACTGTGAGCCTGCTTCTGAATTCTCTGTTCTTTCCTGTTCATTTAGCCTTTCACACCGTTTAATTTTTACAGATTTACAGAAAATCCTAATACGTAATATCTGGTAGTGTAAGTCCTTTAAATTTTGGGTGGCTCAGTCTGTTAAGTGTCTGACTCATGATTTTGGCTCAGGTCATGATCTCAGGGTTGTGAGATCGAGCCTCTGCTCTGGGCATGGACCCTACTTAAGATTCTCTCTCTCCCTCTCCCTCTACACCCCCCCGCCCATTCCCTCTCAAAAAAAAAATATTCTTGGACCTTCTTGGCCAGTCGTGTTTCCCTATTATTCTATAATCAACTGCTAATGTTCATTTTGACTTAGATGTTTTCTAGTCCAAAGTTATTTCTTTGAGAACTTTATAAATTTGTCACCTACAATCAGAAACAATAAGAACAAAACTCTTAACTCTTGCACGTTTGCAAGGAGGTAATAGGGAAGATCCCATGCCAAGCATCTGTTCTCATCGCTTAAGACCATAGTTTATTCAGAGACCAGGGAGCCATGTATTATATGTTACTGTATTATTATAGTTATTTGAAAATTATTTCAAAGTTTATATATTTTTTTCAAATATATATGTCAGTTGTCCATATTTTGATTCCAGGATAACTGTCCTTGTTCAAGTTCGGGTGCTTCGGCCTCTGAGCCTTTGCACTGCCTGTACCTTAGGCCGAGAATGTTTTTCCCCCATTACTGGCATGCCTAACTCCCTCACCTTTTTCCAGATCTTGCTTAAACACCACATTCTCAATGAAACCTGATTGTAGTTAAACTTATAACTTCTAACCCCCTTGCCCTGTTCTATTGGTATGTGTGTGCTTGTGTGTGTGTGTGTGTGTGTGTGTGTGTGAGAGAGAGAGAGAGAGATGACAGTAACACTTGTCACTTTTTGACGTACCATCTAATGTATTTCTGATTAAGGGTCATTTATATTGTCTGTCCACATCAACAGAGGTGTTGGCTTGATTGACTAATATATCCCAAGGGAAGAATAGTACCTTGCACATAGTAGATGCTCAATAAGTATTTGTAGAATGAATTGAATGTTTCTTTCTTAAACCTAACCCATCTCTACCTGTGATTTAGACATATATAGGACAGTCTAGTGAATGGGTGTGGCAGCCCTAGAAAATTAGTTGGTGTGCATGAGAATCTGAGGAGCTTCCTGGAAAGAACCCATCCTAATCTTAAACATGGCATTTTAATCCAGCAATTTATTGCTTCAGTGTTTGTAAAGGAAGGGTGATTCTGACCACACTGGCTATTTCTTCTCCTAAGAATTCATGTCTGCATCCTAGAGGGAGAGAAGATGTAAGTTGGAAAGAAAATGAATCTTTTTTTTTCTATAGAAATTCTGTAAAACACAGACTGCAGGGCTCCAACCCCAGTGTTGTTGTTGGCATTGACCTGGGACCAGATCATTTGTATTTCTAACAAGTTTCTAGATTGTGCAGGTCCTGCTGGTCCAGAGCCAACACTTTTAAGAACCAGTGTTATTACAAGGTATCAGGAAGCAAATGCGCTGGAAAAAGGTGAAAGAGAGTGGATGCCACTTGATGGAAATGTTTCCTTTTTTCCTTCACTCAACCTCCTTTTTTCTCTTTATGCTTTCTTTCCCTCCCTCCCTCCCTCCCTCCCTCCCACCCTCCCTCCCCCCCTTCATCCTTTCTTCCCTTCCTTCCTTCCTTTTCTTTCCTTCCTTCTTTTAATGAGCACATTTGAGTTGCCCCCCCCCCAAGACTATGGGAAATAACCAAGTGGGTCTTCTTTGTGGGAATCTGGAGATTCTGAATTAGCAGGAACAGGAGTCAAGAGTTACACATTTTTCCAGACCTTTTAGTCCTGATAATCTTGTTAGAAACAAAACCTTCAGCAACCTGGACCTACATCTTTGTAGCACGAGGAGGTCAGGTACGTTGGCAGCGGGAGGCCTAGAGGGAATTTACGGTGTCATTGCAGAGTCCATGTTTTGTTTAATTCTGTCTTCCAACCACTGGCCAAAGGGAGCCTACAAGCTGAGGTAATTCTGCATTCTAATAAATAATCCTAAAGAGCTCTTCAGGTTCCATCTAGGCATAATTACTACGCATAAATACGCAGACAGCCCATTATTGATGTTAATCCCAGTGCTAGTGCAGGAAGGGGAGGCTAGCAATGAAAGGAAGTGTGGGTAAGGGCCTCTTATTAGCCCCTTCAAAGTTAGAGGGAGTCTCCTCCTGGCTCCTTGTGACTCACAGTTACCTCAGAACTAATTACCTTCGTCGGTGGCAGGTTCCATCTCAGTGCTCTGTGGAGTTCCTGGGTAGTTTGATGCCATTTACTTTACCTTCTGCAAGCCGCCTTACTGAATTTCAATGAAGCCTGGGATCTGGGTTAAATGCCACATTAGTTATGCAACTTTTCTTACAGGTTTGATTCCTTGCCATCCTCCAAACCTGCTTGAGGCAGATGCAGTTTAACATTGTGAGAGAGCCTGTCTACCAAGGGCTAGGGGACAGTACCTAGACTTCTTTTTGTTCATTAATTCAACATTAATGAGCTACCTACTTAGTACCAAGTACTCTGCAAGCCCCTGGGATGTGGAAGTGAATGCTCTTTCCCTGCTCTTGAGGAGCCCAATAAAGGGACAACATTGGACACATTGACAGATAATGGCAGAGACATGAACCGACTATTAAGAGATTCTAGAAGAGGGATAAACAGTTCAGCCGGAAGGGGCAGGTGCAAGCTTCTTAGTAGAGGTGGGAACTTGACATGCATCTTTACTATTTTATAGGAGTTAGGGAAATGGAGAGAGAGAGAAGGGCATGAGGCGTAGATGTTATAAAATGTTATAAATAACATAAACATGATGAGTCACAGAGTATCTTTGGAGAAGTGTATTTATTAGGACAGGGAAGGAGGAGAAAGGATCATGGTGAGCCAACAGTCATCCTGTTAATGGTCATTCAGTTTTCATGTATAAAATAGTGGTAGAGTACATGGATTTTGGAACTAGATTGTCTAGGTTCAAATTTTGATTCTTCCACAATTAACTGTGTGACCCTAGGCAGGTCACTTAATCTCTCTGTGCAGGGTGCTTAACTTCTTCATGTCTTAGTCATATATAAAATAAGGATGATGATACTCTCTCAGAGTTATTGTGAAAACAAATTAAGTGCTTAGCCTAGTAAGAGCTAAATAAAAACTAGCAATTATTATTATTATTTATTGTTATTAAACATTTAGTATGTTTAATATCATCATCATCTCCGTCATTTCTCCCAACAGTCCAATGAACTGTTAGTGTCCCCACTTGGATTTTTTTCCCAAACCTGTCCAATGTCAAGACATTGGCTTCTAATCCTAATACTACACTATGTTCCACAAACCGCTACCGGTATGCCTCAGATGTCTAGCCAAAAAGTTGGCAAGGGAGTGTGAGAAATGAAACCAGATCAATACTGAGGATTATTCCCTGAAGCTAAACAACGATGTGGGGTATGGAAGGCAGGTGCACAATTGACGCCAAGCAAATATCCCCATTTCGCTTTTAGGCAGTTTGTGTAGGAATCTGTGAAGTCCAAACCCACTGCAGTAACAGCTTGCTCTCTCTGTTGCCTGGATCCGCACGGTGCTTGTGTGGTCCTCAGACAACTGCTTCTGATGTTAAATATTGCCAAGAAAGAAGATGAAACAGTAAACATATTTCATGATATTTTTTCCCCTTTGAGAAATGAACATCTCCTTATCCCATTCATCATAAAGATAAAATAGTGAAGTCAGTGTTTGAACAGATTCACCTTTTCAATCCAGTGTCTTCTGACCTAAAATTCTCCAAGTGTAGTAAATTCTCTGTGTCATATACTGAAGGAGACTGGGGAGAGAGAACCCCTTCTGCAGGCAGGCAGTGATTTTTGCCTAAGTGGGAGCTATGTAGGGAAAAGATGGGACATTCTGTTGTGTTCTCTGTTGTATTCCATTGTATTATCTGACAAGTCTTTAAACACCTCCATGGACCAGGTTTCTAAGAGGTGGAGACTTGTCAAGATCTCCTGAGAATTGGAATTCTGCATTGTGGCTAGCTGCAAGATAAACCTTGCGTCCATAAAGACTGGATGAGAGTCCACATAGCATCTAAAGGAGCGATCATCAGATGGCTCTCAGGGCAGAAGCAAGGATACAGTGTTGGCAGGAGAGAAAGAGAGCAATTGTCTGAGGCTTACATGGATTTTTATTAAGAAAACAACGTGCTTTTCTCTTATGGGGAAGGTCTTATTTTTTGCTATCTGCTCTTGGTGAGTTTGATCTCTTATTCTCTCTCAGACTTCCAATGAGCACATTCTTCCTGCAGGAGGCAGCATTTGAATAAGGAGTGAAAAGTGGTTTTGGACATAAATGAAAATTTCTCCCCCTGTGGACAACGATCTGTGAAAGGGAGAATAGAACTAAAACCAACCCCAAAATGGGGGCTTCGTTTTGTCCACGGCCAAGAAGGTGGAGCAGTGAATACAAGGAGCTGCTATTCATGGGGTATCTGTCTGGATTACCTGGTGATTAGAGCAGAATTATTTTTTTCTCCTCCCCTGTCCCCTTTCCTCTGCCCAGCCCAGTGTGCAAGACTGGCCTTTGTCATTTTGGGCAGATCTTATAGTGTGTTGCAGAGTAACAAGTCTCGGCTCCATATGGTTCCATTGACTTATGCATTTTCTGGTGGGGAGTGTGAAAACTCATTGTATGTCTGTTTCTGGTGGGATTATCTGATTTGAAAGCTCTGATGTGAGAGAAGCTAAAACATTGTCTGCAAGATGAGTTCCATACAGCAGGAAAACAAAGATGCGAGAGAGCCCTGCCAATAGAAGCTGCCATGGGCCCTCGTGGCCACCAGAGCCTTGAGCTCTGCCTTAGAAAAGGGAAGGGACATCTGACTTACTCAGAGATATGAGCCCTCCCTAAATGACCGCAGCCCTGAGGTTAACTTAATTATTCCATCTGTTCCTACTAAACTCTCCAAGCCGGACTGATTTTCCAAGCTTTGTGCTTGGTTTGGTAAGGGAAGAGCCTGATAGAAACTGACGCCACAGTGCTTGACATCCCAGAGCTGTGGATAAACACATCTGCCCGAGAGATGAGCTGAGTGATGAATGTTCACCAAAGCAGGATGTGTAACTGAATGGCATTTTCTTTTCAAGAGCCACTCAGAGAAAGCTGGGGTGCAGAAAATGCTCTGCCTTGTGAGCAGGTAACTAGGCCTCAGATCAGTGGAGCATGACCAGGTATGTCTGGAGTTTTATATTCTGTCCTGCAGAGGAACTGTTTGAAATATTTCTGGCTTGGTGGATCTTCAAACTCATTTAGCTGGGAACCCATTTTATAAACAAAACTTTCTGTGAAATCTCCCTTACTCCATCCTATCAAAAGATTTAAATAGTATTTTAAGTAATTTATAAGTTTGGATTTACATGTGCTTTTAAAATCTGCCACTTCAAACATTAAGCTTATTTTGATGAACAAAAACTTGATGAGCAGATGTTATGGATGGTTATAACTGCTTTTAGAAATATGTTCAATGCTGTGGTTGTTGATGCTAGTGTGATTTTCCAGAGTCAGAATACACTAGCCCACACAGTTAAGTAATTACGCATCGTAACAATTTTTCAACAGCGCAATCTCAATCTCAAAATGTCCTTCTGTTTTCCTCCGGTCTTCTTTCTAGTTGAATCCACTGAATGCCTTGAATCACTACTGTCATTTAATAATTATTTACATTTTCCAATAAATAAAATCCAACTTAAAAGAAGTAAAAAATATAGGTTCCTCAGTGAGTTTAAAAGCTTTTTTGTTTTTTTGCAAAATACTTTTGTGTATATTATGAGATTGTGATATTGTCAATCATTTTTTAATTGTGCATATTTTGGTGAGTTTCTCAGTGACTCACCACTTTATTTATTTTTTTTTAAGCTTTTATTTATTTATTTGACAGAGAGAGACACAGCGAGAGAGGGAATACAAGCAGAGTGAGTGGGAGAGGGAGAAGCAGGCTTCCCACCGAGCAGGGAGCCCCATGTGGGGCTGGATCCCAGGACCCTGGGATCATGACCTGAGCCAAAGGCAGACGCTTAACGACTGAGCCACCCAGGCGCCCCAGTGACTCAGCACTTTAAAACAGAAAATTTTATTTTGCTTTGCATGCTGACTACAAACTTTAAATTTCCATTTCATTCTAGTCCCTTTGTCCATAGTTTGTAAGCTCAAAAACCTTATGGCCTGCATTGCCAAATTGAGTGTGTTCTACTTACTAAAAACTTCCACAAGATTCACAGAAATCTTGCTGCAACCACATTCTATGTTCTAGAGAAACACAAAAAATTAGTGATTTCTTGTCTCACTTGAAATAGTCATACTTGTACCTTGCATCCAGCAGAAGAGCTGAAGAACTCCAGTGAACACATAAAACTTGGAACTCACTGCCTAAATAGTTGTAAAATGTCTGTGATTTAGTGAACAGTGAAATGCATTATCCAACAGAGCTTTGATAGAAGATGGCATTTTAGAAAGTGGTGTTAGCTCATGCAAGATACAGAGGCTACTTGAACATATTACGGGAATAGCTTTTACAAGGGCCTTGATGTTTTACAGATTTTCCTATTGTTTTCTCAGCATCTCTACAGATGTAATTACATTTTGCCATACTGGATTAGATGTTTAAAAATCTGATCCAGGGGTGCCTGGGGAGCTCAGTTGGCTAAGTGTCAGACTCTTTTATTTTTTTAAGATTTTATTTATTTATTTGACAGGGAGAGAGACAGCAAGAGAGGGAACACAAGTGAGGGGAGTGGGAGAGGGAGAAGCAGGCCTCCCGCTGAGCAGCGAGCCCGATATGGGGCTCAATCCCAGGACCCTGGGACCATGACCTGAGCGAAAGGCAGACGCTCAACGACTGAGCCGCCCAGGCACCCCTAAGTGTCCAACTCTTTTTTTTTTTTTTTTTTTAAGATTTTATTTATTTATTTGAGAGAGAGAGAATGAGAGATAGAGAGCACGAGAGGGAAGAGGGCAGAGGGAGAAGCAGACTCCCTGCTGAGCAGGGAGCCCGATGTGGGACTCGATCCCGGGACTCCAGGATCATGACCTGAGCCGAAGGCAGTCGCTTAACCAACTGAGCCACCCAGGCGCCCCTCTAAGTGTCCAACTCTTGATTTCAGTTCAGGTCATGATCTCAGGTTCATGAGATTGAGCCCCATTGGGCTCCATGCTGGGTGTGGAGTCTGCTTAAGATTCTCTTTCTCCCTTGGCTCCCCTCCCCACTCAAGTGCTCTCTCTCTCTGTTCTCTCTTAAATAAACAAACAGAAAACTAAAACTGATCCAGACCCTTAAGAGTTTCTGTTGTATAAACAGAATAATCAAATAACAAATCTTCCCAGATATCTACTTGCCTGTTCACAACTTACCTAAATATGCAAAATGGAGAGAGTCTACAATAACTTTCATTTTCATTTACAGTTGGATTCTCATGATCCCATATAACCTGGCTTCAGGCAGATTTATCCCATATGTAGAATTCACATTCTTAGCTCCATCTCTGTCCTCTGTTATCAAATAATATTTCTGATTGTGTTTTTTTTTAACATGATCTGTCTCCTAAGACTACATACTGCAGTGTCATGGTCAGGGATTAATATACTTTTTGTCTGTTGTGGGCACACCTCCTTTACATTTATATTGGACAGTGCCACAACTGTATTTTTAACATGTTTGAATTTTTTTTTTTTTTTTTTTTGCTTTCATCTCTTTAATAACATTTACATGTTAATGGGCTCTGAAAGAATCTAGGATGTACTTTTGTATTTTGGTGTAAAAATGACCTGGTGACTTGGCTGAAACACTGAAACACAAAATTGCACTGCACAAATTACGTTGAGGGTTGGGACTTCTGTCACCTTAAAAAGTGAAACCAATGATAAATGCTTATTGTACTTTCTTTTTATGAGTGACTTTATGAAATATTGGGGACACTGCTATTTTATGTATTATTGAAGTTGTCAATGGCACTAGTTGAAGAATCGTACGATGTTAGTATAAATTGCTATCACATTTTGAAACTGATCAATGTCATCGCAGTCTATTCTAATAAAAAAAATTATCTGTAAATGTAATGATACATTTCTAATATAATTATTTAACCTGCAGTAACTAACTAAAGTGCTCTTGAAATGTATACAACATACAAAAATTTTATAATAGTTGTCATAGGAAGACCTAAAACTTAAATAAGCCCTGAAATTCTATAAGAAGATGTGGTACAGTTGACCCTTGAGTAGCAGGGGTTCAAACCGCATGGGTCCACTTACATGTGGAATTTTTACCATATAGTACTGTACATGTATTTTCTATTTCTTGTGATTTTCTTAATGACATTTTTTCTCTAGTTTCCTTTATTGTAAGGATACACTATTTAATACATGTAACATATGAAATGTGTGTTAATCAACTGTTTTGTTATTGGCAAGGCTTCCGGTCTATAGTAGGCTGTTAATGGTTAAGTTTTGGGGAGTCACAAGTTATACATGGATTTTTGACTGCATGGGGATCAGCGCCCCTAACCCTGCGCTGCTCAAGGGTCAATTGTGTATTCACTTGCTATTGCACACGTATCAGACAGTCATGACAAGGGCCTGAGCCTTGAGTGGTACCCAGCATAGAGAGTGGTTCATTCACTTTAGTATACTCCTGTGTAATGGACCAGCACAGGTCTGGTTTTTTAATCTTTTTTAAAGAGTCACGTAGAATATTCCATTTAGCTACTTCTGAGTTACTAACCACTCCAGAACGTTATGGCCTAAAACCCCAACACTACTTATTTTGGTTATGGATCTGCAGTTTGGGCATGGCTTAGCCGTGGCATTGCCATGCAATATCAGCTGGTGAGGCTCAGCTGGGGCTGGAGAATCCATCTTCGAGATGGCTCACATACATGACGTGACACCACGGTGATGGCTGTTCCCTGGGAACTCAGCCAGGGGCCGACCTTCACTGGGGCCTCTCTATGGGGTTTCTTGGGCTTCCTTTCAGCATGCAGCCTGGGTTTCAAGAGAGTTTCAAGAGACAGGAAATGGAAGCTGACAGTTTGTTAAGGTCTAGTCTGGAAGATGGCACAGTATCACTTCTGCTACGTTCTATTCTATTCAACTGTCAGAGTCCTACACAGATTCACAGGGATGAGCCCAGGATTCTCCTTCTTGGGAGCATTATCAAGGAATTTGTGACTATCTCTAATCACCACACAGAATTACCACCTTGAGAGTCAATGAATCTTTACAAGAAATTCCAAATAATTACACAGGGATTACAGGAGATGTTTTAGACTGAGTTAACGCAGATAAGTGACTTAACCTAAAGAAAAATGAACAGCTTTGATTTCCTGTGGAACGTTAGTATTTGCTATAAAACACCTTTGAGTATGCAAGTTTGTTTTTTAATTATAATCAGTAAAAATACTGAAAATGTAGGTTTTTTTTTTATTTTTTTTGAAGATTTTATTTATTTATTTGACAGAGAGAGACACAGCGAGAGAGGGAACACAAGCAGGGGGAGTGGGACAGGGAGAAGCAGGCTTCCCGAGGAGCAGGGAGCCTGATGCGGGGCTGGATCCCAGGACCCTGGGATCATGACCTGAGCCGAAGGCAGACGCTTAAAGACTGAGCCACCCAGGTGCCCCTGAAAATGTAGTTTTAAAAAGAATGAGGCTAATAGAGGAATCTGGGATTCTGTGAACATAATTTGAAACATATTTTCATGTACTCCTCTTTCAAAGTTGAATTCTCTTTCTTTCTGCAAAAATATTCTTCTTAGGGCACCTGGATGGCTCAGTTGGTTAAGCAACTTCCTTTGACTCAGGTCATGATCCTGGAGTCCCAGGATCGAGTCCCGCATCGGGCTCCCTGCTCAGCAGGGGGTCTGCTTCTCTCTCTGACCCTCCTCCCTCTCATGCTCTCTCTCTCTCTCTCTCTCAATAAATAAATAAAAATCTTTAAAAAAAATAAAAAAAAATATTCTTCTTAGTTCTATTTGTTACCCTCCTGGGCTTCCTTAGTTTCTTCATTGCTTATGTAGTGCATCACTCCGCTGTCTATTTTTTTGTTGCTCTGATTTAATATATTTTAATTCATGTATTCATTCATTTAACAAATGCATATTGAATATTAGTGTTAAGGACAGGGTGAGCTGTGATACAGAGACAAAAGGATGTGAGTTAGACTTTTCTGTCTCTTTTCCACCCACTGAGCTATCACCAGACCTTGAACAGGGTCTGTGAGATAAGTTGTCAATAAGTATGAGTGTTGAGTGCCTGAATGAAAGTTCACAGTGTTCAGTGAACTGAAAACCTAATAGGAGATATAGAAGTAAGTAATTAAAACCCTGTGATATGTATTCTAACAGATACACAGTGTGTTATGGACATATGAAGGGGGGCCCCAGATCCAGCCTCCGATTACACACCCCAGCCAAAAACAAATTACCACAAAATCAAGAATGAACAGTTGATAGAATTTTCAATCACAATAGTATACAAGCTGGAATATTGATTCTAACTAATTCAAGTCTTCACTCAGATAATTATCATTAGGTATTAACAGAGAGATAAAAAGGGGACCAGTACTTTCCTTTAATTTCAGTGTCAGAAGATACCTCAGGATCATATGCCTATTTTGCCATTTTCTTTATTTTTATGATCTCACCTCATTAACATTTTTTCTCTGATTACCACAGCAAATATTCTTATTGTAGGAAATATGTAAGGTACAGAATAGTACAAAAAGGAAAAAATACCAAAAAATTACCTAGAGTTCTAGCAAGAAATAACTATGTTAATATATCTTACATGTAGTCATATATATGTATGTATATATATGTAGTCATATAGAAAGAAACAAAATACAATTGGGGATCGTAATACTTATACAGTTTTTAAAAGTTCTATATATTTCAGTTAAAATTCTCTACTCAGCCTTTATTCATGAATTACCTTTCAAAAAATCATAATTTCTGACATGAATTGTCATTACATTATATGAAATTTCAGCAATGTAATCATCCTCTATTTTCAAAGGTTGTATGGTGTTCACCTTTTTTTTTTTTCTGTTATAAATAATGCTGTGGCAAAATTTTATATGCTTATCTTTGACCATATTTCAGTTATTTGCTTAGAATTGTTTGCTGTATCTGTGATTTTTTAGTAACAGCCAGGAACATTATAGAATTTTTTTGTATGTGTGGACACATTCTTTTCTTGAAATTTGCATGAAAGTATCACTTTCTCTCTCTCTGTCTCTCTCTCTTTCTCTGTCACACACACACACACACACACACACACACACACACACACACTCACAAGCCAGCATACTTACGGGGATTTATCCATTTCCTCTCTTACAACGCCTTGACTACAATGGGGGTGATGTATTCCACATTTTTACCTGCCCTGCCTGTAACCTGAAGTATGGACCTGTAGAGGCGGAGTCTAAGGGGGACTTCCCAGAAAAGCAGACACTTGAACTGAATTATGAAGAATAATTAGGAATTAGGGCGCCTGGGTGGCTCAGTTGGTTAAGCGACTGCCTTCGGCTCAGGTCATGATCCTGGAGTCCCTGGATCGAGTCCCGCATGGGGCTCCCTGCTCGGCAGGGAGCCTGCTTCTCCCTCTGACCCTCCCCCTTCTCATGTGCTCTCTCTCTCATTCTCTCTGTCTCAAATAAATAAATAAAATCTTTAAAAAAAAAAAAAAGAATAATTAGGAATTAACCAAAGAAGGAAACAGGAGAATGATTGTAGTGGCCTGTTTAAAAATCCAAGCTTGCATATGGGAATTTATTACACATAGGAACAGTAGGATTCTTAGCTTTAAAGAGGAATATGGCATGGATTTTTTTAATTTTTTATTTATTTTGGGGGAGTTTTTAGGAATCTATTTTACTTTTTAATGCAGTGTTCTATAAAATACACTTGATGGTATTGAAAGTATCACCAGGTAAATCATCACTGACACTTTTTTTCTTTTTTTTTACAAAGTAAAGACATTAAGGTTTATTTATACAGTAAAACACACTATGGGGATTATGGTGAAATGCTTGTGTATGTATTTATAATCGAAACTTATTGGTAAATTATACATTTAAAATAGATTAGGGAATAGAAGGTATAATTGAATCATATTCCTTCTTTGACAAATATAAGTGTATATATTAAAGTATACAATGTGATGATTCGATATACATAAATATGTGGAATAATTGCCAAGATCAAAATAATTAACATATCCATCACCTCACATAGTTAATTCTTGGTGTGTATGTGGTAAGAATGCTTGGGATCTGCTCTTAGCAACTTTCCAGTGTACAATACGGGATTACTAACTACAGTTACATGGGTTGCCTTTTAATTGTGAGTTTCTGTAGTTGTATTTCCCTCACTAACTACCTCCCTCCACCTTCATTTTACTTCATCCCTCCTCCCTCTCTCTTACCTTCCTTCCTCCCAAATTTTCAGGGCCATATTAATTACATAATGAGAGGCATAGTGGTCCTGAGCCGCAGGTGGGATCTTCTCTGTGCCATGGCCTCTGTCCCACCCAGCCTCCCTCCCACCTGGCCATCCTCGTCGCTGGCCAGAAGCTCCATCCAGCATTACGCAGATATTGCAGATAATGTCTTTGACCCTGAGGAGTGCAGTGCAGTGTGATGGCACATTTTTATTAGCTAGCATTTTATATATGGAAAAGACAACAAGAGAGCATCGGAGCTAATATTCCCCCTTGGATATTTATTTAAATGATTAATAGTAGATTAAGGAAACAAATTTATTAATAGGTAGGTAGGTAATCAAAAAATATTTGTATCTCTACTTGTATATGGACTTCAGCTTTCCATAGACCTATGTGTTCTTATACTCCATTGAAAGAATGTAAAGGGTAGGTATTTTATTTATGCACGTAGGCACCTCTTGTAGAACAACTTTTTGTAGTAACAGGTGGGCTGAGCAATACAACCCTACACTGATTTCTGTCAGAATGCCAGTTCCCTGACAGAGTCTCAGTGACGGGCCGCCGCACTGAATGATACATGTCAGCAAATAGTGGGGCAGAAGCCATGTGGAACCTGTACACTTTTGTTTAAAAATAACCCATGTTATTTCTTCTAGGATTTAAAATCAGATGTATTAAGTTATGAAGAGAATATAGTGGAACCTGCTTGTTGAGCTCCTGCTAGATACAGATGAGCTTCTTTGTACAGAATGTAGCCTGGGTTTTCTAGACGTAATTGTCTTAGTTCCTATGTGTAGGAAACTCCAGCATACATACAATTCATGTGATCTGGCATATTCCGGAAAGTTATACTGTGTTTTTTTAAATTCTCCCAGGTTTTTGTAGCTATAGAAATGAGGACTCATTAGCTACAGTTTCTGCTTCAGCCTGTGCTCTGTGGGCTGGAAGGAGTTGCAACCAGGGAGGGAGGCAGGGCATATAGTAGCCCCAAAGAGTGACTGTTTCTCAAGGCCTCCTAAATTAGTCTCAGGTAGGAGCTTCCCAGGGCCCGGGTCTGAGAGAGTAATTAAAGGAAATTGGGAAGGTTCACTTGCTTCATAATTATTTTTTAGTTCCAATGTAGTCTGACTTGACTAATTCAGAATTATTGAGAGAGATATTAGTTTGGCTTAATGAGAAGCATGAAAAATGTAACATTTTAAATTAAAACACAGCTTTATTACCTGAGGCTATATTCAAACCACAGACTAGTAGCCAAACACCTTTTGTGGTGATGCTCCTGGGCCTGCTTTAATGATGAGATAAAGATGATTTTTAATTTGCTCAGGGCCATTCTTTTTCCTGATTTGGCATACAAATCCAGTAGTCTTTGCTGTGTTCATTTGCTATGTAACTCCTTTTTAAAAAAGTTATATATTCTTGGAATTTTTTCCTTCATAATCATAAAAGTGACACATTACCGGTAAGAAGTCAAAGGAAAATAAATTATATGAGGAACAAAGTTAATAAAGACCTTCTCTTTCAAGTCAAATCTCAAATATAACCAGTAATAACAGTGTGACATGAAATCTTTTAGATCTAAATTTAACTGTCTCAGCCAGGGTACACAATAGATGCTCAATTAATAGTTGTTAAACTGACCTGAAGCCAGCCCCGGCTTATAAACAGCCAAATTCTATCTCTATCCTATTACCCCAACCCCAGCTTGACCCTCCATGGCTTTGCTTTTATGTAGATTACTGAAATGGCTTCTAATGGTCTGAAATGTGCCCTGTGTTATATTTCCTTCTCCCAGAAGCCTCCCACCACACTCCCCATTGCTAACAAAACAATGAAATTCCATTTAGACCCCTCCACATTTGACCCCAGTCTACGTAACCTCTGTTTTCTTGCACTTTTCCCCCCCTTACACATCTTAAGTTCCAGACAAACTAGACTTCTGAAATTTCTTGTCTACACCTTACTCCTTTCTGCATCTCTGCTTATATTAATGATCAGCCTCAGTCTGGGCTTCAATCCAACATTAATTTAAAGGAACTACTGTGTTCAAGACAATGAGCTAGTCACTCCAGAATGACTTACCTTAGGTAAGACATTTTTACTACCTTTAAAGGTAATGTGAGAGATGTTGAGATAATTATGTAAGAAAATCTAATCAAATAACGTTTCCCCCACTACCCATTATTTTTGTCCATACACATAACATCCTCTTTTCTTATTCGCTGACATCTTCCTTTCCTACCCTCCCCCAAAGTGGCATTGATGCTTCTCCTGGATTCGTGTTCTCACTGGACTTCTTATTCTGCCCCAGATTACAGACTGTCCCAAATTTATGATTTTTCAACATTATCATGCATGCAAGTGATACACATTCGGTAGAAACTACTTGGAATTTTGAATTTGGATCTTTCCCAAGGTGAGCAATGCCTGGTAGGATCCTTATTGGCGGTGCTGGGTGAGGCAGCCTCAGCTCCGTCAGCCCCATGATCACCAGGGTAAACAACCGAGACACCTACCACCATTCTCTGTCTGTACAGCCACCCTGTCCTTCGCTCGCAGTACCGTATTCAATAAGTTAAATGAGGTATCCAACACTTTATTATAAAATAGGCTTGTGTTGGATGATTTTGTCCAACCCGAGGCTGTCAGTATTCTGAGCATGTTTAAGGTAGGCGAGACTAAGCTATGATATTTGGTAAGTTAGGCCTATTAAATGCATTGTTGACTTAGGATATTTTCAATTTACAATGGATTTATTGGGACATAATCCCATCATAAGTTGAGGAAGATCTGTGTAAGTACTTACGTCTGTATCTTATCCTCCCCCTCCCCCCTGCTATGTTGTAAAACCCTTGAGGACGGGGACTGTGTCATTCGTTCCATGGGTCCCCTGAAGCAAACAAAGTACTGGGACTAATGACTTAAAAATATGACCTCTGAAACAAATAATACATTCTATGTTAAAAAAAAAAAAAAAGGATAGCAGGAAGGGAAAAATGAAGGGGGGGAAATTGGAGGGGGAGACAAACCATGAGAGATGATGGACTCTGAGAAACAAACTGAGGGTTTTGGAGGGGAGGGGGTAGGGGATGGGTTAGCCTGGTGATGGGTATTAAAGAGGGCACGTTCCGCATGGAGCATTGGGTGTTATACGCAAACAATGAATCATGGAACACTACATCAAAAACTAATGATGTAATATATGGTGATTAATGTAACATAATTTAAAAAAATATGAGTATCGTTTATTAATTTGTATGTATTTGTTCAATATTATCTGTATAATATTTAAACACTCATTTTGGGTAAGATAGGTATTAGCTTTAAGCTTACTGAAACTCAAATTTTTTAAGATTTATTTATTTGTTTTTTTTGAGAGGGAGGGAGGGGCATAGGAAGGGGGAGAGAGAGTCTTAAGCAGACTCCACACCCAGCACAGAGCCCAACATGGGGCTCGAACTCACAACCCTGATATCACAACCTGAGCCAAAACCAAGCAAGAGTCAGACCCTTAACCACCTGTGCCACCCAGGTGCCCCCCTGAGATTCAAGTTTTGAGGTAAAATTGACTCCTACAGTTACTGGCCTCCCCGAGATTTTTGCAAGTTCAGGGAGAAAGGTAGATGTTCTCAGGACCACTTTGGCATCCACTTCCTGGGTGTGCACCACACAAAGTAAAATAAAATCTTTCTCTGGCTTCTACAGTAACAACCTTTAAAAAAATCAGCAATTTTAAATCCTTGTGAGTTTTGTGGACATATCTGAAGATTTGGCAGCGGGGGGGTGGGGGGAAGGAGGGACCCCAAGAGCATAGGTTTCCACCATGACTCAGGTTTGATTTCTTTCTTCCTTCTCCATGTCTCTCTCCTCCTCACCTGCCCCTTTCCAGTTTGCTCCCTGTAACTCTAAATGTTCCTACCAGCCATCATCTGCTCAGATCTTTTTCCAAAACAGACAAAGAGAAGAAAACAAAACAGAAAACAAAAAAACCCAGGATCCAAATCCAAGAGGAATTCTGGTGTTAGCGGTTAAGATAATACAATTTCCCCTATTGTTACAATTGAGAAATCCCATTTTCATCAGGCATAAATAAAATTTAAGCTCAGCCCTTGGCTGAATTTGTAAGGCCTGAATTAAGGAGGTGTATTCTTGAGACTACTGCCTGATCTGGAAATAAAAATGGCTCAGAAGTCCCTGAAGCTAAGTTATTGTTTGAAAGAGCTGAGCTTCTGCTGGTGCAAATGGAAACAGTCTGTCTTAAAGTCAAGTCGAAGTGATTTTGCTTCTGACAAAGTGAAGAGATGGGAGAATAAATATGTACCCGGAACTCCAGAATCCCGTTTCTGTTTCTGCTGTGTAATCTAAGGCCAGGGACTAAGCACATTTTCTTAAATGAAACAAATGGTGCTATAAATGGTAATAGGAACAATGCATCTTCACGTTTTGATGTGGCTCTGATGAGCTCCTTTTAATGAAACAGGACACAGCAGATGCAAAATGATCAGCGTAGAAGACCAGAGATGGGATTCCGTATGAAATATAGACCCTTGTGCCTGGACATCTGATGTTAGAGAGGAAAAAAGATGTCTATTTGTGTATGTGTACGTGTATCAGTGTGTATGTTTGGCAGTGAATGTGTGTATGACAGGTTGTGTGTGGGGGAGGTGTGTATCAGTATGTGTGTTTGGTGGCTCTGGTGGTGTGCGTGTGTATGTTTGGCAATATATGTGTATATGATGGTGTGTGTGTATGTGACAGGATGCGTGTGGAGAAGTATGCATCATTGTGTGTGTTTGGCAGTGTGTGTAGATGATGGATGTGTGTGGGGCAGTGTGTATCATTGTGTTTAACAGTGTGTGTGTGTACGATGGGGTGTGTGTGTGTATATAAATACATATTTAGTGGTCCGAAGGTGCTGGGCATTACTCGTGTGTTTCTATTAAACCTGCAGAGTATAAATCTAAAGCTGTTATTTGACTCAGGCTTTTGGGAAGGCATTTGAGGACTTGCCTTTGTTTGACCAAATGTTTTATTACTAGTTATTTCTTAAGATTTTACTTAGAGTCATTCCTTGCTAACCTCAGATCCCAGGAATTATTCGTCATTGAAGATGTATAGTCAGTGACAAATGGGAGAATTGAGAAACAGTACAAGGGGCTACTTTTAATTGCTCGTTTATTGTCTTTACTGTCTGATTCTACTCTAGAGACTTAGCTTTACTAAGCACAGAAATTAATTCTTGCAGAGTTCAAAACTTTAGGAGCTCAATGTATCGGAGAGGTTATTTTTTTTTTAAAAGATTTTATTTATTTATTTGACAGAGAGAGACACAGTGAGGGAGGGATACAAGCAGGGGGAGTGGGAGAGGGAGAAGCAGGCTTCCCGCAGAGCAGGGAGCCTGATGCAGGGCTCGATCCCAGGACCCTGGGAGCATGACCTGAGCCGAAGGCAGACGCTTAACAACTGAGCCACCCAGGCGCCCCCCGGAGAGATTATTTTTAAAAGAGATGCCTGGGTGGGTCAGTTGGTTAAGCGACTGCCTTCGGCTCAGGTCATGATCCTGGAGTCCCGGGATCGAGTCCCTCATCGGGCTCCCTGCTGAGCAGGGAGTCTGCTTCTCCCTCTGACCCTCCCCCCTCTCATGCTCTCTCTATCTCATTCTCTCTCTCAAATAAAAAATAAAATCTTTAAAAAAGAGAGATGAAACCACTCCTTGTTTAAAATGAGGTAATGGTATGTGTGTAGAGGGAGGGAATTTGGAAACATTTAGTGCTAATGAATAATTCAATTTGATTTACTGGAGAAATGAAAGGGGATGGCATTCTGCCCTTCTCTTAATGTAAAAAAGATAATCGCCGTTTCACTTTAACATTGTATCTGAAAGTATCTAATACAGCTTATTTTTAGTCCAGGTCAAGTTATCAGCCTTTAAGAGTAGTTTAAGACTGGCTGTCATATTAAAGTTCACTTTTAAAAATAAAAGGAGTCTGAGATGAAATTGTGCTCAACTGCTCCTTTACCCCACCCCTACCCTGGTCTCCTTGCAAAAACAAAATGTGTTTCTTAATTGAACATTAAAGACAGGAAAGAAGCCAGAGGTTGGGAATCCTGATGACAAGAAAGGCCAGCATGAATGAGCCCAGTAGTTCAGGTAACCAGGCCAGCCTGCTGATAGGCTACCACTACAGGGACATGGCTTTTCACAGCCCGAGCTGCTGCCTGTGGCTCTTGGCACCGGAAGTTCTATGCCCCTTGGCTCAGGCACATTTTAATAAAATACTGACAAGTCAAGTGAAGGCAGTGGATACGAATGTGTATGAATGCGTGTGTTAAAGTGTGCTGGTAAAGTTGTGGGGGTTGACATTCTCACTACAAGGAGGTTTTGTACGTTAGGCTTCTGTTCTTACATTTGCAAGGCTGCTCATAGGTTGCATTCAGGCTAAGTCTTCTAAATTAAAAGCAGACAGTGTAAGTATCTGCTGAATCTCTGAGAAGTGACCACAGTAAATGGTCTCCAATGCAGAGTCCTTTCTCTCTCCTTGCCCCACCCATGCAGCTACAAACAAGGGAAGTGGGCAGCTAAGAGGTAGTGAGAAAGGGCACTCTTCAGTGTGGGGGGAGACCGGTAGTTCACCAATGGAAGCACATTTTCACATTTGTTTATGGTTTTTTACTGCAAAAATGGCCAAATCATATTCTTGAGCTTTTATGTAGACATTTAGGAAAAACCTTCAGTAGAGTAGCACACATTTCTTTGGCTTTTGATGCCCTTTGGGAGGTTTCTTGAATAAGGGAACTCTCTCTGTGTTGGTTATAATTTCTTTTCAAAGGACTTGAAACATGCCCCTGTTTGCATGCGTGTAAAGTGCTTAGACAGGAGATGAATTGGGATGGTTATGTTCCTGGGGGCTGGGGATTGCTCTGTGTCAGCATATCTATGATAGCATCGTCTAGCCATAGTCAAAGAGCAAAGCACTGGGTCAGATTCAGAGAATTTGTGCCAGCAGGGAAGTTCTAAGAACATGGCAAAGCTATAAGCATGGGAAAATGAGTCAGAAATTCAGAAGCAGGAACAATCAGGACAGGACTGGGGAACAGAGGTGAGCTCAGGATGAAGGCAGAACAAGGTAAAGGCTGAGTTTACCAACCATTCATAACCCACCTCCTGTGTGCCAGGCACTGTGTTGAGTATAAAGGTAAATAATGCATAGCTCTTGCCCTCAGGGTAGTTAAAATTACTGTGAACAAGAGTATCAGAGGATTAATTTATGTGGTACCAGCTTTGTGGCCACAACACTGTATTCAACACCTTAAAGGCACCAGGCTATTCTGGTGCAGCTTTATAAAGAAAAAAGGATGTGAAAAGGATTTTATGCATTCCTCCTACTCTTTCCTTTTCCCTAAATGAAAAAAATCCAAGAAAAAAATAGCAATGGAAATGGAGTCCCATATGCTTCTCTTGTGATTTTAAATATATATATTTTTCATTTTTAGAAAACGTCATAGATATTCCTTTATAACTGTCATGTAGGCACTGGGCAAGTTTCCTGAAGTGTTAGAGACACTGAGTTTAAGTTCTTTACAAATTGGGCTCTATCATTTCCCCAGAGTATCAGCACTAATCACATTATGTAGGTGACACGCTCCGGTCAAATCATCCAGAATGATCACCACATTGCCTGTCTGCTATTATATCATTGGGATGCCTCATTTGCAAATGGGAAAATTGTAGCTCTGAAAACAATATGCTTCTGATTTCTTGATACAAAAAAAAAAAGGCAGGTGGTGGTTGGGGTAATGCCTGAGAGAAGTTATGGCATGTGGCTATAATGTGGAATTCACACTGATTTGTGAGGATCTTGCGTTTCCATTTTTAGCTCAGATAATTCAGGTTTTGTGTGTTTGTGTGTGTGTGTGTGTGTGTGTGTGTGTGTGTGTGTGTGTGTGAAAAATCTGTGCCTCAGTGGAAAACTTCACGTTGTCTGTAGCACACCCTTCTGGTAGCTATCTGATTCTGATTTTATGAAAGCCGTTTTACAGTTTTTAAAATTGCAGAGAAGTGCTAGCCAGCCACACAAAAATAATTTTTGTTGACAGACAAGCAAATTCTGTCCTGACCTGGGGAGGTCCATTGACACCCCAGCCTTGCACAGGGGTTTTGCCTGCGTTTGCACATTCATTTCAACATTCTTGTAATCTATACACATTGGTGCTTTTTTGGACCTCGCTTTGACGGGTTATAACATCTTGCAGGTTCCTTGGTGGTAAGTAAAAGAAGTCTTTAAGCCATGTCCTTTTCCTGTCTGTATGAGAATAACGATGTTGCCGTTTTTGGAAAGTGATCTCTGAGCACCAAGTTACCACTGTTGCTGCTGCTGTTACCAGGGAGGCTACAGGTACTATGTCTGCCGCGACTGGTGTTTTGGGGACAGTGTCCGTGCCCATGTAGTCCTAATTTAGGAAGAAAAGAACAACGTAATGCTCCAGAAAAGCAATGCTTCAGGTACCTTTTAGTAACATAATTCACCTGGCAAAGCAAAGGCTACACTTCATGCCTGCCCCCACCCCCCACACCTTCCCAACTTAGAGGATCACCTGATGTTAGTCTCCTCTGTGGTAATGCTTGCCAGAGTGTAACAGAAAACCTACCACTTGTTGAACGGATCCCATTCATTTTCCTGACCCCCAGCCCAACCCCCACCACTAACAGATGTGTAACTCCAAGATTCAGTGCCAATTCAGATTCCTAATTCATTCCTAACACTGCTCTTCTAGTCTCTGTAATTCTGTTCTCACTTCTTAACCCCTAATATCACCCATCCCACATGTATTTTATCCCTCCTTTCAGGTATTACTAATAGTCCTTCTGTTGACAAGATTTCCATTTGGTTTTTATGAAATGGAGTGGTAGGTTTACTTTGCTTTTTGTGCTCAAGGGATGGAGAGGAGGCAAAACACATTTTGGTACCCGCCTCTCTGGGGTATTTGTCGACTCTTAGCCAGATTGCTATCAATAAGTTATGGCCTCTGCATCTTATCCTTCTCCTCAAAAATATTCGTCACCATTTCAGAATGTTTTATCCTGAGTTGTTCAGACTTCACTAGTACTTTCACATTCAAATAATGCTAAATAGCACATTCACCAGCAAAATTTAAATTGAATCTGAACTATTACTTTTACTTCAGGGCAAAAACAGCTCAGTGGCGTATACTTCTGTTCAAGATAGTTTTAATTAGCTGCTAAAATCAAAATCACCATTTAAATTGATAGCATTTTCATTAAAAAATGGTTTCAGAATCTTTTCCCAGAGTTATCTGTTGGCTTAAATAGGGTCAATTGCTATAACTGTATCTCTGTGATCTTTATTTGCTCTTTATATGATATAATCCTATTTTTTTTTTTTTTTTTATTCCCTGATTACTTAGAATGGAATTACATACTGAAGAGTATCATACTGGTAGAGAAATGGATACCTGATTATATTGTTTTTCTGAGTTCTATTTTTTAAGACATTCAGCATATTTCCTAAGGATTGTTGTCATGCTGTGGTCATTTTCCATAAAGGGTTGACCTCAAAAAAAAAAAAAAAATCAATTCTGTCGGTAGAAGAATTTCAGTATTATGCAGGTTCTCTGAAACTCCTTGGGATTAGATTTAATTAGAGTTTTAGGGGCACCTGGGTGGGTCAGTTGGTTAAGCGACTGCCTTCGGCTCAGGTCATGATCCTGGAGTCCCTGGATCGAGTCCTGCATCGGGCTCCCTGCTCGGCGGGGAGTCTGCTTCTCCCTCTGACCCTCCCCCCTCTCATGTGCTTGCTCTCTCTCTCATTCTCTCTCTCTCAAATAAATAAATAAATAAATAAAAAAGATTTAATTAGAGTTTTAAAAGGCCTATATTAATAGCAAAGTAGGTTTATTTTTTCTTATCAGTATCATAAATTAAGAATATATTTGTTTCTAATTTCCCCTTCTATACATCTTATTTCCCCTTCTTCATATCACATCCTTGGATGAATAAAATTTACTTGGTTGATTAACTTCGAAAAGAGCATTTTTCCCCTCATAGATAGCACATTCAAATAAAGTGCTGATAGTTTCAACTGTGAATGCTGGGGGAGGATACCATGCCAGACTGGCACTTATATTTGCTACAGAATGAACAAAAATATTATCTAGTTTTTAGCTTTCAAAAATTATTTGTTTAAAAAGGGAAATCTTGGGGTGCTCAGGTGGCTCAGTTGGTTAAGCATCTGCCTTAGGCTTAGGTCATGATCCTGGGGTCCTGGGATCAAGTCCTGAGTTTGGCTCCCTGCTCAGCGGGGAGCCTGCTTCTCCCTCCCTCTCTGCCACTCCTCCCACTTGTACTCTCTCTATCTCTCTCTCAAAAAAGATAGATAAAATCTTTAAAAAAAAAAAATAAGGGAAATCTGTACACTCCTCTAAAAGTCAAACATTCGAATTCAAAATTCCACCTCCATCACTTCCCTTATGTCATTGACAGATCTTTTATTTCTTTGAGCCTCAATGTTCTCATCTGTGAAATGGACATGATAAAACTAGTAAGATAGATACTTTGAGGGTTATAGTAATCAAAAATACCAGTGGAGCTTCATGTGAAGTTGGTGACCCAAACCAAAGCAAGTGAGCAGTCTGCTGTTGGCGCCCATGCATGGGAAGAGTTGTCAGTCTGACAGGGGAACTGAACAAATGCTTAGAACCTTGGCCCGGGAAGTAGCATCTTGACCTGATAGAAAGCCCTATGAGAAACAAGTGGGGCCTTAGGGTTGACAGGAAAGCCTAGGAGAGGAGTCTGCGATACATGTCATTAGAAACCACTATAGTTTTCCCATCTTGGAAAAACGGTGGTTAAATGTATGATACTTTTCACTCTATTATAAACTGTTGCTAGTGAGTCCAGAATCAGCCTCTCTTTTCCTGGTTTGAGCCTCTACAGAAGGCCACTCCAGCTCCTCATTATCATGACGAGGAGAGGAAGTCTGAGCACCGTGAATGTTGGGGAAGCCCGTACAGAAGCAGGGGCTCCTTTGTCAACGCCTGAGCTTTTAAAGAGCATGCGGACTGTAGTTCCTGAGAGATGCACCGAGAAGCAGATTACAAGCAAGCATCCAACAGCCTGGCTATTGTGATCCTGTGTTGATTGCTCAGTCTTCACCTTTTTGTTCCCTGTACCTTTCTTCACACTAAGTTCTCGAGACAGTATTCACACTGAGTCACATTATAACATACGGTATTTAATTGCATAAAATATTTCATCTCTTTCAGATCTGTCACTGGTAGAAGTGGAGATAAAAAGACCCAAAAGACTAATTTACTTTTACCATCAGAATCAGATTCTAAATGTAGAAATTAATGAGATGTTTGCATACTTTTAAAATGAAGTTACAAATGGAAAATGCAAAAATGACTTTATACAACCTCAGTTTCGTGCTTTTTTCTTCTCGTCTCTCTCTTGTTCTCTCTCCTTCTTCCATTCTCTTTCTCCCTGTGTATTTCCCCTTTCCCCCTTCTAGTATTTTCTGTAGCCTGCCTGGAATTTAAAATCTAGCTCTGCTCCTGGGATAATGATTTTTTAATCAAAGACAGATAATTATTAGTGATGTTCAAGGCTGAAAATCATGGATTCACCTTTCCTTGATTCTATTGACTCTGTTCCAAAAGACGTAAGTACTTTTGTCAGTAAAACTGGCAGGCACACTTTGAGGACTCACACAGAGATCTGTTCTGAGAAAATCAATTTTCAAGTTAGAATTGCCCACTACAATTAAGATCTATGCACTTTCAAACATTTCAGCCTAGCTCACCTGTTAAGTCCAGCTAAACGTGTTCTCATTGTTTCAGGTTTTGATTTCATATACTTGGGGAATAGAGAGGACAGAATGAGGGTGCCATCTCCCCATCCGGCTTGTCAAACACATCACTGTGGGGAGAATTATTGAGCCATTTGAGTCCTGTACCCAGGAAACGAGAAAGCTGAAATAACACTCTTGCTTCTAGAACACATGCTGAGTAGGCATTGGTTTGGGTGGAAAGCTCTCTTGTATCCCAAGGGCCTTACATGTCAAATATAAAACGTAAGTCAAAGGCAATGGAACATAAAGTTCTGTGCTGTACCTGGTATTTGACAAATGGCTAAACATAAGTCACATTAGTTAGGCTCATGGAATACTGAACAGGTGAAAAAGTGACAGCCTTTTTTCAACAGAGTAACTGAGCTCCAGTAATCATGGGCTATGGATGAGACTCTCTTTAAGCAAACTTATTTTGTCAACAATTGTAACTATGAAAAGCACAAATTAGAAGGTCATTATTCATTTTGCAGAAGGGTAATTTGCCTTGATTAAAAGAGGTGTCCATAAATCTCTTTAACTTATAAACTCTTGATAAAATTATAATTTTTGTGTTTTTAATTGGTTTTGTCTTTTTTTTTTAAGGAATCAGTTTACTCACACTTTTAAAAGTAGACCTATTGCATTAACTGTATGTGTGCACAAAAAATGAATAGGATATAGGTAGAAATGGAAAGTGGCAAATAAAGACTTAGGTTCTCTCCGATCTCCTTAAATCCTGTTCTTCTTAATTGCAACTATTTGGTCTCCATTTGCCCTTTGGTTTGTGCTCTCATACACTATGACACTGGTTGCAGCATTCATTCTGAAGAAAGAACAATTTGAAACATGTAGTAGACTCCCAAAGCTGTGAGAAGGATTTCAGTTTTCAGAGTAGGATGAATGCTTGCTTCACTTGGGCCTTGACTGGATAAGATGTGTTAGGTTTGAAGGGACCTGACGAGACTATCTCCTTCCAACTACTTGCTTCTGAGCTGGTGATCTTTTTTTTTTTTTTTTTTTTTTAAGATTTTATTTATTTATTTGACAGAGATAGAGATAGAGAGCACAAGTAGGCAGAGAGTCAGGCAGAGGGAGAGGGAGAAGCAGGCTCTCTGCTGAGAAGGAAGCCCAGTGCGGGACTCGATCCCAGGACCCCGGGACCATAATCCAAGCCGAAGGCAGCCGCTTACCCAGCTGAGCCACCCAGGTGCCCTGAGATGGTGATCTTAAAAAGGAAGCTGTGTACTATTTCAGAAGTGTCTTCATCACAAGAGAATTTTTTACAAGGCGACCCTTTTTGTACCTATTCAATAAATGACCCTTAATGTTAAGAGCAACTTAGAGGAAGCTGAATTAAGGAAGGATGTGCACATAAAGAGAAGCTCTGACTTAGAATGGATTATGTCAATGAAGGCATACCCAGAACCAGTTGTTCAACTTGAAAAGTCCTCTGCCATAGGCAGAGAGGATCTCCATGGTGGATTAAGGGGAGGGTGGGGCTCTACTAGGGAAACTGCATTATGGTTGAGCTTTAAAGTGTCAGCGATGTCCTACTGAATGGAGACAGGGAAGAGACGAGGCTTGAATATGGGTAGTAGAGAAAAGAAGTGAGAGAGAGTTAACTCTCCATACATCAAGGTTATTGCTCACTATTAGTGAACTTGACAGAATGAGGGTAGTGCCAAGGGAGAAGGACAGCCTGAAGGGGAGTTTTAGGGAATGCACTTGCAATATTCTAACATCATTTAAATTAGAGGAAAAAAAAAAAAGCCTCTCCTAGGGACATTTGATCCTTGTCTCATCAGTACAAGATTGTGTTTTATAGAATAGTCTCCTCCACTTTGCTCAGGATACTATAGTTTTACGTGATGGGACTTCTGGCTGTTTCCCCTGGGAGGTTATTACAAACTCTGAAGATATTTCTGTGTTACAATTGTGTTAAAAAGGCACATTTTGAGACCTGATTTTATTTATTGTAGAGCATTGCAAGCATTTATACTGCTATATGAGTGTTAAATATTAATGTATTTTTCCAGCTCTCCTGGTACCTAGGCATCACGCGAATGTATAATTCTGGAAAAGCAGTCGAAAGCTTCCTAGGAGCTGTCCTACTTTACACTTAAAAGGATGCCCTCTTGCAAAGGATTATTTAAAAAAAAATTAAAATGATTTACCCACTTTTTAACCCAGTGGCTCCGTAGAAATGAGTTTCTCTCCAGAAGTAGACAGATTTTCTTAAATACACAGAAGTTGAGCTGAGGGGTTGGAATAATTATCAACCCTCTAGCTTTATGTTAGGGCGAGGTAGCCTTACCTTAACCAGTGGTAAGCAGAGATCATATATTTTTCAATCACCGCCTTTCTTGTCAGCTGAGATATGGATGCCGCTCTTCCTCTGGTACCTCTCTGAACAAACAATAACTTTAAACCCACCCCTACTTTAGATCTTGGGAGTAGGTAGATTGATCCCTTTGCCCCACGTCAGTGTGGGTATGGTGGTGACTCACATTTTATAGAATAAAGGTGCTTTTCCAGTTGACATGTGAGATAGAGGTCCGCTTCTGCCTTTCCCATTGCTTCCTGTGATGACTTAATTTGACACGATACAGGAACTTCACCAAGCATGGAAAGAAATGGCAGATTGATAGCTTCCCATATTCCTCTTTAATCCAGCAAGAGGAGAGGAGGATGAGGCTGCTGAAACGGCCTTGCTCTAACCATTTAGTCTGTTTTTGTTTCTATCATTTTTTTTGTTAAAGGTGGCCCTGGAATCCACCTTGAACACAAGCAGAAAAGATGAAGAACATTCTAGAACATAAGCAAACAACTGATTTTTCAATCATCGTCGTCTTCCAAATGTTGTTTGAAATCGAGTTAAAAAAGGAAACAGTACTTGTAAAAGACAGAGTTTGGGAGGTTTTTTGTTTGTTTGTTTCTGAGAAGGAGCCCTAGGGTGTTAGAGGAGTAGTTTGTAGTGGACTAGCTCTTCTGCAGCTAATAATTATAAACTCCTGAAAACAAACACACAGGAACTACTGGAAGGCACTGGAGAGCAATCAACAACAGGCAGACTGAAGGCGATTTAGCTCATGAAAGAAAGGAACCAAACTGGGTGAGACCTGAGTTTTCCCCTGAGAACGTACCCCCATTCGTGTGGCACAGTGCGAGTGGACCTCAGGGAGAGGGCTGCTGTATTCAGGGTGTCAGTGGGTGGGGTGTGGGGCATCCAAAGAGGCTGTGACGATGCCTTTAAAAGGAAGAAGCCACAGTGGTGGGAGCCTCAGGTCCTCTCAAATACTACCTGATTCCTGAATAGTAAGGAGCCAGCAGATGAAACAGTTTTAGGATGAAAAGGGCTAAAACAGGGTGTCAGCTGCTGCTTACTAAAAGGGAAACAGTTTATAGTTTGAATTCTGCCCAACCAAGAGAGAAATACCTTGAGCCTTCCATTCAAACACAGAAGAAACACACCTTAGGGTTAAAGAGACGAACCATGGGAGACTATGGACTCTGAGAAACAAACTGAGGGTTCTAGAGGGGAGGGCGGTGGGGGGATGGGTTAGCCTGGTGATGGGTATTAAAGAGGGCACGTATTGAATGGAGCACTGGGTGTTATACGCAATGAATCATGGAACACTACATCAAAAACTAATGATGTAATGTATGGTGATTAACATAACATAATAAAAAAAAAAAAGAGTATATAGGAAAACTAAGGAATTTTCCAGAAGCCTAAGTGAAAGCTTATACTGTCTCCTGCTGATAAAGTATAAAGATAAGCTTCCACAAGCTCCGGGCAATTGGTTAGTAATTTTTTAATAGCCTATTAGGAGGAAAAAAAATCTTCATAAGAAGGTAACAAAGTCTATTTTCTTGCAACATAGCATCCAGTCTCCGAGATGTTCAATGAACAGTAAAAAGTTACTAGTCATACAAAAGTGGGAAATGTCACTTAAGGTCAAGGGAAAAAGTTGTCCAGAGAAACCCACTTGAAGATGCCCTAGTTGTTAGAATTGACAACAAAGACTTTAAAGTAGCTTTTATAAATATGTTCAAGGACTTAAGAGAAAAGGTGGTCATACTGAGAGAATAGATGGAGGCCTCAGAAGAAAAATGGCAACTATAAAAAAAAAAAAAAAGAAGAACCAGATTGGGGGGAGAAAAAAAAACCACTATATAAAATGAAAACACGTATTAGATGAGGATATTGGACAGAGTGTAAGGAAAAGATTAATAAACTTGAAGATAGGTCACTAGAAATTACCTAACCTGAAGAATAAAGGAAAACAAAACTCCCCTCTAAAATTTTTTTAAAAATAGAGTTTTAGTGATCTGTGAGAAAAAACAAGTTCTTTATATATGTATATTATATATATATATATGCTAAAAAATCCCCAAATTTGATTAAAACATTTAAATATCTATGAAGCTCAGCAAACCCGAAGTCTGATAGATACAAAGGAAACCGCAGTTAGCCACATCATAGTGAAGCTTCTTGAAAACATCATTTGTGTTTCAAAATTCATTTTAGACAAGACTGCCATCTAATATGGAGCCGATTCTTAGGAAACTTTTAATTGTTACATTATGATTACCAGTAGAATACAAGGATGTGGAAGGAACATGCCAACTGTGAACAAATAGACCACAATTTGAATTTTGGCTCTGATGCTCAATGACTGAACCTTTGGAGAAAGGGGCACCCTGTGTCACATTTTGTCTGTAAGATTGTCAGTAACCATAGAAACCCCAAAAGGCTGTGTGAAGCTTGAATGAGATAATAGGAGATGCACAGACTTAACATAAGGCCTGTGAGAGGTGCTCTGTAAATGCTCACTTCTTTTCTTTTTTCTTCCCAGGCATTTAGAGTGCCTTTGAGTATACATAATTCTGGCTATTCTATGGGATATGCATAAAGGTATATATTATGAGAGGGAAAAATCCATTTTCTAAGTCTAAATCATAGGCCTCTGGTAATTTCAACTTGATTTTTAAAATATTTCATATAATGTTTCCACTTGCAAGACATGTCTTTGGAAGACATGCATGGAAAACAGAAGTCTGAAAATTAGCTCATCCATGTTTTTAAGCAACTTAATGAGAAGGTAGTTCACATTTGATAATGTTTTCATTGTCTTCATGTGTCCATGAGGTTTCAGGATTGAAAGCATCTCTGAAATAAGTTTTTAAGAATGTGCCTATAAAGATAAAATTCACTTCCATGTCTTTTAGTACCGCACGAACAATGGCAAGAACAGTAATTCTTATGATTAAGAATGGTGATCACTCTGTCATTTCTGTAAAGTTAAATTGATTTAGCTATGCCTAAAGCTTTGCAAGGAAATCTGACAAATAACTTGAGACATTGGTTAAGCAGTTTACATGTCAGTAAATAAGCTTGTGCCGTTGGAAATATTTCTAAATTGATTAAAAAGATAACACTCAGCTATAAATTATCATTCCATCCTCTTAAAACCTCACATTTTGATTATTGAAATAATGTTTCAGTGGGACTTTCAGGATTCTCTTTTATAATTGATTAAAATGTATCATCCTTGTGTGCCTGGGTGGCTCAGTGGGTTAAATGTCCAGCTCTTGGTTTCGGCTCAGGTTGTGTTCTCACTAGTCCTCTGGTCTACACCCAGCCAGAAGTCGGGTTCTCTGTCTCCCTCTTCCTCTGCCCTTCCGCTTGCGTGCTCTCTTTCTCTCTCTCTCTCTTTCTCTGTCTCTAAAATAAATAAGTAAATCTTTAAAAAATGCATCATCCTGTTTCAATATGTGGTCCCTTATTCCACTCCAGTTCTTCTGTAACATAAAATGCATTAGTAATTTCCATTAACCCAGACGTTGGCAAAAGTCATTAGCTCTTGCATTTAAAATTTCTTAACAACTGGCCTTTAACAAATTGTCTTCTTTCTTAATAATTATCACCCTACGTATGAACATAAAGTTAGATGTGACCTTTACAAGTTGTCATTAGGGCCTTGGACAACTTAGAGGTAACAAGAATTTTGCCATTGGTTCCCCTACTGGAATATTCCTCACGATTGCTGCTGGCTAGGTGACTTAGGCTTCTGTTGTTCTGTTGCTGCTGTTTTGTAATGAGTTATTCCATCAGGAAGTTTGTGGTAAAGTCAAACACAGAGATGGCAGTGCACTGTATGAACTTAAATAAATAAGTTCATACCAGTGAACTTATTCTAAGTAACCAGTGGTTACTAGTCATAAGAATGGCTACTAATATGGTTTCAAAGACGATGGGCAGTGTTGCTTATGGAACTCTAGTAGTGACAAAAGGGCAGTAAATCCATGGGAAGCAGGAAGCACTTTTTAAAAAAAAAATTATTTTATTATGTTATGTTAATCACCATACATTACATCATTAGTTTTAGATATAGTGTTCCATAATTCATTGTTTGCGTATAACACCCAGTGCTCCATGCAGTATGTGCCCTCTTTAATACCCATCAGCAGGCTAACCCATCCCCCCACCCCCCACCCCTCTAGAACCCTCAGTTTGTTTCTCAGAGTCCATAGTCTCATGGTTCGTCTCCCCCTCCGATTTCCCCCCCTTCATTTTTCCCTTCCTGCTATCTTTTTTTTTTTTTTTTAAACATATAATGTGTTATTTGTTTCAGAGGTACAGGTCTGTGATTCATCAGTCTTACACAATTCACAGCGCTCACCATAGCACTTTTTACTTGAATGGCTGACCACATTCACTTCTTACGTGACAGAAAAAAAGCAGGGCTGTTTTTGGCAGGGCCCCCATTGACTTAAGGAAAGAGAAAAAAACACTGTCTCTGATTTTCAGAATTCTGTCCATTGCCTATAAGGATAGATTATATAAGAAAATAATATTGGAATGCAACTGTATATATGATCATTCTGAGTTAGGCAATATACTGTATATTGTTAAAATGAATATTTAAAAGACAGCACAAGTTTAAATGTTCTTTTTTAGTAGTGTCTTTGGTATTTCATTCATTTGACCAACGGTTATCATCCTGTGCCAGGAAGCTAGGCACTTGTGGTATAAGATAAATATAATAAGGTCTCTGATATCAAAGAACTTTCCATAGACAGCCTTCGAGAATAATCAAATGTTCTTTATTTGGTTATTTTATATCATTAAAAAAATTAACACTAGGGCAGATCAACATATTAACGGGTAAATTTTAGGCAAACTCTGATAATATTCCAATAACATTAAAATGCAGTTCTGGTAAGCTATAACCAGGAAGGCAGAACTTTGTCTTTTCTAGAATATTTGATTGTCATGTTTGTATCTTTTACCCATGATACTGATCTCTTTAAGGGATTGGGAGCAAAATTACACCCATAAGAAACATAAGACAATAGAAAGCCTGTCTTAAACAACCAAGAGCCTTGAAAAGATATTTTTCTTAACTGTGAGTTCAGATAGATTTCTGAAATGGTAATAGTTTGATGAAAGAAAAGTTCCCTCCAAACCCCTTAAAATCTAAATTAGTTTTTTTTATCCTTGAAACTGGGCACAGTTCTCTGTTTACATTTCCACATTCCATGGACTAACATACTGTGAAATTTCAAGCCTAGCTGTTTTGGCTAATGAATATACAGTATGTTGAAAAAGCACGATCCTTAGCTTAGAAGACAGAAGCACAATTTTGTTAGCAATTCCTTTATATCAATAGTTATTTAGCTCTAGTTATATACATATATATATTCCCCCTAGTGTTATATATATATTAATGTTATTCTTATAAGTCAACACAGTGAGAATCTTAGGCATTAAGTTGTGGTTGCATCTAAAGATTGCATTTTCCTTGATCAGATTTCAATAACGGCCTTTCTTGTGGTTAAGGAATCCAATTCAGCCTCTTACACACAATCTAATCTAAGTCTATGTTCTATCTCTTTTAATTATACCTGACCATCTACAGGGACCAAAGTCCTTAGAGAAATAATTACCATGCTTTGGCTAATGTATCTTGCTGACTTAGGATTTGGAAGTCTATAAACATGATGAAAGCCAATAGGCTTGGATGGGTCTTGGGGTCAGAAACTCAGTAACCCTCAGTGAATGTTTGGTACTCATAACATTTTCTGAGCTTCTCACAGGATATCCATGAGAGTTTCATACCCTAATGGACATAGAAGAATCGAGGAATTGGGAATGCATTTATAGAGAAGGAGGTGACAGGAAAAACCAGTAGACAACAAAACAAATAGGCTGTTAAATGCCCCTTTGCCCTGTAATGAGGAGCCCTGTTCTACCTGTCTTCTCTTTGGATAACTGGTTATTTTTCTGAATGCCTCAGTCTAAAGTTAGAGACAGGGCTAGAATTCTCAAAGATGAAAAATCAGTTATTCTTTTGAATTCTCTGAGGTTATAAGTGCCCTGGAGAGGTGATTACATCGGTCTGTCTCTATCCTCTGTTTTGAAAGCACGTGGGTTGTATGAGAAAGATCATCTCTGTAACTGATGATGTTCTTTACCCAGAGTTAAATAAATGAGCTTCAGAAAGTTGCCCCAGAATTGTTTATAGCTATTGTTCATTGGAAGTGGTGTATCTAATGTCCATAGCTTTTATCAGATATTCAAAGAAATTTATACCCTCCCCCCAAAAAACAGGTGCAACAAGCACAGAACTCATGATCTCACTAGAATTCCGATTTTTTTTAAAGATTTTATTTGTTTATTAGAGAGAGAGAGCATGAGCCAGGGGGAGGGGCAGAGGGAGAGGGAGAAATAGCTTTCCCACCGAGTAGGGCGCCTGACGTGAGACTCCATCCCCGGACCCTGAGATCATGACCAGAGCCGAAGGCAGATGCTTAATCGACTGAGCCACCCAGGTGCCCCTAGAATTCAGATTTAATTATTCTCCCCGATGAAGCATTTGGACAGACTCCTGGCAGCCCACAGTTATAGCAAATGCATTCTTGCACACAGGTTGAAACTCCTTTAGCTTCTAGTATTGGGTAGATTTCAGCAACATTTGCCTCCTATTTTATTTTATTTTTTGATTTGGAGGGAAGGACGATGTTAAGCCTCTCATATACTGACAACATAAAGACCTCTTCTGCATCACTGGATTCCTGGAAAATAGACTTTATGAATCTCCTATCTGAACTGTGATCTTTTGATTGGTTCAGATCTCTTGAAACTTTTACCGTGTACCTCCCTGTTTTTTTTTTTTCTTTCTCATAAACAAATGAAACCTTTAGTTCAAAGTTCAAGGAATGACGTTTCCATGAAACAAATTATATCTCTCAAGAGAATGAACATTGAAAGAGAAGAACGAAGAATTGATGACCTATTAACAGTTGTAATTCTCCACCTTGAATTATTGACAGCATGTGACATTATAACCTTACAAATTGCAATCTATAAACAGCTTAGAAAATATGACCTCTGCATTACAATTGGTCTCACAAAGCCTTCGGCTTATTACAAACAGCTACCGCCAGCATATTTTCTTATGGGCTGCAGAAAAGAGGGCAGGCATATAACCAGAGAACTGGATGCTTCAGCAAGGCCACTTACAGGCAGAAGTGATGGATGGTGAGTGGCAGCAAACTTCTCAGCCAGGGTGAAAGTATTAGAAGTTTGCTTGTCATTGATTTGCAGTCACCAAATAAAAAGAACTAATTAGCCAAAGTTGGTTGACTTAGCACTTTCTCTCCTCTGCTTTTGAAACAGACAGGAACTTAGAATTCATAAGCAGGACAAAGTAGCTCCAGGGTATTTTTGCCAGTCTTTCTACCCACAGTTGCTCTTCAGGATAGAATGCAGCTAAAAGTCACCAGACTTTGATTTGAGATGTAGGCTGGTTTTTACTCTGCCACAAATGGTAGAATAAATGTTTAGAATCCCTTTATGTAGCTTTGGCAAAAAAAAAAAAAAAAAGAGTCAGAGACACACAAGTATTGTCTGTTTGTTCCACTATACTGCATGTTTTGGATGTTACCCATGGAAATGCTTCATCATACTGGCCCATTATCATATCTGACTTGTTCCTTTTACTTTTTCTTCTTGATTCAGGGCTTACCTTTGCTAGGTTTTCCAAACATCCCGATTGCATTTGTGGTAGAATACCCTCAGAGTATTGGAAATAGCCCTGAAGTCATGGGAAATGAGTTTTGTTACTGGTTCTATCACAAACTGAGTGTGGACTTTGGCAACTCATGTGACCTCTCTGGGCTTCAGTTTCCCCTCATGATAATAATCACAGTGTCTAGCATTTAAGGGGCTTCTCTGTGCTGGTACTTTACATACAGTCGTCCAGTTAAGCCTCCTAATAACCCTCTGAGAGCCTCTAAGGGGCTGAAATTATTCCACACTTCCCTGATGGAGAAACTGGAGCTTATGAAAGTTAGGTTACCTCCCATTAGAAGGAGGCCGAGCCGGAACACCAGCCCGGCAGTTTGCCTCCAGAGCCTAGACGTTGACCTCAGGACTCACTAGCATCACGGGTGGTGTCTGTGATTAATGGCATTGCGTTTGCTCCAGGGAAAGGAGAACTCAGTTATGGAGGAACAACTGCTGTATTCTGCTGCCTAATGACGCTGTGTGGGAATAGGAACCTAGTATTGCTCGAGTTTTCTGATTTTTTTTCAAGAGAAGTAAGAATTCCAGTTCGGTATATAAATTCCTGATTTTTAAATGCTGGCAACTTGATCCACTTTGTTTTTCAAACTTGCTGAGGACCAGTATTGTGTAGGACGAAAGCATGATTCGGGGCAGCTGTGGTGTGTCCTCTGCTTAATGATCTATTATTTAAATGCTACCTACCCTGCTACATTATAAAATGGCAAATTTGGACTAATTTGATAATTTTAGTAATCTCTAGGTACCCCCTAGCACCAAAATTCTGTAGAATTCTTTGATTATCTCAAGTTTCTAGTTCCCATATATGCATCTTTTCAAATTGCTTTCTTCTAAACTTTTTAGGAGAATTTTTCCCAGATGCTTAACACAGAAGACCCTGTCCTGTCAAAGATGCCTCTAGTCTCCTAGTCCTCTTTTTTCTTTTTTTAAAAATATTTTATTTATTTATTTGAGAGAAAGAGAAAGCACAAGAGGGGAGAGGGTCAGAGGGAAAAGCAGACTCCCTGCCGAGCAGCAGACTCCCTGCCGAGCAGGGAGCCCGATGCGGGACTTGATCTCGGGACTCTGGAATCATGACCTGAGCCAAAGGCAGTCGCTTAAGGCAAACTACAGTCTGAGGGCCAAATTTGGCCATCACCTGGTTTTATAAATAAAGGGTTTTGGAACACAGCCACACCTGTTTGTGGACGTATTGTCTATGGCTGGTTTCATGACACAACTGTGGAAATGAGTAGTTGTGACAAACATTTTGTGGTTCACAAGCCTAAATTACTTACTATCTTATTCTTTAAGAAAAAGTTTGATGGTACCCGCTAATCTATTACGTAGGTGTCAGATTTAAAATACATAGCTTTGTATCTTTAGTATTATGTGTGTCTCCTCTGTGCTCAAAAATCTTAAATTCCTCTTCATATTTTACCACGTAGACTAGAGATTTCTCACCCTGGCATTAGAGACCATCCAAAAATTACCTCAGTTTATCTTTACACGCCATATTTTTCAAACATCATTGTAATCTCTGGCCAGGTTTGGTTAAATGATGAACCACAAATACACCACGCTCACCCTAAGTCTGAACTTTTGAGAATGTGCTGCCAGCAGTATAATTTATACTCCATCATTCTTCAAACTATGATATTCAATGGGCATTTGGTTCTAACCAAACTAATTTTTATTGAGCATCTACTGTGTATCAAGGATGGCAGTAGCCTTGCAACATATAAATCAATTTCATTCCTTCCAAATTGACTCACATTTTTAAGCATACATGTCTGTACATTGTGTAATTATTCACTGACCATATATACTGGGGTTTTTTTATGTTATATTCCATCTTAGCACAAGAAATTATATTTGTTATTAAAATTATTTTTTTTAAGATTTTATTTATTTGAGAGAGAGAGCAGGAGCGGGGAGGGGGCTGAGTAGTGGGCAGGGAGGGAGGGAGAGGCAGAGGGAGAGGGAGAAGCACTGAGTAGGAAGCCCAAGGTGGGGCTCAATCCGAGGACCCTGAGATCATGATCTGAGCCGAAGGCAGATGCTTAACCAACTGAGCCATCCAGGCATCCCAAGCGCAAGAAATTGTATTAAAAAATTCAACAACGAGATGATAACCTAATGGAAGAGACAGGTAAACAAGTAATGAAAGCGGTGTGCTCAGGCCATAGTTGAAACACACTACACTAAAGAGGCAAGATGGAGCTGCACACTCTGCCCAGAGAGGCTGGGATGGCTTCATGGAGGACATGGTGTTTGAACTGGGTATTGGAAATCAAGAAAGCCCTAGAAGCCTGAAAATTCATGATGGTTCAAAGAATAGCATGGCGGTCATGAAGGCAGGATTGCAAGGAGAAGCAGCAACCAATACAAAATAGAGGATCAGTGCTGTATGGAATGGACCTTCGATGTTCTACGGAAGAAGAGGGAATTAATTTAGTCCTCTTGAGGCAAGGGAAACTTGAGTGTTTCTGAACAACAGAGTGATAATCAGATTCTGCCTAGATCATAAATACCTAGGTGGCAGAAATTACATTTTCTATCCTTTTGTCTCCCATAAGGTCTACCGGTTCTGCTGTGAACATAGTGAACATTCAGTAGAGAGTTGTTCATTGATTAGTTTCTTCCTGAGGGGGAAGCATTTCTGGTTGGCTAGTAGCCAACAACATTTTGAGTTTTGTCTGAGCTTGATAAAATGCTGACACAGAGATAGTTTAAAAAAAAAAAAAAAAGCAAATATCATTAAGGTGACGAGAAGCATCAAATTCGTGACATTTCTCAGTGCCTTGTCACCTTCACTCCAGGGGCCAGAAGTGTTGTTTTCAGCTTTCAGCAAATTTTTGGCAAAGTTGAGATTATCTTATAAAAGAGGCTGAGAATTTATTCTTTCTTAAACCACTTAAAGTAGGGCTGGGGAGTAGAAGTTTTCTAAACTCCTTGAGGGTGACATGCTATTAATTATTACTGTTGAAGCCGGAGGGAAATGAGATGAAGGTTTTTGCCGCGGAAACCTTTGATGCAGTTGATAGAATGGAAGTGTTTTGCTCTTTGCTCTTCCTCCAGATGTGTAAACATCAAGCCGTCAGCCTTCTGCAGTGTAAGTGACAGGAATTACCAGCCTGTACTAATTGTCACAAGTTGCCAGAAGTAATGGAAGGCTGCAGGGATCTCAGCTTTAAGTGTCTGACCTCAGGTTATGTTTGTGACATTGGTTTAAAAAAAAAAAAAAAAAAAGACGTTTTAAAATTTGTAATCTGAGCTGGTTTAGCTCCTTGGGGACTGCTTTGTTTCTCTCCCCAACAAAAACTAGGATTATTATTTCATTCTGAGAACTTCATAAAGCTGGGACAATAGAACATTCCACTTTCTGATTTGACTGTAAGGAGAGAACCAGGGTCATTCTTTTGGCCTGAACCAGTTTCCCTTGCTGTGGTTCCAAATGTAGATAGATGTGGTAATTAATTAGCAAGACCGGTAAAGAACAGCATTCATAGCCTTGCCCTCCAGACTGACACTGGTTTGGGGTTGTGGTCTCTCAGGCCAAAGTATCTAAGATGCACAGTGTCTGCACAGGGTCCATGAAGATCGCCCTGCATCCCTGCTGATCCCCCTGCATCCCTGCTGATCCCCCTTCAAGCCTCTTCTCCTGCCTGCCTTCTCTCATTTCCTTCTCCACCCTCACCGAGTTGTACCACTTCAAAACACACCCTCTCCACCCAGATATCATGTGCATTTCATGCTTGCATTCCTCTGGCCCCACACAACTCTTGTAATGTATGATTTTCACTTTTTTAGCCCCCTTAGCTAGATCAAGCTTTGGATACAATATTACCCCCTCGTGAAATCTTGTTTCAGACTCCCATCCCCCTACTAGGCAAATCCTCATAGCATTGTGTATGCACCACTATCTTAATACTTACGACATGGTATGTATAATGTCATACATATAATTATATGTATAGCCCTGAGGTAATAATAAGTTATGCCCTGCTAGTCATAATATCAGATGCATTAGCAGAAGTAGGTGCTCATTTAAACCTTGTGACTAAAGGGAAGGGTCTCATTCCTGAATCTCATTCAGACCCAGCCTCCTTCAAAATCCCCAAGTGCAAGGACATCACCTTTATCTTTACTGTGCCTGCCTCCCTGCCGGGCACTGCCATTCAGTAATTCTGCCAAGTGGTATCTTTTCCTCACGGCAGAGTGCTAAACAGTGATTTATTGCTTGAATACACATTGCTTCCATGGAAGTGATTTGTTTAAAACAACAGTAAAGCACTAAATAAATTATTCATTCCATGCTAATTCTTCACTTTTATGTGCTGTAGTAAGCATCAAAATAAGCAGCCTGTGGGGCATTTTATTTTTGCCACATTAATCTTGGACAGTTTAAAGAAAAAAAAAAAAAAACAGGAGGAAATCTAAAGAAGAGGATCTATTCTCAAGAAAATAGATTATTTTTTCTTTTCTTTCTTTTTTGCCTTCTAGCCTCCTGCAGCAGGCACTTCTCCTTTCTCCAGTCTCTCTGAATCACTTCCTGAAGCCCCCCCTCCCGACGGGCCCAGAGAGCCCCTCACACTCATGGTCAGCTTTGTGATCAACACATGACCTTCTCTCTGCAGAGAGCCATTCACAGTGGGTCAGCACGTGGGGTCTTTCCTGGGAGATTTGCATTTCCTAGGGCAGACAGGTTATGGGGTTTCTAAATTTCACTAGTGTCTTGATTTAGGATTAAAGGATTAAAAAGAGAGAAGCAGCAGTGACATACTTACCCATTTTTGCAACTGATTTCCCACATGGGACCGAGATACCATTCTAGTCTTATCTTTCTTTACTGAAGCCTTGTTTCCTGTGTTTGGGGACATTTGAGTGACTTTCAGCTTTTTTCATTAGCAGAGGGGCAGATAAATGGTCTTGTTGTAGACTCTTGGGAAGTTTCTCTCCTCTTTTCTGCACACGACCCCTCCATGTTTTATACCTGCTGGTGGATGAGGAGAGGTGTGACTCTCTGGCCTGTGGAGTCCACAGAGGTCTCAGCAGGAAAGACGCAAAGCTGACCCCTCCTCAGGATGGTGGAAATGCTAACTCAGCCTGTCCTTCAAGCGCCTGCTCCAGATCAGAAGCCAAGAAGATCTAAGCTTACGTATGTGTGACCCAAGCCCCAGGCCATCCCAGTTTCCTGTGTGAGAATCGCAAATACTACCAGCCAGCATTGTGAAATGAATTAAATGACATACTGTGTGTAAAGCACCTGCTTGTTGTAAGAACTTGAAAAGATCCCATTTATATCCAGCTAGGGATTGCTCCTTTCTCTTTATTCCCACAGTACTTCCTTTCTAAAGCATTCAGCTCTGTGAGTCCCTTCCCAACTACAATATACAATGAGGGCAGGTATCTGTTTTCTCTTTTTGCATTCTCAGTAGCACTTAGAAAAACAAATATGGATTGTGGTCAGTGCCTAGAAAAACAACCGAATACATGATGGATAGATTGATTGATAGCTAGCTAGCTAGAGCTTGGCATCAGGCTGATTGAGAAAGCAAGAAGTATACTCTTTGAAGCTCTTTAAATCTCTGTCTTTCCCTCTCCAAAGAGACCGTGTATCATGGTGGTTAAGCACCTGAGCTCCGGTCTAAGTTTATTTGGATTCAAATACCAACATCCCACTTATATGCTAGCTGATGTTGGACAAATTCCTTAAACTCTCCTCTGTCATCTGAAAATGACCAAAAAAAAAAAAAAGTATTGGCTTCATAGGATAGTTAAGAATGTACATAGACTGGGGTGCCTGGGTAGCTCAGTTGGTTAAGCAGTCGACTCTTGATTTTGGCTCAGGTCATGATCTCAGTGTCCTGGGATCAAGCCCCATGTCGAGCCCCTGCACTCATGGGGAGTTTGCCTGAAGATTCTCTCTCTCTCCTTCTCCCTCTACTTGCGTACATGCACGCTCGCTCTCTCTCTAAAATAAATAAATCTTAAAATAAATAATATACATAGATCATGTTATTCAAAATGCTTAGCAGAGTGAAAAAAAATTTTTTAAGAAGTGTTCCATAAAGTAAACTGGTGATAATAATCCAGTTAGAAATGGAATTCTAATGTTACCAATCTTATTCAATAGGAAAAGGAGGAAAAAGAGTTAACCTGACTAAGGTCATACAAGGAATTAAAACTGACTCTGTAACCAGAATCTAGTCCTCTCAACTTCTAACTTTAAGTCTCCATCCTACCAAAATAGAGACTTGATTTGGCTTTGTCCCATTGTACAGAGGATACTTGTACTGATCCAGGGCTGTCCAGTTTTGAATGTCCTATAGGAAATAGTTGAAAGACCTAGAATTCAGACTTTAATTCCAAATATGCACCCTGATATACTTGTACTGATCCAGGGCTGTCCATTTCTGGATAGAAGAAACTCCCAGAATGGGAAGCAGTTCTCTGCAGTTCCTGGCCAACTTTTGGGTCTCTTGCGGATTTGCGCATGAAAGCTAACACTTTTGAATGAAAGGACAGAAAATCAGTAAACCTTTGGATTGGTTCATAGGCACGTTTTACAACTACCAGCCCTCCCAAAAGAGATACACAGCATTGAATCATCTAGCATTTAATTCCTTAAACAGCCCATACTTCCAAGAGGAAATCCAAAGTGTTTGGAATATCATTCCTAAGATTAGAATTTCATGAAATAGCAATGCCCTTGTGTTACAATTACTCAGATTTTTTGATCCCACTCTATTCTAGATGCTTGCTACAATAATTGCTCATGTAACTGGAACGTGATGTTTATGCCTACAAAAGTCCATCACCAATATAACTACAGTCAGTTAGTCAGACCATTAACAAATACTGAAGTTCTTTAGGTCAGCAAGAGAACATTATGTCTGGGTTCACATGCAGTTGTGAGAGTAAAGAAGTATTGGAAGGAGTGATTTGAATGTGCATGTAGGGGCCATGTCATACTTGGCCTTGTAGGTCAGATTATGAAATTTAGACTTTAAGATCAACAGGAGGACACACAGATGTTTTGAAGAGGGGGAAAAAAACAATTTTGTTATTTAAAAAAAGTTATCATGGTAACAGTACAGAGGGCGGCTGGAGGGAAGCAAGACAGAAGGCTGGTGGCATTGACAAAGGCAGTGCTGTAGGCCAGAACAGTTGAGGTGAGGTTAATGAGAGAGGTTTGTAGGGCTCAGTGACTGATTAGGTTTGGGGAGAAAAGGGGGGGCGGGTAGAGTCAAGGAAGACTCACTCAGAGCTCTAGCTTGAGCAATGACAGTAGCATTTATTAAGCCTGGGAACACTGAAAATTAGAGTAGATTGGGGTATTTGACATTGGATGGTATTGTAATGGGAAGAGATCTTACAAATGTGTAGTGTAACCATGGAGGAGACTGAAGCCCAAGAGTGCATTGGCTTCCTCAGTATCCCAGAGCTCAGGCGTAAGTCCATCTCTCTGGATTCACAGCCCGGGATGGCAGAAATGGATAGCTCCATTCTTAATGAGCATCTAATGTGGGATCCCACTCAAAGGGGACTTTACAGTGAAGCCAATGAAGCTTAAGATTCAGAGCCTTCACAGGCATGAACTCCTGTGTATGCTGGGCATTTGGGGGGGATTGTAGATTGTTTCAGGTACAGAGGGAAAGCTAGGTTGCAATCAGGAAACATCTCTATTTTCCTATTTTTGCCAAACTGCCTAAAGATATCTCAGAAGAGAAGTATGTGAATTTTTAAGGCACTGGTAATTTGTTTTGAGCTAATTTGTCATTCTCATAAATGTTCACTGTTAAACGTCATTTTATTCATCATTTTGTGTTCTGTTTCTTGAAGAAAGGCCCTCAAATTATGTGACTCTCGTCCTCACAAAACCGGTGTCTAGGCCTGATGCTCCTGGTTGCAGTCCTCACTTGACTCCTTGATCTCTCCCCCATGTCAGAACTGGCCCCCTCCAGTCCTTCCTTCTGTACATAGGAACCCCTGCTTCATGCTCCGAGTCAGCATATGGTATGTTCAGATTATTCCTTACTCTCAGAAGTGCCTTATTCAAGAACAGATTCTTCTAAAAGTATAACCTCCACCATTTGTCAGACGAGATGGTTAGAGTTACATGATCTTTGCAGTCCTTTCCAATTTTGTCTTAAGTTTCCTGTAAAAGAGTGACAAAGTGCTAAATATTTTTATAACCACCCACCAGTCATCTAGATGCCGTTGTAGAGGATTAGAACTAGAGTCCTGTAGAAGCATTTGGGTTCTGTGATTAAATGACAAGAAATGCGTAAGAATCATTTAACTTCTAGAGGATTCTTTCCTCCAACAGAAGCCTTTATTATTTATTAATAGATTTTACTTGGGATTTCAAGATGTTATTTAAATTTCACTTTCAAGACAGCTTTTTTAAGCTTTGAATTTCCTCTTGGGCAAATTGTGTCCCATCACGCCTTAGCACTCAGACAAGGCGAACAAAAGATCTGTTAATAGAGGTCTGTTGTTACTGCTTATTTATTTATTTTTTTAAAGAGAATAAGATGTTTCTCTTTCTCCCTGGTTCACCTTAAGATTTTCCCAAGGTAAAGGAAAATATTTGAACTTACCATATTAACTGTCACTGATTTTTTTTTAAAGACTTTATTTGACAGAGAGAGAAATAGAAAGAGAGCACAAGTAGGCAGAGTGGCAGGCAGAGGAGAGAAGCAGACTCCCCGCCAAGCAGGGAGCCTGACATAGGGCTCGATCCCAGGACCCTGGGATCATGACCTGAGCCATCTTAATGGACTGAGCCACCCAGGTGCCCTTACTGTCTCTGATTTTTTATTCTTATTGTTTTTGTTAGTTTCACTGTATGGTAAATGAGAAGAGAAAATGAAAAAAAAATTAAAGCCTGTATCCTCATTTTTTTAAATTCCATTTTTATTGAAGTTCATCTTCTGACACTTGGATCACCATAAGATGCATATCTTTATTTATTAGCTTCCTGTTAGTGTGTTGTGTTAACCTTGAAAACATAGTATTTTTAAAAATTGAGTTAACCTCTTCAGATCCATGAATAACAGCATAAAAACCAAGATGCCAAAGTAGAAAAGGAATGACTTGGTTCATTTCTTTGTATTGAAGCTTAATATAAGGAAGCATAAGAACAGAAGGGCCCCTCATCATTAACAGACAGTTTGCTGCTTAATGGTTTGTTCATTTTATGTGTGGCTTCTCATGTCGGGAGAGTTTAATATTTAGATTATGTCTATAATTCAGACAGAGAGTGATTTGAGAACTTGGAGGCCTGTATCCCTCAGATCAGTGTATGGGGGAAGTTGAAAGGGAACTTCTCCATTCTTCATATCCCTTTTCCCTCTCCTTACAACCTCTTTCTCCTTACAACTTCAGGTTGTCCCCCTTTAACATAGACATAGGGGTTTCCTCTCTTTGTTTTCTAGGTTTCCAGAGAGAAGATAATGCAAGAAATATTTTCTTACTGTTTTATAACTCCTTATTTGTGTTTCTATAACTAAGTACCCAGTGACCTAATTCAAATAGGGCTTAAGTCAGAGAAAGATGGTCTGTTCCCTTCTTATGGAGGGGAATGAGGACAGCATGGTATATGGTTGGTTTCTTTATGAAATAGTAGATTTGCACTGGGTATTCTTTGTGGTTTCCTTGGACTTTGTCTCTCCAAACAACTCGCTGAGTTTCCTACTTCTCTCCCCCTCCTCCCTAGCCTCATTTGCTTTGATGTCTTGAAGCTTTGCCTTTAGGTCTCTCCAGGTCTAATTTTTCTATTTTACTCTCTCCTTCTTGTCAAGAGGTCTTGCCTAGAGTATGTGTTTTCCTTATATTTTGTACAATCATTTTATCATGGTACTCTTTGGGGATTACATTGATACTGGTATCAGGCTTTTTTCTAGGAAAAAAAAGATAATTTAGCACCTCTCTAGCTCTCCTGGTGTAATGCAGATGGTTAAAATAGAGTATAATTTAGAGCAGAGTAATTTAAATAGAGAAAGGAGAATATGAAATGGTTAACATCCACAAGATATGGATATATGCTTTGGGAATTATCTTTTTTTATTCAAAAAGAAGAGGAGGAGGAGAAGAAAGAAGATTATGGAGGACTGAAGTGCTGCATATTGTGAGATTAATGGATTTTGGAGAAAATGCTTTTTTTTTTTTTTTTTTTTTTTAGTTGATAGTGTCCCTCCCCTTGAAGAATAGAAAAACAAGTTCTATTTTCAAGACTTGCGTCAAAGAACAACTTAGGTCCATTGGGTTTATTTGCTAAATATAATGACCTGGCTCTAGGAAGAGAGTTAATAGCCTTTTATTACATGCATTTCTTTGCTAGTCACTACCAGGAAAGAACTTCGACTTTCAGCAGAAGAGGGGAGAGAGATGCGAGTTGTCTTGAGTAAGAGCTGTAGTTTTTCTCACATGGAAACTCCTAGGACAGTGGTCCACAGCTCACGTCCTATCCGTGACCTCATATCTTAGCTGCAAATGACCTCTAGAGGGGAACAGAGTCAGAGGAGGATATGGCAGATTTTTACTTAAAAACGTTCTACTCTCCAAAAGGGCAGTCCCATATTCTAGGGTTTGCTCTGTGCCTCATGTTGAGTCAGTTACCTATATACCACTGTGTCTGTCTGCAACACTGTTGGCTGTCTGGTCTTTTAAGTTCCTCAGGGAGGTCCACGAGCCATGTAACTCACTCACACCATCTCAGTGTCATTCAGAGGATATTACATAAAGAAACATTTCATTAAATTATGTGTGGGTTCTTGGAAAATATGAAGGCCATTTGGAATTAAGGACTCCCCAGAGGCAAAAATCTGATTGCTTTCTGGCTGGCCCCATACCCCAAATTCATCCCACCCTTTCTACTGTTTTTTCTTTTCAAATTGTGTTTGTGTGTGCTGAATTACCTCTGTCTGATGACTCCAGATGCCCGTGTGTGGTGGTTGTGCGAACCATTATACCAACCTTTCAACTCCCCTCTGAGGACTCTTAATCCGATTTAGCTATTACTGAATTCTCATCCCTTTGATGACTCAAATGGAGTGCAATTACACATTCCCTTAAATCTTCTGAAAATGAAGATACTATAAGCTGTTCTGTTGAAATCTGCAGTTCCATGTGCATGCATTCATTATCTGGAACCCCTGATCTGGAAGCCGCCAACTTCTGTGATTGAAGTGGAAGAATCATCCCCTAACACTGGATTTCACCAAGGTTCAAAGGTTTTTTAAAACAAATTAAAAATGACAAATGAAAATGCCACTTACCTAAGGTCAATAAAGAATGAAAACTCATTTATCTCATATAAGGAAAACATATTCCAGGGATGTCTGGAAGAAGGCAGAGTGAAGGAGGAGTCTGTGGCCGGTACCGTGTCTCATGGATAACAGGTCTACAATACTTTTGAATTGCACAGAAAGTGAGGATCCTTCACTAACCTTTAGTAACAGAAATACTCAGGACAACATACCATAGAGATAATGAAGCACAGTGAGTAAGAGTCCATATATAATGTGATTTAAACTTGTTCACCACTTACCAGCTGAATAAATTACCTACCTCTGTGTGCCTCAATTTCCTCATCAGAAAAGAGAGAGCGAGAGAATTACTTGAAATACCCTTAATAATGAAATTTATCTGGCACACAGACTAGGGCTCCAATAAATTCGAGATGTTATTAATAATAGCAACTACTTACATTTGCATAGTACTTGAACATTTTCACAGAATTTTTCCACTTCCTGTTCTTTGCTTCTCCCTTCTCCCATTTCTAAGAGATTAAGGAGAGAGATAACATTATCTCCTTTTTTTTTATGTTTGTTTTTAATGTCTTTTCAGGATCTGAGTGACTTATTTGAGGTCTCTCAGTGGCAGACATTACTCGTTGTTACTCGGCAGCCACTACCCACAATTTCTTTACTGGCAGAGCCCATCTCTTACCACAGGAAACACCAAGTCCATCTCCAGACCCCTGTCTTCCTCATTTTCCCAACTTTCATTGAAGCCATAATGTGGGCATGTGGCTGAATAGTGTTCATTGAGACTATAGAGATTTTGCTGGAAGGGCTTTTAGGAAAGTGTCATTTCTAATTTAAAAATAAAAAAGCAGATGTACAGTAGAGGTCCTTCTTTTCTTTGCTGAGTGTAGCTGCGTCTGCACGTGCTACAAAGAAGTGTTAGGACCACCTTGCAAACAGGAGGGCACACACGCTAAGTGTTAACACTTTCAGAGAGGAAGTGTGTACACCGTGGGGATGCCTGATGGCATTGTTAGCTGTATTAGTCCTGGAACTGCATAAACTGTGGACCTTTTTTTTATCTGAGACAATATATGCCTCATTATTTGAGTGATTTTTAGTGTTCTGTTTCTTGCTGCCAAAGCCATTCTAACAGATACAGTGGCTAAAGCAAGACTCAAAATCTGGTCTTCTGATTCCAAAGCCTTTATTTGTTTGCTTGTTTATTTGTATGTTTTGGCAGAGCATACTGCCGTCCTGTATTTAAGGCATCCACAGTAGAGCCTAATGTATCTCTCTATTCTGATACTCTGTGTCCCAGGGACTTGCTCTCTTCTGACTGCTCTGTGAGCTTTCACACCTCTGGACTGCTATCCTCATGCCCCCTTCCCTTAGAATACCAGCTCTATAGCTTCTCGTCACCATCAGAATCACGCACATCTTCTGGGATTTGTCTTGACTGTCTTCTTTTGTAAGAGTCTATACCTGATTATACTTTCCTTTCGTGCTCGCTAGGAGATTTAAACACTGTTGTCCTGCTGCAAACCTTTGTCTTCCTTAGTGTAACCATCTGCACAGCTCTGCCTCCCCACTTGACTGTGAGCTTCCAGGGCCCGGTACCGAGTCTCATTCTCTCTTTGTGTCCTCACAGCATGTAGTTTTTTTTGTTGTGGTTTTGTTTTGTTTTGTTTTGTTTTTTATCCCTGCCTCTTAAGAAGGCTTGATAAATGTTTATTGAATTAAATGTGTAGAATTTTAGAGCTGAATGTTCTTTCTTCTGAAGAAAGCTCTCATTTTCTGGGAATTACAGAAGGTTCTTATTCTTGGATTCATGACCCCCCTAGGATTCAGGAGATCAGTGGTATCATTAAAGTTATAGTCATTGTTTTATGCTCCTAGATTTTATTGGATCAGATTCTTAAAGAATTCATGGCTACTCAAAGGAATGAGAACTTCTGTTTAAGTTAGAAAGTTGAATAATTTTGTCTTTGGCTCTCTCATCCAAAGACACAATCTGGAGTGTGCATATTTTTAGGAAAACCACTGTTGTAAGTTTGCTTCTTTTCCCCTAAAACTGGAGTGCGAAGAAAACAACCCAAAACAAAAACAAAAACAAAAAATTCTGGCTATTGAACACCCCTCTTATATTGTATCCTGTTCTTCAGTCCCCTGAAAGATTGTTCTAAATCTCTTCAGGCCTTATAATTTTTTGTCCCCGTATCACTTCTATCCACATTTTTTAAAATATCCAACAAGCTGGTCTCTGGCAAGCAGAGAGGAGGCCATTGGAGACAGGGAATTGAGGAAACATCAGGGCATGCTGGAAGTTGGTGGGGAAAGGATGGAGGTAGCCAGCTTTAGCCCCTGAGCCAATCTACTGGCATCTTCAGTGTGGCTTTGCCATTGCTCACCCACGCTAGACTGTGGCCCACCCCAGGTAGGTGGAATTAGGAGTGTTAGCATGGATGAGTTCTGTGGAGTCTCCCATGTGTTACAATGACAAAAACACCTGCCCAGGCCAGCCCTGAATCACTAATCACTGAGAGAAATACAAAAGAAAATGCCTTGTTTTATAGACTAGCATCTGTGTCGCCATCTACATTATTCAGGATTTGGAACTATAGATCTTCAGGAATAAAAGAGACTTTAGGATCTTCTAGCCCAGATTGCTCACTGTCAAGAAACCAGGGCTGCACTTCTGTTTGCCTCGGGATTAGAATCGGCTTCTGCAGTTGGACACAAAGAAAAAAAAGGAGGCAAATCATTAATAATTGGAAAATGAGGAGACATGTCTTGCTTTTCTAAGATTTCCCAGAGAAGATGAGATGAGGTGAAGTGCAGTGGCCAGGCCAAGGATTCTGGTAGAAGTCAAATCTCCCTAAATGTCTGTAAGTTCTCCTACAGCTACCCTAACCTAAATTATTCATTTAAGAAGAATAGTAAGCTTGCTAAGCAAGCTCCTCCTTCAAGAAAGATTCTCAGTAGCCCTCCACCAGGTTGCTACTCCTAAGCTAAAGAATTAGGAGAGAACACTCATAGGGGGAATATGTGCATCCTCCTCAGGGAGTGGGGGGAATGTGGGAGATATATTGATGCCCATCCCCAACCTTCCATCCCCCTTCCTCTGGGATATATTGTTGTAAGTTAGCAAAGGAAAGGGTCAGCACACTATGTTCCTTCCTTAGGAAAAGAAATGGAGAATTCCTATCCTTCTACTTGGGAAGTGTGGAATAAACGTTGGTCTAGTTATTCATACGGGTGTTTTCAAAAATATATTGTGTCGAACCAGGTTACCAGGAGGGTGTTTTAGGGGTTCCTTAAATGTTTGGGGTTTCATTTCTAAATTATATTTTTACATTGATTAAACAAAACATGCTGTCACATTCGAAGGTGTCGTATGTCCAAATGCTGGGCATGATGGAGACTGCCCACATGTAAACTTAGGTTGCTGCCATACGAGAGTCGAATGCATACCTGGAAATAAGGCTTGTCCTGATGTTTTGCCACAACAGCATAGTTTTGGCCGCCTATTGCTGTTTCACAAGAGAACACTGTTAATAACCATTGGCATAGTAGTGTCTCTGTTTATCTCTGTGAATGCTTTTGTTTTGTAACCCAGTGAAGACGGAAGTTGGGGTTAGATGAGGGGGGAGGTGGATTGACATTTTCCTTCCCTAGGGTCCATTGTGATGGTTGCTTCTCGCCCCCCAACTTTATTTGAGAAATAATTGTATATATTTGAAGTATTCAGTGTGGTGCTTTGATAAACATATGCATCGTGTAATTATTGCTAAGATCGAGATAATTAACACTTCCATCACCTTACATAGTTAACTTTCTCTCTTTCTCTCTCTCTCTCTCGATTTTTGTTTTGTGTTTGTTTTTTGTTTTTGTTTTTTTTTTTTTTTTTGGTGAGAATGCTTAAGATCTACTCTCAGTAACTTTCAAATGGACAATATTGTATTATTTTTTTTTTGCTTTTATGATATATTTTGTTTTGTTTTGTTTTGTATTTTTATTATGCTATGTTAATCACCATACATTACATCATTAGTTTTTGATGTAGTGTTCCATGATTCATTGTTTGCATATAACACCCAGTGCTCCATGCAGAACGTGCCCTCTTTAATACCCATCACCGGGCTAACCCATCCCCCCCCCAGAACCCTCAGTTTGTTTCTTAGAGTCCATAGTCTCTCATGGTTCGTCTCCCCCCTCCGGTTCCCCCCCCCTTCATTTTTCCCTTCCTGCTATCTTCTTCTCTTTTTTTTTTAAACATATAATGTATTATTTGTTTCAGAGATACAGGTCTGTGATTCAACAGTCTTACACAATTCACAGCGCTCACCATAGCACAAACCCTCCCCAATGTCTGTCACCCAGCCACCCCATCCCTCCCACTCCCCACCACTCCAGCAACCCTCAGTTTGTTTCCTGAGATTAAGAATTCCTCATATCAGTGAGATCAAAATGCGAGAAGATACCTGCAAATGACATATCAGATAAAGGGCTAGTATCCAAAATCGATAAAAAACTTATTAAACTCAACACCCAAAGAACAAATGATCCAATCAAGAAATGGGCAGAAGACATGAACAGACATTTTTCCAAAGAAGACATCCAAATGGCCAACAGACACATGAAAAAGTGCTCAGCATCACTCGGCATCAGGGAAATCCAAATCAAAACCTCAATGAGACAATATTGTATTATTAATTATAGTCACCCTGATGTACATTAGGGCCTCAGAACTTCTTATAACTGAAAGTTTGTACTTCAGATCCTTTGACATGGATCTCCCCATTTCCCTTTCCCCTCCCAGTCCCTAACAACCACCATTATATTCTGTCCGTATGAAATCAGTTTTTGTATGTTTGTTTTATATTCTGCATGTAAGTGATACTGTACAGTATTTATTTTTCTCTATCTGGCTTATTTCACCTGGCAAAATGCCTTGCAGTTTCACCCATATTGATACAAATGGCAAGATTTTTTTTTAATGGCCGAACAACATCCCACATAGATACATATACATTGTGTATATGTGCACGTGTATATATACCACATACATTTTTTTAAGGTGATGGTTTCTTAGCAGCTACGTACAGAGGGGTAGGTGAGAGGCTGGGGTGGGTGAGTTGGTGGAATTATTCTGTAGGAGCTTTGGAAAACTCTGGGAAAAGGGGTAGTAGTTTGGTGAGCCCAGATAGTGTCAGTTTGGCTCAGTCCTAAGGAGGAAGCCCGTGATCACTTCCTTGAGGAACCTCACTCATCCCTGCACAGATCCCGGCACTGTTTCTGGCACTCTCTCACCTTCTAAGGGATGGATGGTTTGAAAATAACAGCTTGGTGGGTTGGCTTCAACATACACACGGACCAAGTGACGTTCCCCCAGTAGCTTTGCAAACAATGGATATGGCAGGAAGAGCCACAGCAAAACAAGAGTACAGATGGCACATGGTGACAGACCGGGTGGGGAATCCTGAGCCATGCCGTTGCGCCAAGACCCACAGATGACTAGGTGCTGAGGTCCTGGCCCAGCGTAGGTAGAGGTTGTTAAGCCGTTGATAGTTGGATTATAGCTATTTAAAGAAAGTATCCTAAAATTTAAAAAGGAACCTAAAAAAGCTATTACCCTATGGTCATCACTTGCTGTTTTGAATCAGGGATATTTTGGTACTATATAATGGAAATGAGATATAGAAAGAAATGAGATGCTGATGAGTATTCCATTTTGTGTGTGCGTGTATCAAAACAGCCTTGCTCTCATTGATTGGATTTATAATTCTATGCAGTTGGGCTTGTAGAATTAAATCTATACATGGAAATTGTTTACCGAATGAATAAAAATAAATTACTGTTTATGTATTTTTAAGTACATATAACATTTCACTTGACGAAAAAGTTTCACTGTTTTTTTTTTTTTTAAGTTTGGGAAAATTGCACAAAAATAGTAGACAATGGGACCAGAATAGGCAGGCAATTGCATTCTCCCCTTTTCCTCATTGGGTTGGGTTGTGGGCCCTTTAACGGGTACTAATTCTATTAATAGTATTGCTAATTAACCAGGACAGAAAAGCGAAGAAACAACAACAAACCAGATCTAATACAATGAGGCATCACTATCCAGGAGTATGGGGGTAAATAATGCACACAGACAGAGAAGGGGAAAAAAGCGGGGGAGAGAGATTGCAAGGAATCGACTGGAGACATAACTAAAGGTTAGCAGTTCGCCCTTCTTTCTTGCTCTCGTTCTGAAAACAGAAAGATTAGATTGATTCAAGCAGATATACTTTGGAATGCCAGAAAGGACGCCTCTCCGGGTGTGGTATTGATAAACTGCCTGAGTGTATCAGTGACATTTCGTTTTACTGGCCCCTCAAGAAGAGGCAGGGAGTGGATTTTTACCTCCCTGCCCACCTGCCTGAGAATTGCTTAAACAGTTTCTGTGTGTGTGTGTGTGTGTGCGTGAGGGGCTCCACACCATTACCTGCTGGGTTAAAAGTTCCTTCTCCGGGGCTCCTCTGAATTCCCTCATCAGATGGATGGGAGATGCAGCCTGTGCCCAGCTGAACTTCATTACTGAGTGTACTGTTGTATTGAATCAAGAGAGCAACTACCGAGAAATGCTTTATGCCCACACCCCCATATTCTTGGTGGGGGATTTATAGGCCTATTTGGCAAAATCATACCGAGGTGGAGTGGTAACGTCACTCTGTGTCTTCCAACAAACAGCCACCCTGCTGCCGCTGATCAGCGTTCCTGGGATGGCGGTGATTGAAATTTAGCACTTAGAGTGACTTAATTGGCACGCAGAACTGTTAAGCATATGCCCCCACTGCAGGTGCACCATCTGATGTACCTATGGGGTGCCCGGTACCTCACACATGCTCACATTTTGCTAAAGAAGCAAGCTTTGAGCAGGTCCTTGAAGGAAGCCTGCGCAGTGGTTCAGGAGAGGGGTGGCCTTAGAGCACAGCTCCTCAGATCTCTGCCTGTCTTTGGGTTACCATAGTTCTTCATTCCCTTGAACTTGGGACAGACCTAAGGTTGTGGAGTTCTAGTTTGCTTGCTGTGAAAGAAGTGTTGGGAATCTGCTCATTGATGCTCGTGCCTTCAGTAAATCAAGCCCTGTGCTGGCAGAGTGGAACTTGGAAAGGTTCTGTACTCCTTGGCAGCTTGCTGCCTTGGAATTCAAGTTTAGAATGTTCTGTGCTCACTGTGACTAGAACCGATCCCTTGGCCTTCAGGGAAAATCCTGGAAATCGATGTCAACATTTTTCTGCTGAGTTGGAAACAGCAGGGCTGGGCCAAATGGTCTCGGTTATGTGAATCAGGAGAGAAATGGAAACCTCAACAGAAAACAGAGCAAACCTATTAAGTTCTTGTCCTTATGTAAGGAGAGCGAATGAGGGGTGAGGACTCACTGGGTGGGAACACACTGCTCTGTGGACTCTTCCCATGTGTCCTGGGGCTCATGTGCTCCAGGTAACAGGGGGCCCTGGTCATCACTGCAGATGCCGAAAGACGCAGTCTTCTCAAGCTGCCATGATGGGCATGAGTGTCCGTGGGACTGAGGAGGGGTAGATAAGCTGTCTGTCAACTGAGGTTTTCTTTGATGAGCTCCTCCTGTCCTAACTGGATCACAGACTACAGGCCTCATCTGTATTTACGTTCTCCCCAGGCATCAGGCGAAATCCTGGGTTCCTAATAAGTGTTCAATGAGTGTTGAATTCTGAAAGAAAGAACAAAATCGTTGGAGTTCCTCTGAGTGATGCTGAGAATAGCAGTGGCTTCAAAGCCAAGAAGGGTTTGCCGTGAAGCTAATGGAGCTGAAGTGTCAGTGTCCTGGGACCTGTTCTGAAGTTTGAATTTGTATGTTTATATGCTGTTCCTTATGGAGGGTTCCCCAAATTCTGTAAGCTTCAGGACCCCATAAAACATAAATATGCTCCTGTTAAAATGTTCTTGCTGAGCTCTTGTGGAAGCCTGGATTCCATCCAGTGGCTTTCCCAGAAATTGGAGAATCAGAAGAAACGGATAAAGCCAGCCCTGCAAAGGAGAGGAAAGGGAAGGAACTGACATTTAAGAACCCCATGCAGATTGGAGAATAATTAGCCCTTATTACCTATTTTAACTCCTCACAGCAAGCCTTTCTGGGTGATGGCATTACTGGTTGCCCTCTTAATAGATGGGGACATTGAGGTTCAGAGAAGCTAAGCAACCTGCCCAGTGTGGTACAGCTATTAGGGCTGGGACCTACATCACTGACCTTACTCTCTCCTGACCATCTGCTCAGGGGCTCCCTTGCAGGGTGCATATTTGACAGCTCTGCTAGCCTTCCCTGAAAGCCTTCAGCCCACCAGGGTAAGGAATGCCTGGATGGGCAGGTAACTCTTACTGCAGGACAGAGGGAGAAAGTTGGGGAGGGGATCAGGCCTGAGCAGTTTAAAGGAAGGCCCTGGCAAACCCTTCCCCAGTCAGTTAAGTGATGCTGTAACAATTCATTCAATTATGTTAAGCACCCATTAAAGGAATCCTAAGTCCTCCCTTGGGCCATTTCAGTTCTATGATATTGTAATTGTTTGAGACTAACCATGATGTCTTCTTTTGCCTTCAGGTGATTCTCATTTTGACAAAGCTCTATGACTATAACCTGGGGAGCATCACTGAGAGCTCGCTTTGGAGGTACGTAGATAAAGTGAGCTAATGATTACTGTGTTACTTAAACATGACGCCCATGACTGCTCTTCCCCACCTCTTTTTTTCCGGGGGGGGGGGGGTGGTGGTGGTGGAGATTTTTGGCTCTCTGTTCTCACGGCTTCCTCTATTTGCTCTCTGTTTTCTTTAGTCACAGATTGAGGTTTATCCCCAGGCAGGCCAGATCCTTACTTCTTTATAGACCCCTTGTTTTGGCCACAGGTCTTTTTGCTAAACTGCTCATTATTAGGTTGCCTTGACGTGTTTTGGTTCCCACAGTTCTCACTGATCTATGAGCTTGTTGGAGCAGAAACAAAGGAAAGGAGGGGTGTTTGCAGAGAGGATCTACAGCACCGCTTCTTTCCTGGCCCTCAGCTCACTAGCACACACGTGTATGCACACACACTTGCGTGCATGCCTTCCTGTCTGGGATTCACACTGTATTGTGTGAATATAAATTCTTCAGATGAATGCTATTGATCCTTGAGGATCTGACTGACTCATTGAACACCAGCACACATGTGCAGTTAGGCTGAAACTAGGGACAGGAAGGTCCTCAGAAATCCAGGCAGCTCTTGGCTCCTTTTGTTCTCAGGGGCTATATGTTCCATTGTTTCTGTTTGTTTGTAAACATGGGCTTTATTGGTCTCATCGTGCTTGGGTCTTTGCCAGCCCGTGTCATGTGCCCACACCCAAACTGACCTCAGCCACAGGAGGTGCTTGGTTGCTTAGGCCTGGATCTTGTGATAATCCTTGAGCTGGGGAGAGGGTGGAGATGACCCCAGGGATGATATTCAGCAATCACTGGGTTGGCGCCCAGCCCAGAGTCTGATGGGTCAGTGCCGTCGTTACAGTGATGGCTTAAATACGTTGACCATCACTTCTGATCAGCCATCCCTGAGCACGTACACTGCTGTGCACAGAGGATGGGGGGGTGCGGGGAGAGGTGGTACAAAGAATATGGGAGCTGGGAGTTGCCTCTGGGCAGACACAAGCAGGCGGCTCTCCCGCACGTCGGATCAGCAGGGAACTTCATCCGCTGTCAGTTAACATGACCAGGAGAGACTGGCTACTGGGCCTCAGTCGCAGGGCTAATGTCTAGGGAGAAGGAGTCCAATCTGCCCTTTGGGTCAGGGGTCCATCCCTGCTACAGTGAACAGTGACAGGGCTGGAGGGGAGGTAACTGTACTTGCTTTAGCAATTGGGTTGTAGGGCAATGACCTTGTCACACAGAGGAGGGTCATGAGTTATACACCCTAAAGGAGTCTACCCCACAAAAGGATTGTTCGCTAAATTTCATTTTAACCTGATGGCTGTTTTCCATTAGGCCTCACACTCCGTATAAGAAACCCCAAATAAATTGTTGTGTGCTTTAGGAAAACCCCAGCAGACCAAAGAAAAGGATAGGATCCTGTTCTTGCGCTTGTGGTGAGGTGTTTAGATTATTGAACTCTTCCCCCAACAAGAAGGTCAATTATGCAGAGTTTTGGTCCCAAGGAAATGATGTAACTAAATTAAAGTGTGGGAAATTTGGTAGGAGCCTCAGAAAGTACAATTCTTTAATGCATTAAGGGCCTGACACTTGCTTTATTGTTTAAATTCAGGACCCCTTCATCAGACTCTCTGTGACTCGGCGTAAGCTTATGTTTCCTTGATAGATTGCTCTAATGTATGTACATACATGAAAGTAAAAGCCAGCTTTTACTTTGCGGTGCATCTGCTGTGTGAAGTGTAGTCGGCATGTTAGAAAATTAAAAGATATGCAGTTCTGTCTCAGTGGGGACAGAGGCTGTTGGCGGCCCCAAGTCTCAACCTGAGCAGGGCGAAGGGCATGCCCCAGGGACAGGAGGAACAGCTTGCCCTAGACTGCTGAAAGTCAGGTTCACCATGCTCCTTTCCCTCTTGTGGAGCACTGTGACTGATGCCCTGGCCTAGGGAGGATGTTTTTTTCTCATCTCAAGAAGGGGGGTGAGTTAGTAAAATTAAAATAAATAAATAAATAAAAAATAAATAAATAAAAATTTTGTGTGCAAATAAGCAAACAAAAGTAATACCAGGCCTTTCTTCTGAAGGAGCAACCTCCATGGGCTTAAGCTTTGGAAAGTGTGGAAGGAATCATCTATTGACCCTTCAATCTTAGGATCGATTTCAATGGAGGATATATACACATACATATGCACACATAAATACACATACATATACATACACACACACACACGTATACACATATAATATACCTGCATATGTTTACTTTTCTGATCGAGCCACGATAGTCATTTATCGTGTCTGCCCTATGTTACATGTCTCATTTGTAGCAAATAACTACTGTGGGTGCGCTATACCATTAGAACTATCAGTTTAATGCTTTGATAGAAGAACCCATGCCTTAATGAACATATAATTTAGAAAAGAAAAGAGGGAAGGAGAAAGAAAAATATTTCGAATACTTCATAACTGCCTTGGTAGGGCTTGCGTTTTAGGGTGGTTCACGATGCCCATGTTTGGTTTTTAGGGGATCTCTTTGGGGTGTTAATATAGAAGAGGAGAGGGAGAGTCTGGGTTAGCCCTGCTTGAAGGAAACTAGTGCCAAACTCGTTTTCTCCTGCATCAGCTCTTACTTTCTTTTTAGAAACCTGGCTTAAAATTGGGGGCTTGCTGGGGACAAGCTGGAATTTAGATATTCTCATTACATCCCTAGCACAGAGCACTGGACTTAGCCCATTGACGATGCTCAGTAAGCATCTGTTCTTGAACAGACCAGTGAATACTTAAATTTCATATTCTTATTAATTTATTCAACAAAGATGTATTGATTAACTCCTGTAGGTCTTAGATTGTTCTGGTCCATGGAGGGGAATGTGGGTGTGTACATAGATCAAGAGCACGTGAGCCCTGTCTGTCTTTCAGGTGTTCATTGTCTAGAGGGGGGCAAAGATCCGTGGACAGTTCAAATGAGAGTTAAATGTACTTGTATGGAACCTGCCTTCTATAACTGTATTGGATTGCGTACTTAGGCAGCCACCTAGAGCTGCCAGATCCCAGAATAAGATAGATCTAATGTAAACAAACTGTCATACAACGTAAGTTTTGTAATAAAGACACGAGATAAGCGTTGCTTCTTTACTTTACTCACTTGTATATTTTCTCTCCTCAACCAGACTTTAAATCCTTAAACCCAACACCTTTCTGGTTTAATGATAATGGCAATGATGCTGGTGATAATGATGATAATGACAACAATAATAAAAACAAACTTCTATGGAGCGGTCACTATGTGCCAGGCATGAGATTAAGTGCCACACATGCAGTATTGCGTCCTCTTACTTCATTTTTATGGTGTGCTCAGGGTCATGCGATTAGTAAATAATAGGCCATACACTTACGGGGATGTTAGTTAATAAACTTCAATCATTTTACCACTTACCTGTCTTCGGGAGTCCCCTCTGCCTTCTGGTGACTCTTTCTGTACCTGAGCAAATAAGCAAACAAAATTTTAATCATAAATATATGAAATAAATAGAGTTTTTAAAGAACTGTGACCTTCTGAGCAGCTTATTACTATTCCAGAAAAATATCGGGCAAAAGGGAAATGGCTTCTTGTCCAACAAAGAGACATAAGCACTTTTCAGTGGAGCCCTTATTCTTCACGAGTTTTTCCCACCAAACAGTGAGAAGGGGTCAAGTGGCAAATGGCAGGGGGTGTCAGAACAGGAAAGAGGCCCAGAGGCAGCTGACCCTGTAGTGATGTCCTAGCCTCACACCTCGCTGGCTCAGCAAGCTGTGGGTGAGATGCGGCTGCGCTGAATTAATGCGCTTCTGCCCCCAGGTGGCCTTGTCATTGACTACACCTTAATCTTAGAGCAAGTTGTTGATTTTGTTTTGTGTTGTGTTGTTGTTCACTCAGGGAGTCCAACCGAGAGGAAAGGGGGATGAGCTGACACAGAACAATTCACTACCCCTCAGAATCTTCTCCACTTTACAGTGGATTAAGCTTTGAGATTCGGTAGAGCTGGTGGTTTTGCCATATTGGAGCAAGATAAGCTTAAAGGTTGAGATAAATAAAATGTCAAAATCTAGATACAGTATCTCTGAGAAGAAATATATTCAGCTTTTTTCCCTCTAGTGCCTGGGTAATCAGCACTTTGCTGAGAGAGGCTTAGCTGGTGAGAAAGCCCTAGGCAATTCTGGAAGGAGCTGAAAGGGATACTCTTTTTTTTTTTTTTTTTTTCTCCTATTTATTTATTTATTTTTGATGTAGTGTTCCATGATTCATTGTTTGCGTATAACACCCAGTGCTCCATGCAGAACGTGCCCTCCTCAATACCCATCACCAGGCTAACCCATCCCCCCACCCCCTCCCCTCTAGAACCCTCAGTTTGTTTCTCAGAGTCCATAGTCTGTCATGGTTCCTCTCCGCCTCTGATTCCCCCCCTTCATTTTTGAAAGGGATACTCTTAAAGGGACAGGCAGCCCGCGGTGCCCGTGTCCTAGAGCTCGGCTGACATGGCTGACTTCTCTTCAAATCCAGGGTACCATTTCAGATTCAGGTGAAACACAAGCAAGCGTCCTAACACATCTTCAAATTAGGTACTTTTCTAGGAGCAATACCTGCTTTTTGGGCGCAAGGAGCATGTGGCTAAGGTAGGGAGCATGGTTAGGCTTTCTGTGATTCCACCCTGGGAGCCAGCCCTGTGTCCTCATCTTGGGTGTTACACACAGCAGGTCTCAAGAGAGGCTTCCCCGTGGAGTCTTTGTGGAGAGAATGGCTCTGTGGAGAGTCCCCTGAGGCAGTGTCTGTGTGGGGTTGGCTGCAGACAGTGCTGTCTGGAGAGCGCCTGTAGTTCAGGCTGACAGAAGCTGACCGGAAGTCTGGGACTCTGCCTTCCCTGTGGTGGATACACATTAGCTAGGCATATCTTGCCTTCCCACTCCTCATCCAGGGCAAGAGCAAAGTGGCAGCTTAGGATAGGTTGTTAGTCCCTGCTTTGAAGGATGCTTTGCTACAAAATCCAGCTTTCAGTCAACTACAAAAATAAGAATATAAAAAATAGGGATACCCACCCTAAAAAAAGAAAAAGAATCAAGCTACAGTATGGTAATTTCCCCACAGGAGGACTCTTCATGTCACACAGCTCTGATGGTGTTACTCTTCTCTGTGCATGCAAATGTCTAGTGCCTTTCCAGGGGTCTCAATGAGAGAGCCACACTCCCCAGCAGGATCAGGACATGCTTTGGATTCTGGATTCTGGCTTCTTTTGAGCTTTCTAAATCCGACTCCCTTTCCCATATTTGTGTCACATGGAGTTGCTTGTTGCTCCTGGAGTTATAAGACTATTGTATTAAACCTTATTGTTATTTTTTTTAATTGAAAAAATGTAATATATGCTCAATTATGATGAGCCAAACAGTGCAGAGACAAATAAAAATGTTAATAGTCTCTTCCCACACAGATCTAGCCTTCCTGAGGTCGATGATGCTAAGAGTCTTTAGTGATTCCGTCCATATCATCATGCCCCAACTCAAAAAGATCAACAGATACACACATATGTCAGGATCAATAGGCATAACCAGTCACAGAACTCTGATAACCTGTTTGTTTCCTTAACAGTGAGTCATTGGTGTCTGTCCTGATGACTATGTTAAAAAGATAAAGTTAAGCATCAGATCGTATGGATGTCCAGTGCAGAGTTAAACAGCTACACCCTAACTTACATAGTGCTTCATGCGTGCCAGGAAATGTCCTCAGTGCTTTTTACCTTCCTATCAGCCTACAGAACAGGCACTCCTAGTATCCCAGGTTTGCAGATGAGAGGAGTGAGGCTTGCAAAGCTGAGTCATGTTCCCAGCATAATGCAGCCAGAAGTGGTTCCTGAATCGATCCTGTTAATGCCTGTGCCCCACGGCCTCCCCATTACCTTTTCAGTGGATCTCTAGCTCATGTCCACAATATTTGCTATTACATATAGCACTTCCATAAACATACTGCAATCATGTCCTTGTGTTGGGGTAATTTTCTTGCTGTAGCGTACTCTGGAGTCCTAAAGGTGACACTGTGGTTTCAAAAATATATACATACGTAGTGTTAATGGATAGCTGAGATGATTTTTAAAAAGATTGGGACAATTCACACCCATAAGCAGTAATAAATTATATATTTCCCAATGATTTCGCCAGCCCTGGGAATTTTCAATTTAAAAATTGAATTTAAAATTAAATTAAAATTTAATTTAGTTGAGGGGCACCTGGGTGGCTCAGCCGTTAAGCATCTGCCTTCAGCTCAGGTCATGATCCCAGGGTCCTGGGATCGAGCCCCACATCTGGCTCCCTGCTCGGCGGGAAGCCTGCTTCTCCCTCTCCCACTCCTGCTTCTGTTCCTGCTCTCGCTAACTCTCTCTCTGTCAAATAAATAAATAAAATCTTAAAAAAAAAAAAATTAATTTAGTTGAAAATTTTGCAAGTTTTTTCAGTGAAAATGGTGTGTTGATCTCCGTGTGGTTTGAGGGGTATTCTCTGACCACTAGTGACGCTGAACACTTCCTCATAGGTTTATTGCTCTGTGGCTCTGTAGAACTTCTGTTCCCACCTGCCTCCCCCCGCAGCCAAAGTAAATCATTCCTTCCTCATTAATACTGTAGCACATTATGTATCTTTGTCTTAGGATGGTTGTCAGATATATATTTATTTGGTTCAGTTTAACGAACGTCGACTAGCCCCCTATTTTGTGCCAGGCACTGTGCTAGACAGACCCTGGGGAAAAAGATCCAAGTAAGAAATCGTTTCTTCCCTACAAAAACTGCAAATCTAGTGAAGGGCGGACACTCAGCGGGTGATTACAGAAGTGTGGCAAATGCAGTGTGTAGCTATGCACGAGCTATTGTCAACGCTCATCTATTTCTATACTGGCCTGGAAACTCAAAGTCTGTGACCACGTCTTAGTTATTTTTGTTTGCTTGGCACCTAAAATAGAACTTGGCACATACTAAATATCATTATATGTTTTTTTGCTTAGAAGCAATATATTAAGAAATGGTTTAGGGTTTCTGAAATCCGGGTTTGTGTCTTGTACTGGTTTATATCCTAAATTTTTAACCTCATGCCCTCCAGGTAGGAGATACTGTATGAATCATATGCTACATGATCTTGTGAAAGGACATCACAGTCGATCAGAGTAGGAACACAGCGAGTGCCAAGTGGGAAGAGCCCAGATTCAAGTTCGGGAACCCGGTAATGTCCACAGATGACCATGAATGTTTGTTGGCCTCCTCAATTCTGACAAAATCTTCTTGAATACCCACATGAAGGCCGTTTCTACAAGGATCTTCCTACAGACTCTGCGCACCTTCCTGAGATCTCTGTGAGGGTCAGGCCTCAGGCTGCCCCTCTGCGCTCCTCATTGACCTCAGCGGTTGGCTCTGTGCTGAGTCCCCCATTTCTCTTTTTAGCAAAGTAACAGACGAGATAGACATTAAAGCAATCATGGCCCTGATGTTCTCGTAACTTTATCAATATGAGCCCAGGAAACAAGAAAATATTCCTAGAGAAAGCGGAGCAACTGACATTCTAATATCAAAACTAGTTATAGATTCAGGAAGTACTTAGAATGTTAATTCCCATTTTACTACACTGTCTTTGAGTATAGAATTCTATACTGAGCACAAAGAATTTCAGAAGATGCACAATTTAATTATGTGTAGCAACATACAGTTTCATTATTCAGTCAATGCAACGCATTCATATTTCAGATCTCAGCCTGAATACCACCATATTTCTAAAAAACTATTTATATCCACCTTATTTAAGAGAAGGCCCTTGTTTTTGTCTACCACAGTTCTTTGTGTGTTTCATTCAGTGTACATGTCGTGATCTGTAATGATTTTATTTATTACTTGGCTATTGTCTGATGCCCACCGCTAGAATATAAGCTCCCTGAGGGCAGAGACTTTGTATTTTTCACTTTCTGTTTTATTGCAAATGCCCAGAAAAGTGCCTGGCACATTGCCATTTAAGTGAGATTTGTCAAATTAACTGAATGTATAAATAAGTACACATCTGGAATCATGCTAAATGGTGTGAATCCAGATATGAATAAGATCTGATTGTCACCCTTAAGCAACTCATAGTCTGGTGGGAGAGACAGATAAATAAATGAGATTAACGTGTCAAGTACCATAATAGAGGCACCATAACACGCTCTGGGTTGGGAAGGGAAAGCTTCCTGGATGAAAGGATACCTGCACTGACTTTTTTTTTTAAGATTTTATTTATTTGAGAGAGAGATTGTGCATGAGCAGAGGGGAGAAGCAGAGGGAGAGGGAGAAACAGACTCCCCACTGAGCAGGGAGCCCAATGTGGGGCTCAATCCCAGGACCCTGAGATCATGACCGGAGTTGAAGGCAGCTGCTTAACTGATTGAGCCACCCAGATGCCCCCCTCACTCTTGATGAACAAGTAGGAATCAGGCCAGTAAAAGAGGCTAATTATTTTTTTTTCAAGATTTTATTTATTTATTTATTTGAGAGAGAGAGACAGAGATAGCGAGAGAGAGCACAAACAGGGAGGAGAGGGAGAAGCAGGCTCCCTGCTGAGCAGGGAACCCGATGTGGGACTCAATCCCAGGACCCCAGGATCACAACCTGAGCTGAAGTCAGAAGCTTAACCAGCTGAGCCACCCAGGCGCCCGAGGCTAATTGCTTATTTATTGAGTGTGTACTGTATTCCAGGCATTTTTATATGCTGATGACACAGCATCTTAAGGAGATTACACGAGATCACAATATAGTCTGTGTATGGATGGAGTATTTTAGAGATGATTTCAGAAAAATAGAAATGGGCCAATTCAAATTCATCTGTGCTAGGTATTCTGACATTTATCCCAGAGGAAGTAATGCATCACTGAAAGTTTGGAGCAAGGGAAAGACTTGATGAAATGGGAATTTTAGGGAAAAAATTATCATGGTATCATGTTGAAGATATAGTTGGAAAAGAGCAAGACTGGTGACCATGAGAACAGTAGTCAGTAAAGTAAGAGATGAAAAGGAGTTGACTTTTGGTGGGCGGGCATGAAAAAATGGAGTATGGGATTTCATGGGGGTGGATTCCAATAGATCTTATAAAGTAAAAATGAACGGACCAATTGGATGAGTGAGAAGGTGGGAGGAAGAGATATTTCTAGAATGACTTTTCTGCTATCGTTTTGGATAGTCCAGTGGATGGTGAGGCCATGTACTGCATACATCTGCTCTACTGATGTCTACTGAGCACCTACAACTGAGAATAGGTTATAGAAACAACTCTTCCAAGGAAGAAGCTGTGAAGGGTAATAAAGGAAGAAACATGATTTTCCATAAAGGAGGTCATAGACTAAAGGGATATCTTCCTTTCTTGAAGAGAGGGCAACCCTGACCATGTTTTATGGGGGGATAAATCAGTGGGAAGATGTTGAAAATGTGTGAAAACCTCAGAGTGAATCCAACTGGTAGATTGAGTGGCAGAGAAGGTAAGTGTTGGGAGCTTATCCAGCCATGGTAGATCAGGATGGCCTGAGGGGTGAGCACAGGGGGAGCATTTCTTCCACTGAGCAAGGAAGCCAGAGTGGGGCACACACAGATCAGCTTTCCTGGGAGACCAGGAGTTGAGAGAGTTCCTGACATTTGGGTTTACGGTGAGTGAGAAATGGACTTGAGGATCAACAATGTGGAAGGGCTGCTGAGGAGGCATGAGGCGGGAGGGCTCAGGGGCTGCAGGTGCAGTGCTGGGTGGCTATAGGCTGGGGTTAGCATGACTGCGCTTTCACTGCAGTGAGCCCTATGTCATACTCAAAAGACGGTTGGTTATGTAGCTCCTGAGAGGTGTTGAACAATGACAACAGGGTGAGGTTGCTGAGGAGGTTGCAGTGGTAGATGAGGGGGTCCATGCTACATAGAGAAGAAAGTGAAGCTGGGGGTTGGGGGAGGACAAATGGCAGAACAGTAGGAACCCCAATCCAAGTGTGTTTAAAAGCCTACAGAACACTTAAGAAATAATATCCAGAGGAGTGTGACTTTTAATAATATTAAACTTAGTACATATCTAGCCCCCAGGGGACTTTGTGAAAAGGAACTGGTCAGAGCAGGTGGAGTTTATCTGAAAAGCCTTTTATTAAAGCTATTGTTAAGAAATCCACTCAGCTCTGTAGGAGGAGTTGCTATTTTTCTGCATATGTATGGAACTGCTGGATCTGCTTGTCAGGTCCCCCACGTTCCTAGGTATTCGTGAGTGACAACTTACCTCCATAGCTTTGGTGAACACTGAGCAGCCTCCTCTGATCTGGTTATGGTAGGTTTTCACCAGGCAGCTCTTAACCTCCAGGACCTATAGCTTGTGTATTAACCACGTCTGGTAGTCACTGTCATATCTCTCTTGAGAGAGAGAAAAAAGAGAGACAGAGACAGAGACCAGCTCAGATGTCACATTGAAGTGATGTTGAGTTTCTTTTGGTCCCCTTTTTTTTCTTCCCACAGTTTGCTCTGGAGCCCATGCCAATGATTTGCTCCTTTTATATTTAAAAGTCTAGTTTTGGGACTTTAATATTCTGGATTCTAAATTTATGTTGCTTTGGCTTCCCTTATCCCTCTCCTCTTGGATAACCATATTCCTTGAGTTTGATCACTCCACTTCCTAGAATTCCAATGAAGGAAGATCATTATATGCTCTAGCCATGGTCAACTGCTTGTAGGTTCCGCCAGACAACAGGTGCTCTTGGAAGGCCAATCCATAAACAGGTCAGCACTTGGGCTAGGATGTTGAACTGCCTAGACAGGAATCCAGGCTCTGTCCACTCACTAGTTCTGAGATGGTGGTGGGGTTTCTTAATCTCTCTGCTCCATTTCCTCATCAAAAAAAAGGAGTCATAATAGCACTTATCTCATAGAATTATGGTGATGGTTATGTTAAATGTGTATCACCTACTAAACACTCAGTAAATAATGCAAAACAAACAAAAACATTGGATTTTATACTTCTGTGGTTGTCTTTGCTTGAAATATTTTTTCTCCTGTATTTGATTTATCTAATAAAGGATGATGATAGCCATTTATAATGGCTATTTCCTTTGTGCCAGGAACTTCTTCAAGAGAGCTTTATTCATATCAACTAAATTAATTCTTCCAATAACCCTATGAGTTGGTACTATTTTTATACCCATTTTATAGATGAGGAAACTTATACACAGGATCATAAGGGTATTAAGCAGTAGAGAAGAGATCTGAATCCAGGCATTCTGGGTCTAGGACGCAGACTTTGAACCCCACAGGGATTCTCTCTTCCCTGACCACCCTCTTCCATACAGAGAATAAATTACTGCTCAGGTGCTCTTACTGTTTTACATGTTTTCCTTTTTGAATGCATTACTTTGAATTTTAAGTACTTTCTGTATATTTATTCCCCTTACGGGGAATATTTTGAAGGTTGCCTGTTATCTTATTTTCTTTTGTGTCCCCAGTGCTGAGCACAGTTCTCAGCCTGTGGTACGTGTTCAGTAAAAAGGAGCACCAGGACAAATATATTGGGGAAAGAAGATTTTTTAAAAAATTATCTATGTCTCCTGTGTACTTAATTAATGGATGTAAAGCTTGCCCCATACTGTATATCAAAGGTAATCAAAGGTTAACTTCCCTTTGTTATTGAACTCGAATGTCAGTTCTTGCTGTAATTTATTGCCATGACACATGAAGGAGGTGACAAATATTAATTTGATTTCAGCGTGTAGATTGACACTGTTATGCTGCATGTCTATAGCGATGCTTCCGTGAGTGTCAGAAGCTGGTATGATAGTAAAAGGAAGATAAATTTCTTCCCATTTGTGTCTCCTGGTTGCATTTCCTTCTGTTAGCATCAGAGGGTTGTTGAAAAACAGATATATGTTGGGCCCTTTTGAATTCCTGATCCTGAGCTCTGTGCTGTGCTGTCACCAGAGAATTAACTTTAGGTGGAGGGACATGGGACAGTCATGATAGAGCAGCCTCTCTGTGAGCAGAGGCCAGGGGAGTTGTGCATGTCAAGGAAGCTGGTATCCAGGGGCGGGGGCTTGCCCTGTGTGTCATAGAACAAGAGGAATGAAAGCAGCCTTTACTGGAGAACTTCAGAAAACCCTTCCTCTTCTTTCAGGTGAGGTTTCCAAAATACTGTTCATCCATAAATCAAGCTGGGGCACTTTCAGTTCCATGCTCCTGTTTCCAAAGGGAAATGGTGTGCTGAAGAGTTATTCCTCAGCACGGCTTTATTTCTTCCTCCTGCTGGGATGTATTAGCAAGGTCATCACCTTTGGTTTATTGGCTTCAAACAATCTGTGATTGCAGAGGATTATGACTTCTTAGCTTGCAGAAGCAGGAGATGCAATCAATTCATGAAAGGCACAGGACTTTTTTTTTTTTCTTTTAAAAAATGTATATTTATTTCTGCCAGCATTTCTGGGGACCAGGACTTAAAAGAGCTTTTTGAAAAGAATTTATCTTTGAGTGTCCTGCTTCTTCGCCCCTTTCAAATAAGAACATTGAATCAGGCCAGTGTGAACTTAGCTTTAACTCTTTGAGTTTGAAAGAAAGAAGATGACTTGACGAAAGTCTGTCTTCTCCATCCCCAACTCTAAACCACATTAATTGGGAAATTTATACTCACTGCATTATGCATTATTCCATATGCTTGGAAATAATTGGATTAGCCATGCCTGTAATAAGTCGATGCATAAATTCTTTTCTTTGGTGGGACAAGGAGATTTCTTCATCTGAAAACCCTTAGAACTTGATTAGTATTTATTGTGAAATTTTTCTCACTTATATTGTCATTTCCCAACTTCCTAGATCACCTGTTCTTGATTTATTTTTGCCTTCTCTCAGTTGGGAATCTATCACTTCTGACCTCAAAGGAGTGTGTCAGAATTTAAACCATCCTCTTCCTTCTACATTGCATGAGACATTTCCTCTTGTTGGGTTGCAGAAGGCAATCCCAACAACCTGTCTCTTCAAACCTGAAATGAATGTTATACGATGGAGACTATACTTTTACCAGGTGACAGTGGGTCCCAGCCTGTAGTAGCCTTAGCAATCAGAGTTTTGCTGACATCAAATGATTCTAGTTACTGCTGCATTCTTGATAGAGGTCTGGCCTCTAATTTTCCCTTCTTGGCAGCTCTGCAAAGAGGCTGATGCTCTCGATGCTGAGATGATCTATGAATCTATGGACTCTGCCTATGTCTATTACATTTTTTTTTATTTAATTTGGGCCAGTTTTAGAGTATCTACAAAACTGGAAGACTCTTAGTCAAAAGGGCTCTGCTTACATTTTCCATTGGCTTGTTTGAAACCAACATGATACAATTGTTCCTCCAATCACCAGGAAGCATTTGGAGCTGGGGCGGGGGGCGACGGAAGTCAGCTACTGTCCGGACTCCTGTCAGCTAAGAATGCTGCCTCCATGACAGTTCTGATTAGCTTAGCTAATGGCAGCATGGCATTGGCAGCCTGAGGTACATCAGTTTGCCACCTTTGTTCCTGGGTACTAACTCATCTGTGTTCTTCACCTTTTCCAGATACAGCTCTGCAGGGTATATTCAGACTGAAACTTAGAGCAATTTCACTTACTCCAAAGACCCATTGTAGTTGGGCAAAGGTCAAGGTACTGGTACCAGTCTAGTTTATAGTGGCAAACATCAAGCTGATGGATGTGGGGTGTGATAAGCCTTGAAATAGGTCTTGTAGACTAGAGCAGATTTAGATTGTGGATTTTGGTTCCTCTTGCATCTAGTTCCTGGGCCATCTTTCTTCACTGATTTGACACTTTCTGTCACCCAGTAGTTCCTGTACCCACTGGAAATAATGCTACCCTTCCTTTCTTATGGATTCTTTATCCTCCTGGAGGAGATAGAGTTGAGATGTGTAATTACCCTCGTGGGTCCTCATTTCCCTCAGAGAATACACATGTGCTAATTTAAGATTAGATTGAGTTTTTATTGCATTTAAGCAAGGGCAGAGATTTATCAAAAACTGGGTGGTCACCAAGAACTGTTAGTGATTTTGTCTGTGAAGGATAGTCTGCGGCCATATCTGAGAAGTCCAGTATTTTGATTTTCCAAGATGCTTTTGGAGTTGAGGCTTACATTATATTCAAGAACAGTCTTTGCACTTGATGCTTCCTTTTAAGTTTTCATTTTCCTCCAGGGCTAATGCCAAACCTCTCATCATCACGGCCACAGCTGATCTGTGGAGGAAATCAGGGTTCACTAAATCCCTGAACAATAGCTCTGCTTCCAGCTTCCCAATGTCCATGAAAACCTCATTCCCTACAAGTACATTTCATGTTAACTTGCTGTGAGGAAAAAATGTCTTTGAAGCTCCAGATGCAGAAGAGGGCTCATTAAATGTAAGTTCCCTCTTTCAATAGTATGTTCATACTTTGTTCTTTTCTTAATGGCTGAAGACGTTGATTTCAAGCCACTGAAAGTTGCACGGGGGCTAATAAAAAACCTGTTCTCAGATTGGCTCACCAAATCGGGGTTCTTGTCATGGACTTGAGTGTCTCCTTACTGCATTTCATCTCAGTTTTGTGCTCTTTTCTGGGCATAGGATCCTGGGGTTGTGAGTTAGTAGCAGTCCTGTTGTTTTGCCTCAGAAAATCATGCAACTGTGGTCCAAGATCCCACTCAGGGCCCAAGTGGACATAGGAAGGAAAGAGCTTGGTGAAGTGCCTCTATCACAGCTGATGCTTTGGGGCCAAGTTGAAAGTTAGAAAAGAGGAGAGTTGAGATTCTCAGCAGTGAATCTGCATTTAAGAATGTTAGTTTCCTGCATCATACTGCAAAGATCACTTTTGCAGATTTTCAGGAGGTAGAAAAGTTAATATTCAAATGTGGTCCAATCAGATGGTGATAGAGGTATGTATTCAAAAGAACAGAGCTTAAAAACAAACAAACCAAAAAACCAAAAAAAAAAAAAAAACAAAAAACAAAAAAAAAGGAAAAAAAGAAAGAAAAAAAACAAAAGAACAGAGCTTACAGGCTGCCGGTTTTTAAATTTCATTCTTAAGTTTCAGAGTATTTTTAGAAATGTTAGAAATTCTAAATGAAAATTGAATAAGCATTATCTCCCTAGATTTTTCTCAAACTTTTGTAGATACATAAAAATGTTTAATCTGTTAGATCAGTACTTTAGTCAGTCCTATAAAAAGTAAATAGTATGTCCTGTGTGTGTTTGAAAGTTGGTATGAACACATGCTGTGTTCTCATTTTAGCACTGCCACTAATTGTGTGATCTCAGCCAGATCATTTTATTTCATAGAGTCCCAGGCTCCCCATTTATAAGAAGAAAAGTACGTACTAGATGTGATGTAGGAAAGACGTTAGGGTTTGAAGCCGATGGTCAAGAAAGAATTCTTGAGTTGTCTTTGGTGCAAAAAGGTGGTTTTAGTAAAGCACAGGGACAGGACCCGTGGGCAGAAAGAGCTGTGCCGGGGTCATGAGGAGTGACCCATTATATACTTTCAAGTTGGAAGGGAGTTTGGGATAGTGTAAGTCTCTAAGGAATTTTGGAAGCAAAGTTTCCAGGACCTTGAGGGGTCTAGCTATTGTTGGGAAAAGGTCATTTATTTCCGTCTAGTAAAACCTGAGCCATGAGAACCTTCAGATGTATATTGGTGGATCATATGCTTGGGGGATGATTGCCAACATGTATCTTGGAGGGTAGAGATAAAGGAAGTTTCCAAAGGAATTTTTTTATGTTAATGTAGACTTACAGGATCCTGGGGGTTGGGCTAAGATTGCCTGTTGCCCTTAGCAAAGTATCAACATCCAGGTAGCTGAGTCCCTGGAGGAATGTCACTCTGCCTGTTACAAGGATTTGTCAATGGGCTGTAGGTAGTCAGGAAATTTAAGAATTTTTCTTCTGCCTTTGTTTCCCACATCAGATGGACTCTGTTTTTCAGTATAGCTTTGGCATTCCATATTTCTGAAAATTGTTGCCCCAAATAGCTGCCTTGCTCAAAGCACATGTCCTCACATATTTTGGACTGCTAATGAGAAAATACTAGTACTCTTGTTCTAGGATTTTTTTTCCTTAAATGTCTCCACCATAGCTCATTGCTAGTTGATTAGAAGTAGACAGAGGGCGGCAAGCTCACTCTGGTTTTGCAGATAGTAATCTGGTTTTATGTCCATTAAATTAAAAAATCCATATCCCAAATTAAAATGATAGAAAACAAAGAATTACCTTGCCTAAATCACCTTATGTCTCTGACCCTTGATTTCCATATCCTATTGGGTATAATAGTAATTCTATCAATCAGGTTCTATGAGGAGTAAATAAACATTTTTAAGAACTTGTCTGATACATTTTCAGTTTTAAAAGGTAAAAACAACTAACAGGTCTTCTGACTGTAAAGGAAAAGAGGGAAGAGAGCTAGCTATCATTTACTGAAAAGCCTCTGTGAGCCTCAGTTTTGAGAATTTGTGAAATGAGGATTTTAAAAATGCTTTCCTTAGTTAAGGTTGCTACAAATATCTGGTAGCCAGATATCATCATGGTCCCCGTGTTCTTCAAGCTGTGAAGTGCTCTGTGGACATAGTTATCCTTAGTTATAAGTTAGTGCAGGGAAAACTTGACCTTTGTGTCTCCTCCAACATGGCAGGGGACTAAGTATGATTGTAATTCACTAGATACTGGTCTCCTTGAGAATAAGTGTTTAGTTTGCAACGTTTTTTTTTTTTTTTTTTTTTGCCTTACAGCACTGGAGCAAGAACAATGCCTGTCACATAGTGATTACTCAATAAGTATCTCTTTAATGAATCAGTGAATTAATAAATCACTGATTTTATTTTAGCTTCTATTTTATTGATCATATGCCTGGCAATATGCTAAGTATATTTCATAGTGGCTTTTAATCCTGGGGAGCTTTTAAAAATATATGTGTTGTCCCACCCAAAATTCATGGAATCAGAATCTCTGGGACTGAGCCCAGGACATAGGTAGTTTAAAAGTTATACCCAAGTGATTTTAATGTGTGAGAGACACAGAATCAATGAACTCTTGATCCATTATTTTCCTGGGGTTTGCATGACTGGGCTGCTTGCTAATGTTGCCAATTACTTACTTCTGGGCATCCAAGTTTCAGTGAGCATGTTCTCCCATCTTGCCATTTGTCATGGCTAAAATATTCTACTTTAACAAGGATGCAAATTTATCATCCACATTAAGAGTGTAATCTTTTTTGCATCTAGTCCTGAAACACAGTCGTGCTCTCCATATAAATCATAAACTTAGATCCTTTTGTAGTGTGAAAGAAAACACGTAAATCAGGATGGAGAAAATTAATGTTGACAAAGATCACTGATATGTTGTAAATTGCAGAGGCCTGGGTCTCAGACTGGTTTCAGAATTGCAACTATTGGTAATTGCTCCATAACATTATGAAATGAGGAGGCAGCACTGGGAAGGTGGTTTCAATTGGAGACTAATTCCTATTTAAGTGTTTGCTTCACAACTGTATTGTCACAGACCAGCTAAATATTGCCATTGCCACTCAAGAGGGAGTGGTCACCTTGAAGGTACTTCTGAGTCTATGGATTGCAGAGCAAACAGCCTCCTCCCGGGTGTGCGATGAGGATATCCTTAGAGCAAAACCTGGTCTGGATTCTTGGAAACTATGTTGTTTTGTTTTTCTTGGATGGTTACATTTTCTTCCTCTTTAGTTCCTGAGTCCCACCAATGTGTCCTTTTGTTTAAAAAGCTAACATAAGTCCTGCAGTAGAAGGTATGCACACACATGTGGTGAGGACTAGGGGAAAAGATTGCTATCACTCCAGGGCAGCAACATAGACCTTTGCTTTGTCACCCAGTGACAAAGTAAAATAACAACTCAGGATTCCAGTAATAACACAGGGTGACAGGAGTGCTGTGAGGTGGGTGCTTCAAGGAAGGGTGATTAGAGGCCAAATGAATGGTATCGGGGAGCTTTCAGCAGCCACATGTGAAGTCATTTTTACTCAAGGCAGTGATTTCTACACTGTTTTTTTAAAAACCTTAGGGTATCTCTAGGTATTTCAAAAAATGTCACATACTTCTCAAAAATAATAATATACTTGTAGAGTATATTAATATCATAGTATGCTTTTTAAGAGAGCATGGGGGTGGACAAAAATTCACATAATGTGCTGATCTGCTTGACACATCATTTCCCTATGAGAACACCCCCAGACTCTGACTGTCAGTGTCCCCAAACCCTGTATTTCTTGAGCCTCCTGGAACGGTGCAAGCCTATGACTATTCCTGCTCTTCTGGAAGAATCTGCATTTTTTCCCCCCAGACTTTTGTGCTATCTCAGTGGCACATGCATTCTGGATTTGCAGTGCATTTATCTCTTATCACCCTTTTGTTTCTCTCTTTACTCTTACCTTTGATTCCAGAAACGTTTTTAAAATAATGGATGGCAGTTAATAAACAGCATGGCAGGCAGGAAAAAATGAACAGTGGTGTGCTCATTTTGATAGACTATGCTGTCTGCAGATAATTTACCAGGGCAGAGTGCTGACATACATAGCCCCACAAAAAGGGCTTATCCCTGATCTTAAACCAAAATCATTCTTGAGAGTTTCCATTATTCATAAGGCATGATCCATGAAACCTGCAGGAGGCTGTCCCGTGATGATGCCCCTGAGCTGGTGGCTCTCCCGCTCAGGAGTTAAAAACAAGCAAACATCTGTATTTGTGCACTTGGGGAGATTGCCAACTTTCAGAGAAAGAACTTCACTTTGGAGTCCAGCATGGCGAAACAGAGTTTTCTGCCTTTATTACCAAGCATCCCCCATACCGTATCCCTTCCATGCTCTCCCTGATGAGTTCTGAGACCCTGCTCTTGCAGCTGCTTTGAGCTTCATCACATTGAATATATTTTGTCACTCTTCCGTCTTGCTTCTACTGTAAACCCTTTGATGGTAGGACAACATGGCTTTGTGTGTCCCTTGCCTACTGGAGTGCCTGCCACATGAAGTCGGCTCATTAAAATTAAATGACCAACTGAATGAATGAATAAAGATGCAAAAGGATATTTCTGGAATTTTCTAGGTAGGATCTAAGTGAAACCTCCTCCCAAATATTATTGAGCCTTCAGAGTCTGCCAGGAGACAAAGAACAGGATAAGGATTTCCAGGTCTTCTCAGAATTAGGAAAGAAATCAGACAGTCAGTATTAATCTTCCCAGGATCCTATCCCACAACATGTGGCTTTTCCAGAATCACACCCCTACAATTTGTGGAGATCCTAAGGCCACAGTATCTGCATTCATATACCACACAGCCGGTTTCACCACACTTCAACTCTAGGAAATTCAGATTGCAAAGGTATTGAAATCTGTGGAGATTTTCCTGCGTTTGAAAGGCACATTCCCTCATGGCTGTCTTTGGTTACTAAGGCTTTGAGCAGATATGAGTTGTGGAGGTCATGGGAAGTATTAGGACACCAGGCTTCCTAAACTTTTGATAGAAATTTCACTTAGGAACCTTACCTGATCAACAGTGCCATTAAAAAAATAAAACAAAAAGAGAGTCCTTATTCCTCTAAGAAGTCCCTACTCCTTTCCAGATTCTAAGAAAAAAAACAAAACAATACAAAACAAGACACGCCTGATCTAAGCACTTGGCACATAGGTGGAGCCCTCCTGTCTAGGTCTATGAGCTGGCCAGTCTCTTTAATACAAAGACAGTGATTTACAATGAGATGTGCAAATGTACACATTCATGCAAGCTTCTGCATATTCCCAGTGGCAAAATGAGGCAAAGCTAGCTGAGCGTTCTGCAAATAATTTGTATTCAGACATACAGCAGCCCTGCCACTTATTTTGCAGGGTAAGCGGATAACTATTTACTCTAAGCATAAATGACGCTGTTAAGAGTGACCTTTCCCGATGATTTTCTAACCAATCAGTCTTAACCCTTTAATTAATTAATTTGCTTAAGCAGAGGGAGCACTTCTACCCCTTCTCTCTTAGCAATCATTCATTTTACGCCATACTCGAAATTATTAGTTTGGGAATTGTAATGACCGTACACCATTTATTTTCATCCTTCTGGCTGGAATCTCAGCAACTTGAGTGTTCTGATTATTCTGTGTGTGTGTGTGTGTGTGTGTGTGTGTGTGCATATACCTTTGCAAGTGTGTATGGTCATCTATTTATTCTAGAAACCTTGCTGATTGCTCCAAAATCCAGCCAAGAACAACAGCATAAGTGACAAAGTTTGATTTTTCATACACCCAGGATCCTAAAACAATGGAGGGAAAATGAACCAGAAAGACTGTAAAATAGCCTTCCTTGGGTGATCTGCTTTTTCAGAAGCTGATTAGAGTTCTGATCTGTCTTGGTGTGGCTTCATTATTAGAGAGAGGGAAAGAGGAAGAAAGAAACAGTGCCTTTTCTTTTATGAAAAAAAGGCCATTTTTATAAGGAAGGAAAGTAAACACAGTCCATATTTCTGTGGATCTCAGTTTTCTCTAATGGGCCAATTCACATCTTTTTCTGTTCTAATATCCCAGGTCTTTTTTCTTTCTTTTTTTTTTTATGATTTGAATTTTGCTATTAACTGTTACAAGGAGACCTACATATAATGTATAGTGGAAAGGAGATGGAAAAAGGCTGAGCAATTTTAGAAGATTTTAGAAATCTTTTGTTCTGGAAAATTTCATTCTCTTCTGATCTTTGATATAATCGTAATCCCCTTCTAAGTCTCTCCTCTAAGGCTAAGCCACCCTTGAACATGAAGCAGTCCGTAACCACTAAAGCATATTCATGGAGACAAAGTGGCATAGAAGTGGCCATTGATATGTCACCTGTGAGAGTCTGTGCCTTTCCTCTGCATGTTTCGGTGCTTCTCGTCGTCAGTATACTTTAGTTGTCATCTTTAATTGGATGCAACTGCAAGTAAAAGAAAATGTTCTTTTTTTGCTATAAAATTACACATATACACAATCACAATCACAGTAGGAAAAACATTTGAGGAAACAGAGCAAGTTTATTTGCTAAGACAAAAGGCAAAAGTGAGAAAAAGTAGACATAGAGGCAGGGGTGGGTGAGTGGAAGCCATCAGCTCCCCTCCTCTGTGTAGGGCAGCCTTCCTTTCCCTTACTCCTCCCAGAAGGAGTCTCCTCCCAGAAGAATGGAATACCTCTGCCTATGGTCACTTGAAATGCCAGATCCCATGCTCAGATGGAGCCCCCTGTTTCTGTGGGCCCAGAGCTCAGCCAGGACAGGACCCTGCCCTCCCCTGTGCTCTGTCCTGTCTCTCCTATTTACCTACCTAGCTCAGAAGAACCTTGGCTACCACCTTGTACCATATAGTATTTTTATTTTATGTTCTATTTCTAGGATAGCATAGATAAACGCATATTATGACTGACAGAAGCATTAGTCATTGTCTCTTCGGTATGTAAACATATCTTTGTGGGACGAATGGTTGTAGTTTAAGATTCTTGATCTAATATCAATTTAATACCAGTACCATTCTTTAATAATTCTTCGACTTCAGAGGTAACTATTCCATGTGTGCCTGCTTATACGTCTGGGTGAGATTTCACAGTCTACTTCTGTATCCTGTCTTCTCTAGTATTCTTTTTAGTTTTAAACATGTGAGCTTGGAAATTTCTGACCATTTTGAACTATGAGAGTAGGAAGTACTCAGTAAAAGGTGACTTTATCATTCACTGATCACTTCCCACGTATCACCCGCATTAAGTCCCAAAACAGTCCATTCAGGATTGCTCTTTAATCCCCACTTTTCAGATGAAATAATTGAGGCTCAGAAAGGTAAAGTGGCTGCTCGGTATTAGATGTCAGACAAGGAGGCAAGCCAGTATTAATATTCAGTTCTCTTTGACTTTCCAGTTTTTTATTCAAAGCACACACGTTATTTAAAAAATACACATTCTTAATGGCAACATAATAGCTCATTAGATGAATCTACTTGAGTAGTTTTACCTTTAAAATAGTAAATCCCCTGATTAAGATTTACATTGTTGCTATTTTTTCATTATTATGAAGAATGCTGTGATGAATATAATTCTTAGTGTATGTATAACCATATGCTGTAGCTGGGATTGAAAGTATTTTCTGTCTCTGTATCTAATCCTCTGGTCTCCATAGATGGATAATATCCAGTACGAGCCTCGAGATACCAACAGGGAACTTATCTTTTTCTTAAGTCATTTTTTTTACTTTCAAAGTGTTTTATTTCAGAATATTTTTAACAGCAGAGCCCTGGTAATGTGTTTATATAAAACATTAGTTTTGTGCACAAATTTCCAGAGATACACCTACTTTAGAGAGCCTAATATACCTGTAATTGCATCTCCTTTCCATCATCAAGAAAATCTTAGCAAAGTCATTGGCTTTCCTACTCCATAGAACACACTGTCCCTTAGGCTCTAGTATTCCCCCCAAAAATATAGGGCAATTGTTTTGCATTGTGCTGTTTTGCTGGGAAGGAACAATTTCATCGTAAAAATACAGAAATAGACTTGAAGCAATTATATGTGAAATGCTACATGAACAAATTTCAGGTTATCTAGACATAAAAGGAAACACTAATTGTTTGGGCTCAAACATTCTTCAAGCAATTTTCAAATGGCGGGAACAGTGAAGGGGGGAATTGTTAATCAGGGTTGGAGAGACCCTGGCTTTTGTCCTAGGGTCTCAACCAGTTACATATCAGTAAGCAAGCTTGAGGCCAACAAGAGGGGCTGCTTATTAGCATCTGTATTTCAAGTCAATTTCATGCTAAGCAGGGAGCCAGTGTAATTTGGGCATTTAGTGTGTGCTGCAGGGACAGCCGAGTTAAAGTATGGTGGTGGCCCATCCAGGAGTCCGAAAGCAGAGCGAATGCTGTGCTTGATGGAAGATGAATCATGCAGTCTGTGTAGCATGAATAGTGGCCAGCAATAGGCCCTGGGGGAAATCTGAGGCTGCTTTGGCTGCAGGGGAAGACAGGATTGGGGAAGGTACCTTTGGTATACAACAGAAAACCATATAGAAGACAATCATTTATCCAGAATTATGAGGCTTTGCCTGCTCCAAGTTAGTCATTCTGCCAGAGTTTTGATATTTTAATTTGCAAGGATTCAGTGGTTGCAAAATGATATTTTTGTGCATACGGTATGATGCATACTACAGGATTGAAGAGTAAAAGTATAATTTTTAAAATAATTTTTGAAGTCAACATGTTTTAGAAAGTATTTGTGTATTTCTTTAGTATAAATCTATCTCATGAGTGAGAAAATTATTGTTACTCTGTATAGATCAGAGCATCTGAAGTTTGTTGAAAGCAGAACGAAGATTGCAAAAAGCCTAGATAGTTAGGAAAGTTACACAAGGAATACATTTTGCTGGTCTGTTTTTGCAGAAAAAGTGAATTCACTTTACAGTCATGTTACCTTAAAATGAAAACAAAACAAAATGTAGTTAAATGTAAAAAAAAATTAAATGAGTAGAGGATTCCGGGATTCCTGTTCACTCTGGGGGATATCCAGCAGCATCATGAACATCTGCAGAAATAGAGAGCATGGTGGGCAACTATTTGAACAGTCCTTCCATGCCACTCATCCTCTTGTTCTTACACTTTCTTTTCAAATTTCTCTTTTGGCTTTTTGTGTACTTTTTGGAACAGCTCCTACATAGATGTATATGGTATAGGTGTTATATCTATCTATATCTCTCTATCTCTCTATATCTATCCATCTATCTAGTGAAGTTTCTGGGATTTTCATGATATTAACAAATGGCAGAGCCTTTGTTTTGATTTTGTTTTACCTTATTTTATTTTTTACCATACTGGACCATGTTATCATATCCAATAGGCTAAAAGATCCTGTTTAATCATTGATTAATGTATCACATACCTCTGCCATCATGCATTTCTCACCGGAACAAATTCTTTTTTAAAGACTTTATTTATTTATTTGACAGAGAGAGACACAGCGAGAGAGGGAGTACAAGCAGGGGGGAGTGGGAGAGGGAGAAGCAGGCTTCCTGCTGAGCAGGGAACCCGATGTGGGGCTCGATCCCAGGATCCTGGGACCATGACCTGAGCCGAAGGCAGACGCTTAACAACTGAGCCACCCAGGCGCCCGGAACAAATGATTTTTAATTAAAATGTAGATGATCATTTTAGAAGCTTTTTCAAAAGAATGAGAAGATAAGCCATAGACTGAAAGGAAATGTTTGCAAAAGGCATATCTGATAGAGGTGCGTTATCCAAAATTTCTAAAGGATGCTTAAAACTCATCAACAAGAAAAGAATCTACTTAAAAAATAGGCAAAAGATATGAACAGACACCTCACCAAAGAATATATGCAGGGGGAAACCATATGAAAAGATGCTCAACATCATCTATTATAAAGGAATTGCAAATTAAAACAACAGTATTTCACTGCACACTTTTTAGAATGGCTGAAATCCAAAACACTGGCAAAACTAAATGCTAGGGAGGATTTGGAGTAACAGGAATTCTCATTCATTGCTGTTGGAAATGCAAAATGGCATAGCCACTTTGGAAGGCAGTCTGGCAGGTTTATACAAAACTAAACATAATCTTACCATATGATCCAGCAGTCTTGCTCCTTGGTATTTACCCAAATAAGTTGAGAAATTACATTCACACAAAAAACTTGCACATGGATGTTTATAGCGACTTCATTCATAATTGCCAAGGCTTGGATGCAACCAACATGTCCTTTAGTGGGTAAGTGGACAAATAAACTGTGGTATATTCAGACAATGGATTATTAGTCACCACTGAAAAGACATGAGCTATCAAGCCATGAAAAGGGGTGGAGAAACAAACCTTAAGTACATACTTCAAAGTGAAAGCAGCCAATCGGAAAGGCTACATGATTCCAATTATATGCCATTCTGGAAAGGGTAAAACTCTTGAGACTATAAAAGGATCAGTGATCACCAGGATTTTGGGAGGAGGGGAGGGATGAATAGATGAAACAGAGGGGATATTTATTTATTTATTTATTTATTTTATTTTTTTAAAGATTTTATTTATTTATTTGACAGAGACAAAGCGAGAGAAGGAACATAAGCGGGGCGAGTGGGAGAGGTAGAAGCAGGCTTCCCGCTGAGCGGGGAGCTTGATGTGGGGCTTGATCCCAGGACCCTGGGATCATGACCTGAGCGGAAGGCAGACGCTTAATGACTGATCCACCCAGGCGCCCCCAGAGGGAATATTTAGAGCAGTGAAACTATTCTGTGAGATACTACAATGGTGGGTATTTGTCATTATATACATTTGCCAAAACCCATAGAATATGTAACACCAGGAGCTGAACCTTAATGTAAACTATGGACTTTGAGTGATGAAAGGTGTCAACGTAGGTTTATCCGTTATAGCAAATTTACCACTTGGGTGTAGATGTTGATAGTGGGGAAGACTACATGTTGGAGGCCAGGATATAGGAAGTCTTATACTTTCCACTTAATTTTGCTATGAATCTAAAATTGCTTTAAATGAAATGAAGTCTATTAAAAAAGAAGAGAACTTTAAAAAGTCTTTGATGATTCTATTAGTTTTTGGTTTTGGCGCTTTGATGTTCTGGTCAACAGTTTCGTCTGTTTGTGGTGTTTGCTTACTTTTATAAGCCCTTCAAAGGGGAATTGGGGACCTGCCCAGATGACAGAACCTACTGGAGTCTTCACGTTGAGGTGAAGCTCAGTAGTTTCATCCTCCATGTCCCTTATGTGGCAATCCTATAATTCCTTATTCTGTTGAGGTTCTGCATTAGTGCTTATTGGCATTTTGAGCACATGACACATCGAAAGGAAATAAAAACTTTGTCCTTGGCACAAAATTAAAGTGCCCAAAGTAACTTATCCCTTTCATGCTTTCTTAAGCCTTAATTCACCACCTGAGGAGCCCGGTCTACTCAATACGACTGTTCATTTACAAGTGGCATTTTCAGATTCTTGACCTTATTATATATTTCTTAGTGTTTTCTACTTCTGGGACTTCAAAAGTTCAGCAGATCAGAGGGGATTTCTCAACTCTGTATAAGATAGAGCACACAGGAAAGCAATTTCTTAGATTTCCCTTGTGGGAGTAAGGTGCTTGGATTGTATGAGGTAGGACCCCAGAGAGAGCTTTTCTGGAAACCCAGGCAACACGGAAAGAAATAAGCATTGTTCAGATTGAAGTTGTAATGGGCAGAGAAGGGATGTCAGCCTGATAACCTGGTTTTGTGTTCCTGGGCACTAGACCCTTAATGTTAATACTCACAGAGGGTTTATAGTTGCCTCTGAGTCTACATAGTTTCTGCTGAGGGGCCAGTGTGATAGAGGTCATGGTTCCAAGGTTAAGTGTGAGGTGGACACTCCCCTCCCTTCTCAACCCCTGCCCCCCCCCCCCCCCCCCGCACCGTGTACTGACTTCTAAGGCAAATGTTAATTGTAACCTGTTTCTGGACATTTATACCCTTCAGTCAAATAGAGGAGTGGGATAGAGAATACGCAAATAGGCAAGGAGGGTGAGAGAACTTTGTAAGGTGGGTACCTCAGAAGGTAGACTCTGAACCCTACCTTCTCAATTTTGTGAGGTTGGTGCCTGTCACTTCTGCTAAGCCCGATAAGGATCAGCAGGCAGAGGCATTCAGTAGGACTCACATGTGAGGAGGTGGATGAAGAGGATTTCTTGAAAAAAGAGTTGTCAAAGCACTGAGTTATTTCTTGTCTCCATCACATGGTGGTGAAGGATTGGGCTTCAAGAGGGCTTCCTCGGTGTCTCCCCAAATTTGCGGATACAAAGACTGGCCCCTGACTCTTGATTGAAACAAAATGATTTATGGATTGGGGTGTGACTCCTGCCTGGGAAGTATAAAGCAAGAGGCAAGAACTGTTGCCTGGGTCTGAGAGGGAGCTGCGGCTCTGGTGCCCTGGGTCTGAGGAAGTGGGAGCATTTAGCAAGGACCATGAAGGAGAGCGTGTCCCTGGCGTCCTCTTGCGTCTCATTCAGCAGGCCTGTCCGAAAAGGCAAGGAGACTGCTTCTGAAGGGGAGGTGGAAAGGGGCGGAGTTGGGCTTCCAGGTGACCACCAGCTGGGGAGAGGGTCTCCAGTTATTAGTTAGACTGGAGATGCAACAGAAAGCCCAGGGGTCTGCCAGGGGTTTCATCCAGGGAACATTGCCCAAAGAATAAAATTTAAGGGGAGGAAGAAACAAAAGCATGTTTTAAGACACTAGTCATGCTTGTTTAACACTGTGGTTACAGGAATAGATGTGAATGTGGATGTCTGCCCAATCCCAGCGGGTGGCTGGGGCCCTTTACTTCATGCATAGTGACTGCCTTTCTCTTTGCATTGGCTCTTGTTCTCCGGCATGCAGTGGTGGGGGTGTAAAACTCCTCTTCTGAGAAGTGGTAGTGTAGCCTTTGAAGAGAAGGGAGGAACTTGCCACCTAGTCCCTAGACCTATCTAATATCATGAACAACCTAGGGGAGGAAGCATACAACTATTTTAAATGTGATTATACATGAAACTTAGTAATATACTAACCCAGTCAGGTACCTTGTGAACCTGGGGCCATATTTAGTATGATTATATAATTTAGCTTTCAAACTGCAATGCTTTTGAGAGGGGACACTGTAAATAATCATGTTGAGACAGCAGGAACAAATTAGGATTGTCCTGAGTAAGGCAGTACATAACGTGGTCACTCTACCCATCTTCTGTCGCTTCTGATCTATAGAAGAAAGAGGTTCTTTTTCTTTCATTCTTTTTTTCTTTTTGCCAGAAGTGAGAGCAAAAATCTTACCCTGCTTTTGTGTAGCTTTATGTCATTTATTATGTAACACCATTAAGCATCCCCTGAACCAAGTAGCTCAGGGAATTTACTATTTACTCACTTCATGCTTGATGGTATTATGGGTCACACACACACCTATCAGAATCCAGCCAAGGCATTTAAACCAAGATATCAAATTATGAAGCAATGTGTATCTCTCCAGGAATCTGTACGTGCATCTGGTTAGGGGTCCTCGCAGATATTCTTTTCCCAGGCAGACCACGTTCAAAGGAATAGGGAAAAACAAATGACCACAACTGTCAGGATGGTAGTTGAGGAGTTAGTAAAATTAGGTGTGGTCCTTGTAAGAGTCAGTGGGATCAGGTTGGAAAGTATATAAGATTTAAATCAGAAGACCTGGATAGAAGTACCTCACACTGGTACTGCGTGAGATTTAGCAAATATTTAACCTTTCCTCGTCGGAAAAGCATTGCTCCCTTTCCATCCACTCTTTATAGAGAGGTGTTTAAGTGGTCGATATTATAAAGGGCATTAAAATATGTACTATAATTATACCATTTCCACGGTAGTCACTATGAAAACACCTGTTAGTTCTTTTAATTTGCCACTAAAATTAAGTATAAAACTTTTCAGCCTCACCTCCGCATCGGAGCCCAGATGTTGAAACTTCTGGTAAGGAGTAATCACTTGTTTTTCACCCTGGTCATAGATTTTAAATCACTGAACACCCTATTCATTTCTCTCTGTCCCTGCCTGTCTGTCTCTCTCATTCTCCCTCTCCCTGTGTGTCTCTCTTTCAGCTGTTTGATGAGATCATATATGTGAGAATGCACAGCAAATGGCAAAGTTCAACCAGACCTTCATTATTAAGAAGGCACTTTGCTCAGGTGTTCTTGCATCTGGCAGAAGGCAATGAAATAAAACAGGTGCAGATTCTTACCTCTCAGGAGGATGTAGTGAACAGGAAGATAAAAAATACAAAAGGTAGTTACAATGATGAAAACTTAATTGGTGAGTTCAGGGAATAGTAAACAAGATATAAATTCATCCAAGGATGTTCAAAATGAGCTCTATCTATTGAGAAAACAATTACTAAGGAAGAAGTTAGCATAGGCCTCCAGCCAATTTGGCTACAGTCTCTAGCCCTTGAAGTGAGCACGACTCATAGGAGCTGTCAGGTATTTTTAGACATTTGTTGTGTTCCTTGCGTAGAGTGGAACCATTCCTCCCAGACTTTGAGGGACTCTTTAGAACTTAGCGATTGCCAGGCTGCTTTGCAATCCATTAGTCAACCTTGATTGAATTAAACACCTAACCCAGTGATTCCCAGTGGGGTATTGAGGGGTGAATTTTTCCCACACATGATATTTGGCAATGTCTGGAAACATTTTTGGTTGTTATGACTGACGGTGGGGATTGCTACTAGCATCTAGTAGTTAGAGGCTGGAATTGCTGATAAACGTCTAGTACCTGGGACAGCTCCTCATGACAAAGAATTACTGGGCCCATGATACCAACAGAGCGAGTTGACAGACGCTGGCCTAACCTTTCTGTGAATTTAGCACCATGGGAGATACAAAACGAGGGGGAATTAAGATCCCTGCCCTCAAGAGATTTAGAGAACTAATGCAGAGACCAGAGCAATATGTCCATTAGTTGAAATACTGCTACATCCAGAAATATTTACTGAGCCCTTACTATCGCCAGGGAATCTGCAAGGTTTTAGCATTACTAGGAGTCATGGTAGTACCTGTACCGAAGAAGCCTAGAATGTACTGAGGAGGACACATGTTATAAAGGAGAACATACAGCTTATTCACTGTATCATGAGATAAGTCATAATTGGAAGGGAAATCAGTGTTGTCCTTAGAATAAAGAGAAGGTTAGGTTGGGTGATCAGGGGAAACTTCCCTGGGAACATGGTATTTCAGCTGAGAAAGAGTTGGCCAGTGAGAAGTGAAGGTGGGGGGAGGGAGGCAAGCAGGAGTAGCAATGTGGCCCAGACCCCAAGGCAGGCAAAAGCTTGTGGTTGTGAGTAATGCGGGTGGTTTGTGTGAGCCAGAACGTGGAGATGGGGTACAGTCAAGCCAATTAACCCAGTAAGAATTCAGGGAAGGGAGAAATAAATACAGCTAAGGGTCACCAGGGAAGATCTAGAGGAGAAAATAGGAAGTCAGTGGTGGGCGGGGTGTGTGTTTGGGGGGAGGATCCACAGGCAGTATTTGGAGAGATAAATAAGGATGTCTGGTTTATAAAGGAAAACAAAAGAATCTGGCCTTCCTGGGTTAAAGCAGGACAAGAGAGATAGGAACTTTGACTTTCATCAGAGTGCTTTTTAAATGAGGTCCTTTCTTTGGTGACATTGTATATGAGTGATAGAAAAGAATGAAAATTTGGGGAAAATAGACCCTTGTTTGTAAAGGAATTAGTACAGGTAACTTTATGTGGAGGAACTCTCTCAGCAGTGAAAAATCACACAGTTAAAAGAGGCAGATGGAATTGACTGATGGTGGGATAGAAAAAAATAAAATAAAACGTATTGCTATCAGCAGCTACCCACTTCATTCACTCAATAAATGTGTTTGAGTGCCTTTGACGCACTAGACCCTGGACCATTTAGTGAGCGAAATCAGAAATGGTTTTCAGCTCTCAGGAAATTTACAATTTAGTGGGAGAGACGCCACTAAAATAATAAAAATAATAAGGTATTCACAAAGTTAAGTACTGAAATGAATGGATATTTGTCTTCCTAAAAACCTGTAATTACAGGATTCTAGCTAGACAGCAGTGACAGGGAAGACTCTTCTGAAAAAGTGGTAACCGAGAGGCACATACAGGTTGACCAGGTGAAAAGGGACTGAAAGGGAGAGTGGAAAGACCTCAGCCACGGTAGTGGCATTTAGAGGGAAGAGTCATGGCCCCAAAGAACTGAAGGAACTCCAGTGTGACTGCAATGGAAGGGCTATGGGTGATAGGGAAGCTGCGGGGAAGACAGGGTGGATTCAGGTGGGGCTGGGGAGAAATGGGCAACTATGCATTTTAGAAGATCCAGGAGCAAGTCCTGCCAACTCATGTAGGAAAATATTGCGGAAAACCAGGAAAGGAATAATGCATCCATTAAGGTCTTGATGGTGGAAACATGCATTGCTTTGTTCGTATTCAAGAAGTGTTCTGCAGGGGTTGGAGGCTAAAATAGAAGATTTGGAGATAAACCAGTTGAAGGAGATGGGAGTGTCAGGGATGAAGGCTGGGTGCCTGAAGTGCCTAACAGCACAGATAGTGGTACCAGTCACTGAGGGAGGGAAGCTCTGCACCCAGACCCATCTTGGGGAAGAAGATCACAGATTCATTTTTAGAAAAGTTGCTTTTGAGGTGTGTTTGAGGTATCTAAGAGGAGTTCTCACATGCAGGTCCGGAACTCAGCGAAGAGGTTGGGGCTGCAGATAAGCAACCACCCTGCTCCTGCTTACTTTTAAAAGCTGACCCTCTTTCCCCTGCAGAGGCTGGTACCTTGCCCTATCACAGTTCCATCTCTTTTATTTATTTTTGAGGGGCATAGGGCAGAGGAAGAGAGAGAGAGAATCTTAAGCAGGCTTCATACCTGATGCGGAGCCCCATGCAGGGCTCGATCTCACAACCCTGAGATCAGGGCCTGAGCTGAAATCAACAGTTGGACACTTACCGGACTGAGCCACCCAGGCTCACAGCTCTGCTATTCTGAAGTGAATCAAGGAGCCAAAGAGAGTTTATATCCAAGTTCAATTGTTGAACACATGCTTCGGGGGAAAGAACGTGAAGGGTTAGAAATCAGAAGTGCTAGTGTGAAGGGGGAGCACATCCATCTCACATAATTTGGAAAGAATTGAGGTCTCACATTAGCCGTTCATATAAGCCCTGAAGTAGCTGATTAATGCTGTGCTGGCTAATGAGCTAATTGGATGATAGGACTGTGTTTTGGAAAGGGATCTTCAAAGTTATCTAGACCAATGCATGCCTTTTGCAGTTGAAGAAATTTAGGTCCAGGGAGGATAAATGGCTTACCCAAGTTCATCCTGCATATTAACGACAGAGGATGGCTACCATCTATCCCAATTTATTTCACTGTCCTACTTGCCTCTTCCCCGGAATTCTGGTTGTGAAAGGAGTGATGCAGGGTATTATTCCGCTGCCTTGCACTTCAGAGTATAGATGTTGACCAAATAGCCCCAGGCCCCTTTAGCTGAAGAGAAAGTGTTTTGTTGCATTTTGCTGGTACATACTCCTGAATCCCCCCCCAGCTGAAATCCAGAATAGCTTAGATAATGATATGAACTTTAGCTACCCATTTAGCAGTCTCTTATAGCAACCAGCAATTTTAGTTTATTGCTGTCCCAAGGGGGGGAAAGGCGGGGGGGGGGCAACAGTATAAGAAACGAGCTAATAAATTTGTTTTTAAAACCCAACGTCCTCCTCCCTCCCCCCAGCAAATTTTGTAAATTCTGGGCATTTATGGTTTGCTTGAGGAAGCAAGCTCAGTGTCAAAAGTGTTTTAATAGCCTTTGATTTACTTTTTAAGTGCTTATTAGGATGACTGATGACAGTGTTTTGAAGCCAATCACAGACTTGGGAGAGACAGGAATTCATTGCTGTCTTCTCCTTGACTGGTGTGTGTTAGTTTGTTAGGTTTGGGGAGGGACTCACAAGCAGAGCAGAGACTCCCCCTGCATTTCCTTTTCCCTGTGAGCGGCAGGTGGCTCTTCTTTATCCCTTTTGTCACTTAAAGGGATGTGGTTTGGGCACAAGGAAATTCCTTAGGCTTCTGTCCCTCAAATGCCCAGTTCCAGAAGCCACCCACTGAGTAGGAACGGAGGGGCCTGCTTTCAGGGCTTCCCCCTGCCTTCAAGGTTTACAGGAAAAATTATCCCTCTATGTTAAGTCATGAATTCAGACAAGAACCAGCGTTCCATCTCGCATGCCTCAAAGTCCTACTGAAAAGTAAACCAGGAGGTTGAAGCGGTAATTGGCTTGGGTTTCCATTTGTTCAGGCCATAACCGCCTCACCATGCACAGGCCCGGCGGGGTGAGCTGTGACACCCCTCTCTCCTTAATAGACAGAATTAAGTTGCATTTCATCCTGTGCTCTTCTCCGAATCCCCAATGGCCAGAGTAACTGAGAAGGCAGTGGAAGTGGGCTTTTCAGATGTAAATACCATCCCCTCTGCATGAAAATCCATGAAGTCAGTTCCTGGGTCTTTACTTACAAGACATTTAGATGAAGAATCAGTGTATTTCAGTTCCAGCAGCACTTTTCTTCCCTCTAAATCCAGGCACAGTGTTCATCAATTTGTTTTAATAATGCCTGGGGAGCCTCTGGTTCCGGCATTGAATAATGGACATTCCCAGCTCTTGCTGCTTTAAATACTTTTTAAATTTGTGTTCCCTTCTGTGCAAAAGGCAAATTGACAGGAAGGAGATTTTCATTTTTCTCATTCTAAAGAGAACTGATGTAGAGGAGTGTGTTTTAGTAATGACACCTGGCCCAAGAAAAAGACACTTTGCCAATGTTGTCCCTGCATTTTTTTTCCCCTTTTTTGCTGCCCAGTGGCTTTGCCATTACAGCAGAGGCTGGAAATCTGACTGCCTGCCTCTCAGAATCTCGTATGAAGCTTTCAAAACTTCAGCAGCGCAGGTCCCACATTTGGGTGCCTGGAGTAGAATCTGGGCGCCTAGACTTTAAAGCTCAAGGAGTTCAGTTCTGCTTGTGCAACCAGAATGAAGAACCCCAAAAAGATTATGCTGTCCAGAAGGGATTATACAACTCTCTCATGTAATCGCATAGAGAGCAGAAGTTCTAAACCTTTGTGGACTTAGATGCTCTGGGGAGCCTGCTGAAATGCAAATTCTCTGGCCCCCAGAGACTCTGATTCCTGTAGGTCAGGGGTGAGTACTAGGCATCTACAATTTAACAAGACCTTCTTGTGCAAGAAATAAAAGGAGCATCTCATGAGATAAAGTGGTGCAGGCAGATTGGCAGGTGCCTTTGCTCTTATGTTTTGCTTGTTTTTGTGTTACTCTTGTTTGGTTATTCTGACTTCTAGGATTTGGCCAGTTTAAGCATAACTGGATTTCATTCCCACATCTCTCCATGCACAGTGGGTGCAGCCTTACTATCTAGCCATGGTTAACCTAAAGCAGTAGTTCCCAAGCAGTCTTTTTTTTTTCTTTAAAGATTTTTATTTATTTATTTGTCAGAGAGAGAGAGAACAAGCAGGGGGAGCAGCAGAGGGAGAGGGAGAAGCAGGCTCCTCACTGAGCAAGAAGCCGGATGTGGGACTCGATCCCAGGACCCTGGGATCATGACCTGAGCTGAAGGCAGATGCTTAACGACTGAGCCACCCAGGTGTCCCATTCCCAAGCAGTCTTAATATTTGAGGAACTGTTAATATAAATGGATCCCCGAACCCCTACGCCCACCAGGAGATCCTAGTTAAATCGGTTTGGGATGGTGCTCAGACTAGTATTTTAAAAATAATTTCCCCATGTGATTTCTAAGATGCAACCAAGATTGAGAACCACTTCCTAGAAAAATGTACAAAGCCCAGGAGCTCTTGGGTTGGCCAAGAAATGCAAAGAGCTTTACTGTGACCACAGATACTGACAGTGCTGATGGGGTCAGGTCTTCTGTCCTTGGGGACTGCACTACCTGATACAGAGGTCAGGATCCTGACTCCCTGATACTGATATCATGAAGCTAATCTGTAGAGAGATGAGGGCCGCAACTTAAAAAAAAAAAAAAAATGTCGAGGGGCACCTGGGTGGCTCAGTCAGTTGAGCATCCAGCCCTTGATTTTGGATTGGGTCTTGATCTCAGGGTCCTGGGATCAGGCCCTGCTTCTGGCTCTGTGCTCAGTGGGGAGTCAGCTTGGGGATCTTTCTCTCTCTCCTTCTGCCCCTCTCCCCCCTTGTTCTCTATCTCTCTCTCTTGCCAATAAATAATAAATCTTTAGGAAAAAAGTCAAGAGAAGGAAAAAAAGGACATACGTAGGTTTTGTTCTTATTACTGGACTCCAAGGGTGATGTCGATATCATCTGCTGTTGCAGTAGGGAATCCCAATGTGCGCCTGGCTGGGGGTACACTTGTTCGTGGACTCCTGAGTGACACATCAAGCAGGGAACTTATGGATGAAAGAAACTCTCTTTTCTTTGAAAAGCCTCCTTTTTGGTTGTTGAAACTAATCTATAGATATCGTTAGTAACAGCAAATAGTTCATGGACGTCAACTGAAAATTAACACCATGTACTTGTCCAGTGCTTTCCAGTTTATAAAACCCTTTCACACACATTTTCTCCTTGACTTTTAGAAGAGATCTGGGAACTGGACCCATTGAAGCCAGTGGGGTTCAGAGAATTTAAATGATTTATCCAAGGGCACAGGACGAGAACAGACCAGACAATATTGGGGTACAGGAGTCAAGTCTTGTGATTCTGCTTCTAAATGCAGACAGTTATAATAGTTGGGACATGGATAGACATTTAAAATGTTAATTATTGGGCGCCTGGGTGGCTCAGTCATTAAGCGTCTGCCTTTGACTCAGGTCATGATCCCAGGGTCCTGGGATCGAGTCCCACATCGGGCTCCCTGCTCCACGGGAAGCCTGCTTCTCCCTCTCCCACTCCCCCTGCTTGTGTTCCTGCTCTCACTATGTCTCTCTCTGTCAAATAAATAAATAAAATCTTAAAATAAAATAAAATAAAATATTAATTATTGCTACTTATTTTACAAACATGAATCAGTGATTCACAGCACATCAGACGTATGATGTCATGGTTGTTAGCTTAGAGCAGGTCCAAGAAAAATAGTTGAGTTGATTTAAAGAAGAAAAAAGAAAAGTGGGATGAATAATAGCACATGCAATCCAGCAATTAGATGGAATCCCACTGGTGGTACACAGAAGACCTTGGCTGGGCCGTGCTGCTGTAATCATGCCATCGGTGTGTGTTTGTGTGTGTGTGTGTGTGTGTGTGTGTGTTCAGACAGTAATCACTGGATAAGTTAAATAGAGAAAAACTGTGCTGTCTAAAACTACTTCCTATGGCTTCCTTTGCCTTCCATGGGAGACAGTTGTAGTAAGTGATGTTATTGATATCTGCACACTAATTGCTCCCTGCAGGAGGAGGAGTCAGGATGCTAACTCGTGCATGACCCTCTGTCTAGGGCGAACACCAAAGAGGCTTTACTCTGTGCCAGGCACCTGATGAGCACCTTTCCTGTGTCATCTCAGGTACGCCTCATGCAACCCCATGGCTTGATATTATATATATATCCTCGTATCCTATCTCCTTAGCTGCGGTTTATATGTAAAAAGACTATGGCACGAGTTGTGCAGTAGCCTACCCTGATTTCACACTGTAGAAAACAAGGCTCCTGGCATCCAGAGCCCAGTCCTCAACTCCTTCCCTGCATCTCAACCAGTTACAGACTTCGCATATGAAAGGGGAGCAGGGTCAAATCTAAGTTTGCAGGCAGAGGCCAAAGAGAACAGAATTGTTCTGCATTATGTATTTAGCAAAGCTGTTTTACTTTGTTAAAGCAGAATGATGCGGCTAAAAAAGAACATCCAGTAAGTAGGCATGAGTGAAAATTACTAAAGAACTTTTGAAGTCATTTTTCCTGCCATGGTATACAACATGGTTTCCCTCCCACTGTGCCAAGCTCTGGAGACCTTAACTCCCGGCAGATCGGTGACCATATTGTAGCAATACCTGTGCATGTGTCGTGTGGATACGTATCGTTTGGTCTGTGTGTGTGCGTGTGTGAGTGTATGTTGTGATGTGTGTGTGTGTGTGTGTGTGTAGAGAGATCAAGCGAAGGGGACTGGATTTTACAGATGAGAGGCAAAGGGACAGTCACTAGAGGTCATAGGTAAGAGCGATGGAGAAACCAGTTTGGAATTGGAAGTAATTTGAAAATGAAATATTTTGGGGCGCCTCAGATGGTTAAGCGTCTGCCTTCGGCTCAGGTCATGATCCCAGGGTCCTGGGATCGAGCCCCGCATCGGGCTCCCTGCTCCTCGGGGAGTCTGCTGCTCCCCCTCCCTCTGCTTCTCCCCCTGCTCATGCTCTCTCTCTCTCTCTCTGTATCTCTGTGTCTTGAATGAATAAATAAAAAAAAAAGAAAGAAAATGAAATATTTTGAGAATGCATAAAAATCTTGAGAAGGATGTGGGGGTAAAGAGATTAAACTGTTAACTGGGATAGACAAGCACACATTACCACTCCCCCGTTTGTACAGTAGTGCATAGTCGCTAGCAAGGGCATATCTGCGTGTTCTTGGCAGAGGCGTAGTAGGGAGGGACATGGGCATGTGGATTTCAGAGGTGATGTGATGCCATGGACTGGGAGCAAAGAATCCCTGTCTCTTTAACTGTGTGTACATGTGTGAGTCTGCATTTCTGTATTTCAGTTTCTATTCCTGAGTATATTTTCTCTGTCCCTCTCTTGCCGCACTTTATATTCTCCTACTCTCTACCTGTAGCCACTTTGCAAGGAAAAGATGATGACTTATGACAAACGGAAATACGTTCTTTTCACCCCAGTGAAGTCAGCGAGGGTCCTCAGCATGAGAACTGTGGATTGAGGGCAAGGAAGGCAGCCATGCAGCCAGCATAAAATTGAATACAGTCCTCAAAGACCATGGGTTCTGTGGAATTTCAAAAGGCTGTGTCCGAACCTTCTTCCCAAACACCAAGGGGGCTAGGATCCTACAGCCCGAGAGGGAAGGAGGTGGAGAGGGCAAGATATTGCTTGCCTAGTGGATGTTGTACGATTAGCCAAGGTATGCATCACAGGGAAAAGCTGACCCTGAAAAATGGCATACATTTCCTGCAAAGCATCTGAAGGAGCAAGGAAGACAGGAGGGGTACAAGGACTATGAAGACAAAACAATGGAGCGCGTGGAATGTTTAAAGTTGGTTGGAGGGACAGGAATTGGGCGGCAGAGCCTAAAGATTTGTAGTGCGGACTTCAGTGGTTTCCATACATGCAGGTTGGGACAATTCTTGAAGTTGTAAATGAACCTCCCAGGAGCTGACTAGGAGAAGCAGAGCAGTGCAGTCGCCTACCTACCTGAGATGGCTTCCAGGGCCGCAAAGGGAACAATTCTGTTGCAAGGTCCCTCCAGTGTTCAGGGTGTACTAGGGGACCCTTGGGAAAAAGTAGACAGTGTATCCTACTTAAGATGCATCCAGCTTGGGGTGCCTGGGTGGCTCAGTCGGTTAAGCGTCTGCCTTCAGCTCAGGTCATGATCCCAGGGTCCTGGGATCGAGTCCCACATCGGGCTCCCTGCTCGGCGGGAAGCCTGCTTCTCCCTCCCCCACTCCCCCTGCTTATGTTCCCTCTCCCGCTGTGTCTCTCTCTGTCAAATAAATAAATAAAATCTTAAAAAAAAAAAAAAAAAGATGCATCCAGCTTGACTCTCAGAGGGAACAAACTTAATTACAGAGTGAAATTCTTCAGCTGAACAGCTAATGCAGAGAAGTCAACCCTATCAACCATGCCAATCCAGAGAAAGGACAAAATTGATCATTGGAATAAAAGGGGATCAATGCTAAGAGATCCTAGAAGCCTTCAGTGTTGATAGGCAAGTTATATTAGCTTCAGGTTTAACATCTGAATTCTGAGTAATTGTGTATTCACAACACTTAGTACTACTCAATGGTAAAAACACCTATTGCAAACATTAAACATTTCCAAGATGGTTGGGGAGTTAAGGAATACGAACACATGCCCAGAGGTCCTCTGGAACTGTTGCCCGACAATGGTGAGGGGGATGCAGGTACTTGGGTTTAACAGTAGATAAGCTGTCATGCTAGGTTCCAGGGTTGGGGGCAGAGACATAAATACATACGGAGACATGTAAATCATGATTACTGACCACTGCAGGGAGACCTCTGCCCAGAGAAAGTGGCTGAATAAAAACTTAAGGTGGCATATTTTGAGAGAAAAATTATGGTACATTTATTACTTCCGAGGAAGGACAGTAGTCAGTGGCTGTTAATGAAGCTTTCCTAGGAAATTCGGAACCAGGACTATGCTTAGAGTATGTATGAGTCGAGTTTCTATATGTGAGGCATAATCTTTTTTGACCTTATTCATAGATATTCCTATTTTATTTTTGTTATCAAAATGAAAATACTCTGATTACTTTTCTAATTATCAGAGTAACATTTATTTCCTAAATATTAGAAAAACAGAAGCATATAAAATCTGTATCTCTGTACACTAGGATAATAATTTTTGATATTTATATATGTATGTTTCTTTATTTCTGTATGTGTAGGTACAAATAGGGAGCTGGTTTAATCATAGTACATTTGATCTATGTCCTTTTTTTCTCCTTTTAGTGTGTACTAATCATATTTCCACGTCATTATCTTAATGTGACTGTATTTAATGGATATATAAAAAATGTTTGCCAATGCCCCCATTATTGGACATTAGGTTCTTTCTGATGTGATACTATTATTTGTAATACTGGGATAGAATCCTTTGACCTAGCCGGGAGCCTGGGTGGCTCAGATGGTTAAGCGTCTGCCTTCGGCTCACATCATGATCCCAGGGTCCTGGGATCGAGCCCTGCATTGGGCTCCCTGGTCGGCGGGAAGCCTGCTTCTCCCTCTCCCTCTGCTTGCTGCTCCCTCCTCCCCGCTTGTGCTCTCTCTGTCTCTCCCTCTCTCTCTGTCAAATAAATAAATAAAATCTTTTTTTTTTTTTTTTAAAGAATCCTTTGACTTAGCAATTTCACTGCTAGGAAATAATGAAGAAATCTTGTAAAGATTCACACAAAATGATTTGAACAGTTACTCTCTGGAATAGTTGCACTGAATATACACCTACCGGCAAGTTATTTGAGTGCTTGTTTCCCCATACACTTGGAAAGAAGGCTTGTGAAGTAGCTTTTTTTTTTTTTTTTTTGGTCTGTATGCCCTTTATAGTGTCTCGAGTCTGATTCTTTCTATATTATGGCAAGTTGGTCACTTGGCACATCCCTCAATCGTGTGCTCAGCTATTGATTTAGAGATGCTTTGGGATCCAAGCAGAATGTTGATTTCCATACTGTGGTCTCTCAGGTTTGTATTTAAAGCAGACTCACCTGTTATTACAACTTATAGTTGTTGAACCTAAATGTTTCCCCAAAGGAGAGAGAGGTGTTGATAGGAGATGGATGAGATTGGGTTATAAGAGGATAGAAACTGATTTAGTTATAACCTCAGAGACCATACGAAGAGTTTACAATAAATTACGGAGGTCACTGTTAATAAATTGTGAGATTGTTTTAAAGCATTCCGGAACTTCCTAACTCAAATTCAGTGTTTCCGCAGTTGATAGTAGATTTGGCTGACATGCATTATAAGTCATCCTTCTGACGCATAAACACATCACACACGCTTGCACATGTGAACCAGTGCTTGTATTATAGGCAAAGGAAGTGAGAATCAGGGAAGTAGAGTAATTTGATGGAAGTTAGACGTGGATTATTGGAAAACCAGAGTCCTGAATGCCCAGGCTTGTTGGCAAATTTGTTCCCTCTTCCATGATAACTAACTGTTTTAATTATAAAATTACTTGGAGTGAAAATTACATATTTTAAAAATCACTCACAAAATAACCTTACTCTGTAGCCTTTTTTGAGGAGGGGGGAGATATGGAAGAATGAGTAATAGTATGTTACCTTTTAATAATCCTGCCCCATATAAGTTACAGGGACGAAAAGTACAGCATAGAGAATGTAGTCAATAATGTTGTAATAATGTTGTATGGTAATGGTAATTACACTTATCATGGTGAGCATTTCATCATGCATTTAATTGTCAAATTACTATGTTGTACACCTGAAACCATTATAACATTCTATGTCAACTATGCTGCAATTAAAAAAAATATTGCCCCAAAGTTCTAGTTTTTCAAATCTTTATTACATTTGGTAATACCGATTTTCTTAGAAATGTATTTATTTGACCTAGATTTTCAAATATATCTACATTGAGTAGAGGAATTCATATATTTTTTAAACACTGCATTTATCTTTTCCTTCTCCAGTTTTATCTCTTTGCTTTTCTATTAATAAATTCACCAGAGTCACATCTTAATGCTTAATATTCATATACTAATTACGTTTGCCTAGAAGCAACTCCTGGATTTATTGAGCAATTTTAATATTTTTCTTTTTTTTCCTCTTCTCTAAGTCATCCTTTCCCGCCTTTATTTTTATGATTTCCTTTCTCCTGCTTTTGTCTGTAAAAATTATGGTTATTTTTTACCTTCTTAAATTTAATAATTACCTCTTTTATTGCTTTCATTTTAACTACTTAATTATTAAAGCATTTGAGGCAAAGCATTTATTTCAAATGCACAGTAGAGTTGTGGTATATCCCATGTTTTGATAATAGTATTTGAATTTTCATTATTTTCTAATTAGTCTCTAATTGTAGTTTTTCCTCTTTCATTCAGTGCTTCTCTTTGGAGAGTGTTTTTGGTTTCCAAATTATAACATTGCTCTTATTTAAAAAAATTATCTAATAATCTCATTTTACTTCTTGAAGTTAGCAAGTTATGTAGCCCAATGTAAAAGTCACAGGTCCCACCTCTCCTCATTTTACACCAGATGTCTACATCCAAGTTGGCCAACAGGGGTCCACTCTGTTGGACCCATCTGTGAGATAATTAGGTAGGCTTTTTCCAAATTTGGCATAGTTTAGCTATAATCTTATTTTCCCCTTCTATGGCTGTGCATCTTTCCATGATTTTATGGGTTTGTCCAAAGGAGGGGAGAGAAATATGGATGCCGCTAACAGTTCTATCAAAAACAGTTAATGATCTATTTCAAGTCTCAGTGTAAGCACTCAGGATGCTTGACTTCTGCTTTCCTCTCAAGCCCCAGGGTGTGATTTGTCTTAACACTAAACTCCTGTGGTCCTTAGCTGCATTCCTCTCTGGCATGTCTCGCTTTTCCCCTTTCTGGGGCTGAGCCATTGAATATGGATCTCCTCTTCTCCATCAGAAAGTAAGCTCTTAGAAGCATTCTTACATGTTCTGGTTTCTTTTATATGTCTGAAGATAGACCTGAGCATATACCATATACATAATAAGCTCCGAGTAAAGTTTTTTGTTTTAAACTTTAAATCTTGAAACCAAGTTTAAATTCTAAAATTGATGTAAATCTACTTGATTTGGCAAATTTCAGCAAATTTCATGGCCACCTCTTGAGACTGGTGGAGAAAGGCAGAGCTGAATGTATGCATTTACTGTATGGTGCATTTCCCTGGTGTCAACTATTGAAAATATTCCAAAGGAGAGATTTAAAGGAGCTGGTTGATATCCACGATCCCAGTAGCAAATATGTGAACTTTGGCAATGCTGATTCATTTCTCTCTGCTTCCTCCATAAGCAAAAAGAAGCTATGTTTTCCTAGAGCTATGACTCCTAATTCCTAGACTCTGCATTAGGGCTAGGAAGAAGGGTGATTTTTCTAAGTTATTACAAGGCAAACAATGGCAAAGATGCAAACCCCATCACTCGTCTAGGAGAAACCGCAGTCAGCTGGCAAATAAAACCATCTAGTCTTTTGCAAACCATGGATGTACATTATAGGATTTACATACAGCTATCGTCCAGTCCCTAAGACAAAACCAAACAAATGAAGAAAGGAAACCTTTTCCCAAGCTCATGAGGAATCTCATAGTAAGTAGGATTTGATTTCTTTGTCCCACTGAGAAGGTTGTTATTAGTGTAATTTAAAAGTAATTAAAAATACATTTGGTTTAGCTGTTGCTTTCTCTTCAAAATGTTCATTCTTTCTTGTCTCTGAGAAAGTCCTGCTGGGTCAGTTTGATCTTTCAGAATAAACAATGTTCATTAATTTACAGAAATTTTAGGCAAAAGCATTAAGAGATGATGGTGTGGGAAATCACCACAGAGCCAAGTCAAAACAGAATTGTTTTGGATTGTATTATTTTTTAATTTTCTAACACTTATTTTGCTGCAACTTTTAAGAAATGACAAGAAGCAACCGGCATTCACAGTGAACCTCTCTTTTTTTTTCTCAATTCAGGAAAACAGTTCATTATCAGATACATGACCTTGGCTTTGCTGCTTTTTATAAAGCTTGTCAGTTGTTGCCCTAATTGAAATTACTACAGAAACAAATGCCTTCGTTGGGGTCCATCAACCCTTAGAATTAGCAAATACCCATTAACAAGACTCTCCAGTGGTGGATGTTAGGATTGAAAACATTAAAACAGAAGGAAAAAAGAGGCATGCACCGTGCAAACTTGGAGGATGAATTAGACAAAGGGAACGCTACATAAATTACTTTGTTTATTTCACCTGTTAGTACTTATTCTTGATTCAATGCCTAATATCCTGTTATGCAGGGATAACCATCCATAGATTCACTTTCTAGGCATAGCCAATCCAGATATTTTAAAATAACTTCACATAAATACAAATATTATGCATGTGTATTACAGAAAGTTTGGAAATTTCACAAGCGTTGGTAAGAAAATAAGTCACCCATAATTCCATTGCCAATTATAATAATTATGAATCACTTGATGTTTTCTTCCTGTCTTTTAATCTAGGTTTATTAACATTAAAAAAGTAAGCTCATACCATATATAAAACTAGAAACCCTACATGTTTTAAAACTTTATATATTATTTTCTATGCCATTCTGTAGCTTTCAAGGTCTCAAATTTTAATGTTTTAAGTATTCTAACATATGTTTCAATAGTTATTTTTCTTCTCTTCATTGGCATTTAGGTGATTTTTTAATTGGCTATTATAAATAATAATGTGATTTCAGGACATATTTTGGTTATATATGTAGGTGTGAGTTATATCCTTAAGGTAAATCTATAGGGGAAAAATATTTTAAATTAAAGGTTAGGGACTATTTTTAAAATTACTCGTCCAATTTCAGGATCTGTATTAAGGCTCCTATTACAAAATGCCAAGTTAATTTTCAAATATATTCTCCCAGTTTATACTTCCACTGACATTATACCAAGTGCCTATTTTACTGGTTACACAAGCATTGCACATTATCTTGGTGCAATATTAATCTCTGTTTATTTTAAAATAGAATAATAAAATCTCATTTTTAAAGCTTTGTATATCGATGGAAGTTGAGAATTTAAATGTGTTCTTTTCCATTTCTTCATGTTGTAGATAAATTTGTATCTCTTACATACTTTTCTGCCTTGTCTGGTTTTCATCTAAAAAAATAACTATAGGTTCGTGTACTGCATTTGTATATTTTGTGCATTGCATTGGGCTGCTTTCTAGTTACTGTGGATGAATCCCTTGTATCCTGGATGATCATCATGATGGCAGCACAGTTCCCAAGACTCTGGAGTGATCCTTGTGTTTGGCCCTAATGTTCTCTTAGGGAGAGAGTTCGGCTTGTGACTCTGTAAATGCTGTGCTATAAACTTTCTCTAGAGAACAGCCTTTTAGATGGAGGGTACCATCAGCAACTGGTATGCAAGCTTTTTAATTAAAGATGCTAGAAAGACTAGTGAAAAAACAAAGCTGGTGGGGGAAAAAAAACCCATGAAGTCCTACTTAAGGTAGATTGTCTCTTCAATTACATGTTCTAAACTAATGCAAGTTTAAACTCTCTATACCTCAGTTTCCTCAAATGTGTAATAAAGATGATTTGAGTTCCTACTTCACAGAGTTATAGAACTGTTTTTAAACTTAAAAACAAAAGTAGTATTGGAAACTGTCTTAGATGAGTTCCCCCAGAAACAGATACTGGGAGTAGCATTCTGGTATAAGATATTTATTGTGAGATGATCCCTGGAAACCAAATTTGGACAGTGGGAAAGTGAGATAGGCATAGGAAGGGTACAATAAAGCATACATTATCAAATCAGTCAACACTATGGGTGATTAGAGCTTAATCTCACCAGGGAAGTCTGGGAGTCAGTGTAGAACTCACACCCCTGAGTTACTCTATAGAAGGGTGAGGGAATTAGATTATTTATATACCAACTTTTATCAGTGTTTGATTGAGGACTGCCGCAGGGGCTGTTAATTCCCTACACCCCCTGCCTGCTTCTGTAATCGCTGGAGAGGAGGAGGGCTCCTGAAACCCTAGAAAAGCCACAGGCAGTTGGAAATAGGGTTATGAATACATTATTGTCGTCGTGAAGCCAAGGAGTGTTGGGTTAGAGGACTGGCAGCTTAGCTAATATCCAGTACCAGAGGGACTGTAGGTCCCTGGATAGTCTGTACCTTAACATCGCTGTGATCAGCATGCCCTACCTCAAACACAAGCAATGCAACTTCTGATTTCAGTTCTGGTCAATAAACATTGTTGCCGGACACTGTGATAGCCACTGGGGATATAATGACTAAGACATGGATTCTGGATTCAAACAGCTCACAATCTTGTTATTATAAACAAAGGAGTAAGCCAGCAGTGTGATAAATATACAGTATTGCAAATGCGAAATCAGGGTTTGATGAAAATTTTTCGGAGAGACAACCATGAGAACTCACAAAGCGAAGTCACACCTATTTAGTAGGTGGTTTGGAGGGTAGTTCCAGGAGAAGTAACCTTTGAGCTTCCTTTTGAGAAATAAGTAGATGATAGCCTGTCAAGGAAGGAGGAGGTGGATACCCTAGGGAGAAAATCTGTATAATATAACATAATGAGTAAAAGCATGGGGTAATGAAATAAGATGGTTTACAAGTACTTCCATATACCTGCAAGGAAGGGTTCATTTGGTCAAGTGATAGTTGTTGAGTCTCGAGAGCCATACTAGTTCTAGGTCATAGAGGACTGGTAGAAGAAGGAGTGAGAACCTTGGGAAAGTCTTGACAGGTCATGGAAAAACTTTACACAGAAGGTGTTTTGAGTGCTATTTGGAAGATACTTTGTACAAACATGATTCTGGAAGCAAAGAGACCAGTGTAGGGTCAACTATAGAAATTATAGCAAAAAAGAAGTAAGCCCTAGTGGCAGGAGAGATTCAAGTGATGGTAACGAGGGTGGAGTCAAAAGGATGTAAGCACTGAGTAATGTATAGAATTGTTGAATCACTGTATTGAACACCTGAAAATAATAGTAATATACTGTTAACTATAGTGGAATTAAAATAAAAAAAAAGGTTGTGAGATAGGTCATGGGGGTTGGGGAATCAGATGAGTGAGGTTGATTTTCAAGATTTCAAGCATGCAACTGACTGCATGCTTATGCCACTCATCAAGTGGGTGCTGGAGAGAGAGAGACAATTTATGGGATGGAGGATGGGATGATATAATAGGGCAGGGTGTTGCTTTCTTTCTTTAGTATCCACCATCCCTTCCCTTCTTCCTCATTAGTGCCTAGTTGAATCTTCAGTGTCAGTTGGGCAGATTTCCTTTTTCTTGCCAAACACATTTTATGAAATCCTCAGGGCTCAGTGGGGAATCCATACAGAGAACTTCATGGCTGCCATTTGGGTTCATGTGTAGACTGAAAAAGCAAATGAGTTGGAATAGGGTGGGTTTTTCACTGCTACACAAGAAACAAACAAATAAACATGATTTAACCCTGGCTTCTCAATCCAGCAGTCTTCCCACCTACCAGTAGGATTTTGGAATGGGCCACTTAGCACCTGGAGAGATTGTTGTGAGAAATTAACAACATAAGGAGTAAATATATGCCTAGTAACCCTTAAGGACCATGTTAATATAAAAGCAGTTAATTCATGAAATAAGGGAAATAAATTAAGTAAAAAAAAAATAAAAGCAACACTCTCATAAGAGTTGTCAAGAACATACAGTGGGTCCCTTACCTTTGAACTGGGGACAGAATATAAATAATTGTGCTTTACAGTTTGTGGGAAAAGGTGATAATAAAGATAAAGGCATAAATGCATGACTTAGAACAGGGCAAGAAACCATCAGGATGGTAAATAAAATTAGGAGCCATTTCTTAGGAGAAAAATAAGGAAGGGAAAACAGAGTAAAAGGAATGATGTAATCAGGCTAGCAGTCCTGTGTGTCTTTCACTCCCCACATGTCTGGCCCTGGCTCCTATCAAACACACCACCCGCATCTTTTCAGCAATGTAACCTGGATCTGCACCCTGAGAGCCACCTCCCAGCCCCCCACACAGAAATTCATCTTCTGATTAGTGGTGGTGGCTATTCGTTTGACACTGGGACTGTGGCTTCCTGTGCCATGTGGATTTGGAATGGTTGACATGGTTGTTCTTTCATGAGTAATCAGAGGAAGATTATGGATGTGGGCAGCTAACTAGTCCCTCATTTACCTATAAAACTTCTGCATAGAAAGTCCAACAGAAGAACAGAAATCTTGCTGAAGAAGTTGGTTGTCAGACATCTAATTAAATGAGAGGATGACTAGCAGGCTCAGTGCCATAGGTGAGTTTGTTTTAATAGTGTTTGGGACATCGGTGGGCAGGACAGCAGCTGATCAGCATGAATTGAAAGAAATCTGAAGAGCAGAATAACAAGAAATGTGGAGACATTTTCAAAACCTTGCCTTAAAAAGAATCAAGGGGAGGGGAGGCTGTCCCAGGGCTCTAGTAGCTTGTTGAGATGGCAGCCACAGCATTGCTTTTTTGAAGTTACTTGTGCAAATAAACATTGTCAGGTAGGATTTGCTATTTGCAAGCAGCAGGAACCAACTCTGTCTAATTAACTGAAGGGGAGTTTACCTGCAGGATAATTGGTGCTCGTGGAATCAATAGGGGTGATGTCCCAGCTTGGGAATGGATGGTGGCCAAAGCTGCGTCAAGAGGTCTGAAAAACAGGGACTTCGGCGCCATCATGTCAGGATGCTGACAGCACATGTCCAAACTCAAGTGTTTCTTCCATTCCTATGTTTCTCACTTCAAGTTTAAAATCCTGGGCTAGCATGTCCCGCTGGCTAAGCTTTGGCTACAGGATCACTCTGTGGTTCTACAGAGTGGAAGGAAAAGGACTCTAACCCCTTTGAATTCTACAGAGAGAAGACACCTGCTTTTAACCATCTCCCAAGATTCTTCTCAGTGGTGGAGAGAGAATTCCCTATAAAGGAATTTGGATGTTGGGAAGGAAGAATGGGCTTTAAGTCACAAACGTGCACGTGCATGTGTGCACACGCGCGCACACACACACACACACACGGGAAGGCAAATTTCCAGTGTGGAAGTGGTATGGAGGTGGTAGGAAAGTCCAGCCATAAAAGTTGATTTTTTTTTTTATGATGGGATTATCAGATATTAAGATTTCAGGCCAAGGAGAAGTAAATAGAAAAGGTGAATTCCTTTTTTTACAGGCCATAGTGTAAGGGTAAACCGAAAGAGAAAAAGGGTCAAGAAAAGCAAATAGGAGATTAATCATGGGGCAACCAAATATCCTCAAACCTCTCTGCCATTTCTGGGCCCAGGCACAAAAAATAAAATAGTATTTTATTCAGGAACAATGGAAATGGAGTGGGTAGGATGTCAAAATACCTGAGCTTGTGACCTTGAGTTATTTCAGCTTTTCTCCTAAACTCTAATAAACTGAGGTTCAGCTCTAATATCTAATACTATGGGTGGATGCTCTAATTTGGAGAAAGTTTCTAGAGAGTGTACATCTGGTATGTTTGCTTTTTATCTCCTTAAACATATAATGTAAAATTTATATATAATATAAATAATTTACAATTAGAACAATATAAAATTTATCATCTTAACCATTTTTAAGTATACGGTTCAGTAGTGTTAAATATATTCACATTGTTGTAAAGTGGATCTCCAGAACTTTTTCATCTTGTATATCTAAAACTCTACACTCATTAAGCAATAACTACCCTTTCTTCCCTCCCATAACCCCTGGTAACCACCATTTATTTTCTCTTTCTGTGACTTTGACTACTTTAGAATGCTTAGTTAAGTAAGTGGAATCATACAGTATTTGTCTTTTTGGGACTAGCTCATTTGCCTAAGGGAAATGTCCTCAAGGTATATCCATGTTGTAGTACAGGACAGAATTTTCTTTCTTTTCCATTGTGTGTGTGTGTGTGTGTGTGTGTATCATGTTTGTTTTTGCACTCATCCATTGATGGACATTTGGGTTGCATTTTATGTTCTGGCTATTGTGTATTGTGAATAATGCTGCTGTGAACATGGGTGTGCAAATAACTCTTTGGAACTCTGCTTTCAATTATTTTAGGTATATACCAGAAGTAGGATTGTAATCATCAATCATGGTGATTCTATATAATTCTTTTTAAATCATCATGATAATTCTATTTTTAATTTTCTGAGGAACTTCCATACTGTTTTCCATAGTGGTTGTACCATTTTATAATCTCACCAACAGTGCACACAGGTTGCAAGTTATCTACTTCTTCACCAACTTCATTTTATCTTTTAAACAAAAACTGTACTTAAAAGTCATAGACCATATACAGAATTAATGTCTGGAGTAGGTGGGGGTCACTAAAATGCTGTTTCTCATCATTTCTTGGGAGCCCCCAGTGGTTTCAAAATACATACTATGAAGGGATATGAGAGAGGAAACCCAAGAGGGACTTGGGGAAGGTAAGCAAGTAAACATCTAACGCTGGGGTCTTAACTGAACTGACAAATGAACTAAAGTGCGTTTCGTCTAGAAGCTTGAGTACATCAAGTTTACTTGGAGATCCCTGTCAGGAAGGCTCCCAGCTGTTATCTGGAGTGTATCTGTTATGAGAACAGCTATTATGTTAGAGTATTAAAAAAAAAAGACTCAGGTAATCTCTCAATAGCTGTATGAAACACATTCTCAGTAATCCCCATTTTGTGGGTTGAGAAACTGAGGCTTGTGGAAAACAATTTGCCTGAGATTATACTACATGTTTCTGAATTCAGCCAGAGCTCTTGGCTCTTCTACCAGATTTTGGGATTCTTCATAGCGTCAATCGTGTGATGAAATAGCAAGTCACTTTTGTTTTACCTGCCTAGAAATCTTCGTTTTGCTGATTTTACACATATCTAAAACTAGGTATAACTGTTCGAAACTCATGAGCAGCTACTTTTCTTGGTGGAAAAGGTCAGATTGACAGCTCCCTCAAGTCCTTCCTTCCTTCTTTCCGAGGCTTCCAGGCTTATCCACACCGTCTTTGTAATCCCGCCTCGGAGGTCTCCAGCATTGTAGGGTTTTTCTTGTAAGTCCAGTCCTTTAAGGACCTGGCCTGAGATCGCCTCATCTCAATAAGGATGGTCTCTCTAGCCCAGATAATTGCTTTAGACCTGTGTCAACATGGATTGGAACTAGTGGCTTTAAAAGAAATGGCTTTTTAACACAGACCGTGTCAAAGCAGCCTTATTCTTCCCCCACCTTCACCACAGAAGCCTTCCCTTTCTCTCTGTGTCCCCATGCACACGCACACATACACACGTGCATGCACACACACCCCCACACACACACACGCCCCACTAACTCCCCGCATGCTGACAGATTTTCCCAGTTTGCTATTCATTAAGTTATATTGACTGTGGAAATAAAATATGTCACATGATCAAATGCTATTAGATAAAAATGAATTAGCCACCTGCTGCTTCACCCCCGCCCCTGTGGAAAATAAAAGGAATTGAATTTACTGAGAAATCCCCCTGACTTGTACTTTTTTTCCTTTTAAGAAGGTCCATATGTCAGGGAGAGAGCAACAGCTGTAGAGAGTATTTGAAAGTCCATCTCTGTTAATAATGAAGAACCTCTATGCAAATAAAAAGCCTCATTTTATAAGATAAACTTCCTGTTTACTTGAAAACTCATGTTTTATATCAGAACTGATGATGTATTCAGCCTCATGCTGCTGGCCTGAAGAGCTGGGAGAGAATTACCCATTTCTGGAAGATTGTGAAGTGTTGAATAAAAATGTTTAGTTTGTCTTTTGAGCTGAACACTCCCTTTACTCTTCCTTCTACTCTTCTTTCCCACCCATGTTTTTTCTTTTTTTTTTTTCTGTGACTCTTTTAGAGGGGGAAAAAAATTACCCTTCCTGGCCCTTTCCGATGATGTGCACTAATTTTCTACTTATTTTTCCCCTAGACTTGATGCAGCATGTGATAACTGCATCTTTTAATTTGAAGGCTATTTAGGGATGTTCATAGCTTTGCGTGTGTAAGTTTATATTGCATTAATTTATTTCATTCATTAACTCATTGTATCCATTCCATAAATGACTAGTGAGTGCAGTATGTGTCAGGCACTGTACTAAGTGCAGATCACATATTAATGATCATAAGTACACATGGCCCTTGCACTCATGGAGTTTTTAGGCAAATAGTGAGAAAAAAACCAATAGGTAAGTAGCTTTAAGTGAATGTATCATTATAAAATCTGAGCTAAGGTTAATATTTCCGATCAAAAGAGGTGTTTCTCATTCGTTTTGTTGACTTTATGCATTATATATTTTTTAGAGTATTCATTGAATGTGACCATATTTGGTAACTGATGACAAAAACTCTGTCCTTGGGTAGGGGTAGGAGAATGGTAATTGATAAAATTTTCAGTTGGGTCTTGTTTTTGTTTTTCCTGTGATTTTATTGAGGGAATTTTACAAAGTATATGAGAAAATACTTTTTTTATTTGAAAACTGGGGTTCAATATATATGGGGTTTCATTTATCTAAAGCGCTTTAGAATGTCAGTAGTACACGCTATGAACCCTAGAAGGATAGGAATTATCCTTATTTATAGTTACATCTTACCTGAAGGCAACTCCTTGAAAGATTGGAATAATTGGAGTGGATGTATGAATGAATGAGTAAATGGATGGATGAACCATAGGCTTTGATAAAGTCCCAACACATATACCTACAACCTTTGTTATTCAAGTTTAAAGGCTTTGAACTGAGAGGGCTTCTTTAGTAAATGCTGGCATGGAATAATGAGTTGTGCTAGATGTTCTGTAGAGCATAAGAATGACGCAGACCCTGAGTTTTGTCAGCTATGGTGTGATTGAGGACACTGTCTAGGGACTATTTGAAATAGATAAACAACCACATCTGTTTAAAATAAGTCAAACTCAGGGGCGCCTGGGTGGCTCAGTTGGTTAAGCGACTGCCTTCGGTTCAGGTCGTGATCCTGGAGGCCTGGGATTGAGTCCCACATCGAGCTCCCAGCTCAGCGGGGAGCCTGTTTCTCCCTCTGACCCTCTCCCCTCTCATGCTATTTCTCTCTCGCGCACGCTCTCTAATAAATAAATAAAATCTTAAAATAAAATAAAATAAGTCAAACTCTAGGTGATTTAGAATAATATATTGTTTTTGAGTCTGAGAAATAGCACACAGTTGCAATTCTATTTGAACTGCTGCTTAATTCTAGGGTCAACAAGGAGTGTTGACCTGGTTGACTTGACTACAGGGGAATCTTGGTCTATTTCATTTAATTTCACATATGCAGGTTAGCCAAGTAGCAAACCCAGATAGGGTACAAAATGCCAGGAGACTTTGCCTATGGATATAGAGAAGGCTTTGTGTCAAGCATATTCAGGGTCACATATAAAATGTAGTTTGGCATTGAGTGTTAAATTTGGAGCGAATTGGTCAGAATTAAGGCAGTGTTGATGCTTGCCAAATTGGGCAAGCTATGGTGGAAGAAATGGTTTATCTGCTGCCCAAAAGGAAATGAAAGAACAATGCATCTCTGAAGTGAGTTGGGCATGGGAGATTGTCAAATAAACCTTAGAGGTCTTTTAATTCTCATTTATGTCTTTACAAAAATGGGTAGTTGGATTGGTTTATTTGAAACCTTAAATTAAGACAGAAGTCTGTGATGTGATTCTTCTTTGGTCTGTTTCAATCTTTTATTCTGTGTAAATATCAAAGAGGAAATCATTATATTCAATTTAAAGAAGATCCAAATTGAAACTTATGATTTCTTTAGTGTACTAATAAGGGTCAAGGGAACTGTAAACTCGAATCTGTTCACTCACTCATGTATTTGGCACCTGCTGTACACAGGCATTATCCTTCATCGTGATCACTCTGTCAACTTTATGCTAACTTGTTTATTTCTCATCCCAAAATACTTTTTCTTTAAATTTCTAAGGGGCCACTGGTTAATAGCACAATTTACCAGGTGCACTGTGTGAAAACAGCTTCTTACCCCCTCCAGACCAATCATCAGCTTGATTAATTAATTTAATCAAACACTCTAGTGTGACAGTTCATCCTAATTAGCTAATAATATTCTATTTCTCAGCACTCTTGGGACCTAGATATTTTTGTTGTGTAAAATAACACAGTCACCATACTGCCTTTCTATTCCTAAAGGCATGGAGTCTACCAAAATGTGGGAAAAGTTTAGGTGTTTTCCACTGAGAGGGAAATAATGGATCATAAATAATACTAAAAGAAAATCTTTGATTCTGGTACACATGCTAAGTGCTGGCCTTTTTGCTGGAGCAGTCATGGTTACTATGACCTGGCATCGATGCTCTGAACTCTGTTCCATAGGACAATTTATTTAGTTCCTGTTGAGATATGGACCCATGATTCTACTTTCAGCATAGTTGTCCAGGAAAAAAAAACAAATATATATATATATATATATATATATATATATATATATATATAAACAATATCTATCTATCTATTGATATATCTAGAAATATATCATATAACCACAAATGGTGCCAGTAACTGTCATTCTCCTTAGGTTCATAGTGCCCCAAATGTGGCCAGAAACCACAGTAACTAAGCTTTTCCCACCATAAGCCAAGAGTGGATTTTGTTAATTTCAAAACTGCTGGTGAGTTAATAATTGAGAAAATTCCCTTATGTTTCTATTCAGCATTTTCCCCTAGTAGCCCACTGATTTATTTGACCATCTTGTGTTCCTTTGTCTGCCTAAGATGCCATTTAGAAAAGTTTTCCCCATCATTAATGCCTCTCAGGGCTGATTTTACATACTCATCACCAGCGATCACATTTTAATTACATGGGCCTTTGTTTTGTTTTCTCCTTTTTAATAAGGCTCCACTGAGGAGATCTTCCCCTTTCTGGGTCTAATCAGGTTGTCAGATCAATTAAGGTAATTGACAGCAGGTTTATCACATTCCTTAATCAGGAGTGTAGCCATTTTATTAGAAGAAAACAATCCCCAGATGATTTAGAGATAGAAAAAAAGGTTCAATCCATATAAATAGAGGGAAAGAGAAAGACAACCTGAAATGTCAGAGTTTTGAATGAGAGAGGAAGATAGGACAGAAATATAGCAGTCTTCAGATCCAGTCCCCATCTAAAAATAATGCAGTGGTCCCCAGAATTGAGCTTCAGAATCACTGGAGTGATTGTTTAAAAATTAGATTGCTGCTGGTAAAGAAATGTATCCAATGAGCACATTATTCATCTTACACATACACAATGTTACATGTCAATTATATCACAATAAAATGAAAGAAATGAAAAAAATAGATTTTTGTTTCCCACATAGCAACTTAAGTAGGTATTTGGAAGAGCCCAGAAATCTGTATTTTTACAACCCCCCCCCCCCCCCCCCAAGATGATTCACGGCAGAAGGTGGTCCTTTGCACAGTGCATCCTGAGAAACATTAGTGTAAAGATATCGGAAGAGCAGGGTGTCCTAGTAAAAAGTTAGGTCAAAGGCAGTACTTCTTATACTTTACTGTGGGCACAAATCAGCTGGGGCTCTCTTTCATTGGGTATACGTGAGGTGTGAGCCTCTGTTCTCCTCTAAGAAGCTCCAGGGAGTGATGCCATTTCTCCTGGACAGTGGAATGCACTTGGGGTGCATCGAACATTCGTCTGTTTTTCTTGGTTCCCCAGGGCAGAAGGTGAGTTGGCAGGTTGTCTACCCTTTAGAGCTACTGAAAGTCCTAAAGTAAAGAGGTCAGGCTTTCTGCCAATGTCTGGGTTGTGTGGGGAACCAGTGAATGGGGCTTAGTCCCAGGATGCCTCAGCCTGCTGTCGCAGAGAGTAACATCTTGACTTTTGCCAAAGTTCTCTGAAGTACAGAAGGATTATATCTAATCTCTGAATACATAACACCAAGACAAGCATGTGTGTTTCTTCTTTTTTTTAAAGCTACCTCCTAGGAAAAGAGTATTGGAATGACCTTGATGTTTTGCAAGTAATTATTCTCCCGTTGCTCTTGAGGCACATAGGCCTCTCCCTAAAAACAGCACCTTGTAATTTTAAATCCTTGCAAGTTTTCCAGATGCTTTCACATCTGTGGTTAATTAATCTATTGAATGTGTGTTCTGTTCTGTTCCTCCGGTGCCTGACACGATGCTTGGAGCAAGGTCTAGGACTGGGTTCTTCTACATTTAGTCTCATAATTGAATTGAGGACATAAGACATCATTCCATGGTGTGTATCACTGGCTTTATTTTTATTTTGTATGCAACTAGGACCTTCAGTCCAGGGAGAGTAGATTAGTTCTATCTGAGATAATCATTGAAATGACACTTGCATTGGGCATGGAATAAAAACCTGTGAGTCCAACAATACAAAATACTACTCCCCTCAGTTTAAGTAATGTACCCAAGGCTAATTGATTCCCCAGAGTGAACAGGTAAGTCTGTGGTAAACAGGTCAGTCTTTATTCCTTCCTCTCTGTTGCTCAGGGCCTCCATCTTTTGACTTTCTTCCAGTGCTCTTTCTACCATGAGAGAGAGAGAAAAAAAGGGGGGCGCCTAACCTCCCTAATAAACATGCACCATCCTCAGATACCTTCTGATTGTCAACAAGGCCATGATGAGCTTGACTTTATTAGAAGGCCAGAGACTTTACCTCTTTTTATTCTTTCCATCCATTGTGTAAAATATATACCATCTCAGACCAGCTTCTGAAGAATGGAAAAGTATGTCTCCTGTGTTTTCCTCTAAGAATCCAAAGAACATTCTCAGATTCTGTTTCACTTTGCGACACCATGGAAGGCGGGGGTGAGCCAACACTGGGCCCATTTATAGTTGATAAAACGAAGGCCCAAGGAGCTGGTCTGTGCTAGAGGAAACAACAGAAAACTGTCTTGGTGAGCACATATTTTGGGGCTTTGTCTGCACGGCCATTCCGTCTTCAGGTACAGTGTATCTGTATGCGAGAGAAAGAACACGGAAATACAGGGTGTGCAGTAAATTGCCCACGCATTAGGAAACAATGCATTTGTAATGAGAATTATAGTCATTTAAACATTACAGGACATAAGAAAGTAAATCTCTAACGAACAAAGGAAAAAAAGACAAACCAAAGAACAGACTCTTAACTATAGAGAACGCACAGATGGTTACCAGGGGAGAGGTGGGTGGGGAATGGGTGAAATAGGTGATGGGGATTAAGAGGACACTTATCTTGATGAGCACTGCGTTATATATATATATATAGCTGAATCACTATATTGTACCCTGAAACAAATATAACACTGTATGTTAACTGCCCTGAAATTACAGTTAAATAAAAAAGAAGGGGCTCCTGGGTGGCTCAGCCAGTTGAGCATCTAGCTTTGGCTCAGGTCCTGATCTTGGGGTCCTGGGATCGAGCCCCAGGTCAGGCTCCCCGCTCAGCACGGAGTCTGCTTGTCCCCCTCGCTCTGCCCCTCCCCCTGCTCCTGCTCTTTCTCTCTCTCAAATAAATAAAATCTAAAAAAAGAAAAAAGAAAAAAAAGAAAATAGGGGCACGTGGGTGGCACAGTCAGTTACGTGTCCACCTCTTGATTCCGGCTCAGGTATGATCTCAGGGTCCTGAGATAGAGCCCCAGGTCAGGCTCCCTGTCTGCAGAGTCCGCTTCAGTTTCTCTCATCGCCCCTTGCCCCTCCCCACTACGTGTGCACTCCCTCTCTTTCTCTCTCTAAAATAAAAATAAATCTTTTAAGAAATAATAAATAAAAAAATAAATCAATCACAGAAAGCTAAATACTGCACAGTCCCACTTACATGATGTATCTGAAGTAGTCAAATTCATAGAAGCAGAAAGTAGAATGTTGGCTTCCAGGGCCCGGGGGGAGGGAGAAACGGAGAGTCGTTTAATGGATATGGAGTTTCAGTTTCACAAGTTGAAAACATTCTGGAAATCTGTTGCACGGCAATGTGAATATACTTAACTATTGAATTGGACCCTTAAAAATGGTTAAGATGGTAAATTTTAGGATATGTGTTTTTTTACCACATTAAAAAATTTTAGTTAAAAAAAATCTCTAAAGTGCTCAACACTGGATCCTATTTTTTCTTTTAGATTAAGTGTGTAACTGTCACATGGGCAAGTATTTGTAAGCTAATTATTTTTCCCACTAGTAAGAGTTCCCAGTTTTTGAAAGCCTACTATGTGCTAGCACTTCACATCTGCTTCTTTACTGGGAGGTTTTATTTAAGTTTAGTCTCATGAACTCTGTGCCACAGTAATAACATTTTTCATTTTCCAATAACCCTTTAATCCATCTAAGATTGCTGCATGTCAGGTGTGATTTTGCCACCTTCATCTCTTTATTCTTTTTAACAAAGAATACTATAAAAAATGATTATGTAAATAATTCCTGAATTAGTGATGTTTTCCCAAAATAGTGTAAATTAACACATTTCTGACTTCGTTTTCCTTTTCCCTTGTCAACAGTTCCAGTTTCAACAATCTATTTAATTTTATTGGATTTATTGAAATATTATAATCATGATTGTTAATCAGTATTAATTGATATTAACATGAACTAGGATTAATGCTCTCCTTTGTGACTAATATTGGTACTTCATTGGTGTTTATGAATCTATTTGTTATACCTGTTGTAAGTGGTATTTCTACTTTATTTCAGAAGCCTTTGACTCTTGGTTCTCTGCAGACCACTCTGTTTCTGAACATTCTCTGTTTAGTATCTGGCATAGCCCTGGGCACACACTAGCTTAATCAGCAACTGGTGGGTTTGAATCCAGCTACTCCAGTCCTGGCTTTGCTCCTTTATTTGGATTGTCTAAAAGCTGAGCTTCCACATTACACTCGGAGAGTAGGTGTTTCCATTTCCATCTCTCTGTGCTTTGGGGCATGACAGGTTCTAGGTTCTGGGAAGGGAATGGATCTGCTCCATAATCTTTCTGTATGCTTGAAAGTCAGTACATTTAGTTTACTTCTAGTGAATGATACCTGCAGAGCAGCTACTCAGGATCTTTAATAACATCCATCCTTCTTCCATGACCAGTCTGGTAAGGTTGAGTTGCAATGAGCTGAACAGATCGATAGTAATCACAGGGTGCTTGGAAAAGACAGCCTCCTCTATAATCTTGGGACAGCTTAGTTAGTGTTGCCACTCAACGCCAGATGAGTGTGTGTGTGTGTGTGTGTGTGTGTAATAGTCGATTTTAAGGACTTCTAAGAACAAACAACAACAAAAATTCACGGCTATGACTCCCTTGTCATCTTCTTTATCAGAAGATAAGGGCATGAATGGCACAATGAGTGTGCCTGCTTCCCCTACTCTGAGGCTGTCCTTTACTTCCTTCCCCTGGGGGTGCTTAGAGATAACCTTCTTAGTCGCTCATGTTTGTTGCAACAATAAATGCAGTCTTTTGTTGGGCCTGCCAAATCTCACTCCTTTGCTGCTGACCTCATGGACAAAAATCATCTTTAGATGTTTGGCCCTGAGTCCTTTCCCTTAGAGTAAATTATGAACCATTTAATAATTAAGGGCCAAAAAGCAGAGAAACCAGGACATGCAGTCCTATTGGATATGAGACTGACCTGAGGAAAGTGAAAAGGGAGTCTTTTTTCTTTCTTCCTTTTTTCTCTCTCTTTAAAAATTTTTATTACATTTTTGATAAAATAATTGATGTATGATATAAAATTCGAAAACATAGAGAATCAAAAGGAAAAAAAAAATAATGTGATTACTATAGCACTGCCTATCTGTGACTGTTGATGATATCCTGCCTGTTACATAAAGCTTTTCCAGAAATCCAACACATAAATTTTTCTGCTGTCCAAAACACTGTCTTCAGCATAACATGAGGACCATAATTTTATCAAACCTTGTCCCATGTTAATTTCCAGTTGTTCATGTGCTTTTGGATCCCTAGTGAAATTCATAAGCTTCAGTGAGGGTTTAAAACCTCCCCCTACTTCTTTCCTCAATAATAGATGTTCAAGTGCTTATGTCATTGAAATGATTTTAATTATCCAGTAAGATAATGTTTTGTTTTGTTTTTCCATTACCATCTTGAGATAGCTTTTTAGTATGAAAAAGCTAATATTTATTTATTCAAGAGTTAGAGTAAATTGAATAAATAATAAATATTGAATAAATAAATAAATATCCAGGTCTTAAAAAATGTTCTCAGTCTCTGTTGTTGTTTGGGTCGTTTTCCTAATTGACAACCACTGGTGATACTCAGTATTGAAAGTGTTTGTGCTCCAGACAAGTGGAGGAAATTTTAATTTGTCTGGTATGGGCTTTAACTGACAAATGTTAGAAATTGACCTTTTCAACAGAAATTTACTTGGAAGTCCTAAGTGTAGCTCTGCTTTAAGCTAAATTTGTCACTAAGACATGATTAAATTCTTTTAAATGTAGATCAATTGCACATATTATTAATGGGAATTGAAATCTCCCTAAATGGTGTCCATAAATTTAAAAGAGAGGGAAAAAAAAGGATGTGAAGGTTAAGGTGCCTCATCTGCCAGATGGATACTCTTGTATTATCTTGAAACCTGTTTGAGGGAAAGAAAGTTCTGCATTCCACAGTAGATGTGGCTGGACTATTTGCAATCTTGTATGAAGGGATTGAATGTTAAGTTTTCAACATCACTAGAATCCAAGAGCCCCACATCGCATAGTGCATGGTAACAGTGCTATGAATATGTTTCAAATGAGAGAGAGAGAGAATGAAGGAGAGAGAAAGAGAAGGAATCAGGGAGGAAAGAGTAAGTTTTGACTTGTCTAGATGCTGAGTAGCTCACAGAATTAAGGAGAGGAAGCAGTGTTATAGAGATGTGGTCTGAGAAATGGCTGATGTGTTCGGCAAGAAGAGTAACAATTCATTGGTTCAGAACTCCAGCTATGGGTGCATTGTGAAGTTTGAGCAAGAATTTGTGCCTTGATTAGAGATGCCAAAATATAAAAAGAATGAACACACCAGATTCTTCCTGCTGTGACACTGTATGAAGAGTCACTTTACTGTGCAAGGTCAGAAACATCATTATTTTCTTTCCTCTGAGTCAGAGAAGCTTAAGTCAAAGAAATAAGTAGAGCTGGTAACAGAGATGCAACCAAGATCATTGGTTGATAGATTTGCTAATTATGTTTTGTGATTGTGCACATTAGGTCCTATGTGCCCCATTCAGTCTTTAAACATGACAGAACCTGCTAGATGAAAGAGAAATGAAAACTCTTTCAAAGGGTAAAAGGAAAAAAAAAATGAAGGTGTTATTAATATTGCTGATAATATATTCTAAACTTAGGAACCTCGCCCCTCATTCAGAGGTCCTCTTAGGGCTTATAACATGATTATGTAGATCAGACACATATCTGAGATTGGTGGCAAGTGGCTCTTCTAAAATCAAATCAAATTGAAAGACATCTGCTTACTCTGAAATGTCAATGACTCTACAAATGGCTAAGGGAGCAGGCTGGGTAGGTATCTCCTAAGCATGCTTGGGATACCTTATGTTGAACGTCTTCTGAGACTTTCAGCAGTTATTTCTGCATATCATCTGGCTTTTGTGGGCAGAGTGATATGACTTCTAATGCATATGTGGTGACAGTTGTTCACTTTGAGTCCATGAAGGTTTTGCTGTTTTTTTGATGTTGTTGTTTGGTTTTTTAATTGAGTCATTCAACCTCAGCAGTCATCAAGGGGCCACTTACTCCAGAGCTCCAAATCCAGCCCTGGGCTACATCTCCAGAAAATGTAATATGCTATTTATCCCATTCGTATTAAAATTCTTTAGGAAAGCCTTCTATCAGGAGAACCACTGCTTTTGGTTTTGTTTTGTCATTCCCTTCCTATCCCATTAGAGTGTGTGTGTGTGTGTGTATGTGTGTGTGTGTGTGTGTGTGTGTGTTAAAAAAAATCCTCAGGATAAAAAGCTGAGTAAAAAAGTAAATCTCTAAAGTGCTCAACACTGGATCCTATTTTTTCTTTTAGATTGAGTGTGTAGCCAGGAAATCTAGTCTAAAGAATCTGGACTGTAGAATAGAGTCATCAAGCTATGGCCAAATTCTGCCTACCACTTAATTTTCATAAATAATAGTTTTATTAGACCATAGCTACCCTATCTATGCATTGTCTATGACTGCTTTCCTGCTACAGTGATAGAGTTGAATTGCAAGGGAGACTCTATGGCCCACAAAGCTGAACATATTTAGTGTCTGGCCATTTACAGAGAAAAGTTTGCTAAACCCTGATCTAGACAGTATTCCTAACATTATGCCCAGAATCAGGTTGGTAGAACCAGATGAACTGCAAGCCGTTCTGCAGGTACCTTGTTAAAGATGAGAATGATACACAGACAACCCAAGAGTAACCACAGTAAACCTATAGGCAGAGAATTTAGGTATTTGCTACTTTCATTGAGCATCTGATAGTAACTTAGATTTCACTTCACGTGAGATTTCCCTTAGAAATCCTAGAGGGAACTGGGCCAATTCATATACCTTTCTGTGTCCAAGGTATTTACAGGGCCTGTGGCAAATAATCAAATGTTCAGTACATGTGGTTGAATGAGTACAGACATATCAAAAGGCACTTGGCACCATGATTATTACTAATCCACTGGGGATTGATAGGATACCCGGTAAGAAATCTATTTAAGAATGGTGGGTTCATAGGCTGGCAGCATATTTTAATCTTCTCAGCTCTTGTTGTTAAGCCCATTGGTCTTTAACTACCTTTAGTTGTCTCAATTTAATTTTTCTCTTCTCCATAAGTACATGTTGTGGATGGATAATAGGCTTGAGTTTTATTAGGTGGGATCTGAAGAAGGCATTCCTGGTATAAATGATGTTACTGGAACAAATGACTAAGAGATGTTAATGAATTTCCTTTTCTGGCCTTTAAAAATTAATGGGATGCAAGCTCTTCTCTCTGAAAAGGTTAAAGACCAGGGGTGGGAATTAGTCAACTTAAAATATATTTATCACCCTTGGAACTTTTGTTTCTAACAGGGAACAGAAGAATAGATATTTATTAAATAGCTACAGTGTGCCCAAAATCATAATAGTTCTTTTAATTTTCACCACCATCCTGAGGGTTAGATACCATTTTCAGTTGCAGAGAAAGATACCAAAACTTGAGGAAGATGGAGAAATTAATTACTCAGAGTTACCTTGTGAGTGAATCACTCAACACATGAATAAAGGTCTAGCCATCTCCACAACCCATGCTCTTTCCACTAGACCATGATAGCCTTTCTGTTCAAAGTAATTGGTCCTTTCTGTCCTTTTTGAAGAGATTTACTCTGTTTTGGAAAGTGGAGCTCCTGCTTGGTTGTTAGGCTAGCGCTCATTCTGTGCACTTGTACCAAGAGGAATTTTGATATTTTTGTTCCATTTTTTTCTTCTTCCCTGTTAGCCTCCTCTTTGCTTATCCTGTAGAGTCTCAAACACTGAACCTTTTCTCAAAATAGATTGTTATAAATCTAGGAAACTTGAAGTTACAGATTCCTGAGTACTTCTAGGACCTGTTGGACTAGAAGCTCTGGGGAAGAGAACCAGGGATCTGAATTTTTAACAGGCTTCCTTCCTCTGCCCTACATCATAAATGTTGGAGAGACTGTCCTTTAGAGAGTTAGTCTTTCAATGCTCTTCAATGATATAAGATTTAGGAACTCAACTTAGAACTCTTCCTAATTAAGTTTATAGATAGATATACTCTTTTCTTTTCTTTTCTTTTTTCTGTTCTTTCCTTTCCTTTCTTTTCTTTCACTTTCTTTCTTTTTCTTTTTCTTTTCTTTTTACATAAAAAGATTATTTTGTAGTTCTTCAGTTCCAAGACTAGTCTAGTTAATATTTCTAACTAGAATATGGCTGGCTCTTTTTATGATTCTGTCAGGAGGAACACAGCATGCTTATGTAACAAGTAAAATGGAACTCTTGCACACAAAAACTTCATTTTGCACTGTCATCAGAGCCTGATCAATATCTGTCCTAGGGTCCGAATAAGGATACAGACTATGCTTTGCATTCCAACCATCTTAGCCACCAAGTCCATCATTATCAATCTTATTAGAACTACTGTCTCAGGGGCGCCTGGGTGGCTCAGTCAGTTAAGTGTCTGACTCTTCATTTTGGCTCAGGTCATGATCTCAGGGTTGTGAGATCGAGCCCTGCATCGGGCTCCATGTTCAAAGGGGAGAGTGCTTGAGGATTCTCTCTCTACCCCTCCCCCACCCTCTGTCTCCCCCCTCCCTCCCCCCTAAAAAAAAAAAAAGAAAACAATCTCACATGAAACTGTATTAGACTTCTATTGCTGCCTAAAAAATTACCATAAATTTAGCTGCTTAAAAAAGCAAAGTTTTGTAGATCAGAAGACCAGGTGAACTCTGCTGGTTTGCTACTTAGGGTGTCATAAGGTTGAAGTTAAGGTGTCAACTGGCTAGGCTCCCCCACTGGAGACTCTGGGATAGCATTCTCATGCACGTTCATTCAGGTTATTGATAAATCCAGTTCCTGAGGCTGTAGGTCTGAGGTCACTGTTTCTAGGCTGGCTGTCATCTGGTCCTGTTTGTTCCTAGAGACCACCCACATCTGTTCTCACATGGCTTCTCCATTTTCAATCCAGCAATGGCACCTAGTATCCTTCTCATGCTTACTCTCTGGCTTGCTCTTCTGCTTTTCTTTCTTTTTTTTTTTTTCCCCCTGTCTTTAAGAGCACATGTGATTAGATTGGGTCCATCCAGATAATCCAGGATAAGCTCCCTATTTTAAGGTTAAGTGATTAGTAACCTCAATTATATATGCAGTGTTCCTTTTGTCATGCAATCTAACATATTCATTAGGGAAGGACATCTTTGGAGGGGAAGGCAAGATTCTGCCTACCACACTCACCCACACACATAATTAAAATGTAATAAAAATAGGTTGTCTATAATATAAAGATAAAAGAAGTATAATGTATAATACGTGAATACATTTGTTCATTTATTTTAGTATGTGAGAGTACAGATCCTACACTATTAGAAGTCAAGTTGCCCGAAAGAAGAGAATGATGTAGACTGATACAAATGGGTAGGATTGGCAACCCAATTTCCATTTGCAGCATGGTTCTCAGTTATGTGATTTTAAGAAATGGTGAGGGGCTCCTGGGTGGCTCAGTTGGTTGAGCATCCGACTCTTGGTTTTGGCTCAGATCATGATCTTGGGGTCGTGAGACCCAGCCCCAAGTCTGGCTCCGCACTCAGCGCAGAGTCTCCTTGAGAGTCTTTCTCTCCCAGTGACTCCCCCATCTCTCTCTCAAATAAATAAATAAAATCTTAAAAAAAATAAAAGAGAAATGGTGAACAGCTCTTGAAAAAGTTCTCAATAAAATTTTGAAAAAGAATTCAGTCTTCCCTTGAGGTAAATGGGAGTTAGATTCTGTAAAACTTAGTATATATTAAAAATTCAAAAAAAATATGTTGATATGTAAAATGGAGTTTGACTCTAGAGATATTTTTCCAGCTATAGGAAAGCCTACTGTAATGTTTGAACATTATGTGTGGTGATATCTAGCATCTCCTGGCCCATACTCTATGCCCCCCCCCAGTCATTATGACAATTTTAAAACATCCCACAAATTTACAAAGGGTCCCCTAGGAGATGGTGGCACCCCAGATAAGAAATACCAGTGAAGTGACAAGGGAAATTTTTCAGCTTGGAAATAGTGGTTGCTTTTCTCTGGACCTTTAAAAGAAGCCCTATCTGTTCTTGGCCTGCTCATATAGGTTTAATAACTAATCAAAAACACATTCCCTAGGTCATATACAATCTGGCCATTTATACCATAGAGATATGCATAGGTAAGAAGTGAGGGTCAGAGAGACCTGCAGTATTCAGTTCATTCTTGGGTTGTGTGTTGCAGAGAGAGTATAAGGTAGAGGTTATGATTATGGACTTGGGAGTCAGCCAGATTGACATTTGAAACCAAGTTCTGCCCATTATCAGTTGCCTGAGTAGGGACAGGTTCCCTCCATTCTTGGAGCCTTGTTTTCATCATCTGGAAAATAGGAAAGTATGTCTGTAAGAGTACCTTGCCAGGTGCTTTGGAAGAAGCCCTGCTTTTCTTAGGCACACTCTGTCTCTCTTCTCTGCACTGCGGCACCAGCCCAGGGTTCTGCATGGAGCAGATAATTCCTCTTTAATGCACAAGTGCTTCTTGAATCTGCAAGATGAGATTGGCTTTCCAGAGGGACTAGATTCTTCCAGAATCTGCATATTCCCTGGTCCTTCTCCAGAATTCTAGTCCATCAGGTCCTAGAAGTCTCTCATGATGAGTAGATCAAATATTTATTTTGTTTTCCAATGTTCACCAAACTTTTACTGTGGTGGGTTTTTTTTATTTGTTTTGTTTTGTTTTGTTTTGTTTGCTGAGGGCTCTGTCCATTTTTTGACTAGAGTGTTACCTCTTCAAAAATAGACCGATGTTTGAATTTTCTCCTAAAGCCCGTTAAGCAACCTGAATTTTGTTCCCTGAATTTTAGGGAAGATTGGTTATTATTCATAATTTGTATAAAAACCCAGCTGTGGCAAAAAAGAAAAGGTCTCTCTCAGGATTTTCAAACACATTTTAAAGCAAACAAGAGCTGAAATGTCTTCAGAGGTATGAAAATAGCAACAGATTCTCATTAGCCTCATCACTATAAGGAAAAAAATTAGATAAATACCTAATTACTGAAGGCCTCATGGTGGGGGCTACGCAGAGGACACCATACAGCTGCAGTCTCTGTCCATGGGCACCTTGCTCTAGGAAACGCTCTTAATGAAAGCACCACGTCTTTGGGTACAGCATGAAGGGACTGATTCAGTGGGTGCTGATGGTGGTGGTAATTTGCAAGGGACACAAGAAATTACATTACAATGTGGGAGGAAAGTATAGCTTTACAGCTAACCACATAAATGATACTCGATAAAGAGCTGAAGATTTAACAAGTCCTGGAGACTTCTTTCCCAAGGCAATCTCTGAACAGAATTTTGGGAGATCATCCTTCATTTTCAGAGAATTAGGCTCATGCAGCCTGATGTGGAAATGCTGGGGCATCCTGTCTGTCATTTCTCTGCCACCCCTCCATGTAGCTTTGACACACAATCCACATAACTGACCATTTTTCTTCTGGGAAGCAGCCAGAGAGTGCATTCCCTTGAGCACTTGCTCTGGCATTAATCTCCAGCTGTGTGCTTTCATTTCACTTCCTGTAAAATTCCATTGTAGATCCTGTGCTTGACCTAAGGTTAGATGGCAGGGGAACAAAATACTGATTCTCATTTCGAATCACAATTGTTGCTATAAATAGCAAACTTTATAACCTGGTATCTCCCTTGGATACAAAGTGATGGATGAGCTTCTGTTGATTAAAAAAAAAAAAAAAAAAGTCCATAACTCTCAAACTATAGTTCAAGTTGAAGTAAATGGTAATAATAAAGCACAACTAATACACTGCTGAATTATTCATGTTGATTATAAAAACTTCACCCTCAATGTCAAATAAGCCACATCCCATACAGGGTATCTGTAATCAGAAATCACAGGAGTTGCCTAGTCCTACATGAAAAGGAAGGTTCACATACTGAATCAGGATTACACTAAAAAGTGTAAACTGAAAAAATTACTGTAACTGGAAAATGTTGTAAATAACAAAGAGAAATTATTAGAAATTGTTGATAAAAATAATTATAAGCTAATTAGGGGGGATATTCAAGATATGTTCTGGTGCAGTTGATAACTTGATGATGACCTATAAGTGTTACTCGCTGAAAAATGAAGCCTAAGCATGGCTCCTAGTCTAAGTCCTCTGTCCAAGGCATCCTTATCCCCTAACTGGACTTCCTGCTTTTCCTACTTCTGCCATTCTCTAGTTTATTCTTATTCTACACATAGTAGTCAAAATGACCATTTAAAAAATGTTGTCAGTTTCTGTCATATTTTTGATCACATCCCTTGTGTGCCTTCCCATCACACAAATGAGAAAATCCAACCTTCTTATGCTATCCTCCAAGGAAGGCTTTTTTGCCTGATCTAGCCCCTGCCTGCTTCACTCTACTCATCATCCTCTGAGCTATAAGTGTGCAACTTTCTTTGGTTCCTTGAATATATACCTTAAGGCCTTTGAATCTGTAATTTCTTCTGCTTTACATGTACACCCATTTCCCTCCCCAGCTTAACTCATCTGCCCAGAGAGGTCTTCCAAGGCCATCCAAATTAAAGCAGTCACCATGCTGTCACTTTTTATAGCTATACCCTGTTTTATTTTATCTTTTTTTTTTTTTTTTTAGAGGGAGGGGAGGGAGAGAGAATGAGAGAGCACAGGGGGTGGGGTGGGCAGAGGGAGACAGAGAATTTTAAGCAGGCTCCACAGAGCTGGACGAGAGACTCGATCTCACAACCCTGAGATCATGACCTGAGCCAAAATCAAGAGGCGGACGCTTAACTGAGCCACCCAGGCACCCCTATCCTGTTTTATTTTCATCTGAGAACTTACATAAACAACAAAATATCAAATCTTATTGGTGGGATTGATTGTCTCTTATGCTAAAATGCATGCTTCTTGAGACTGGAGTCTTTCTTGTTTTATTTTATATTTCATCTGCAGTATCCAGCATGGTGTCTGTCATGTATTATTCCCAATTCATCTGGTTTGTTGAGTGATAAGCTCAGTTGTACACACATGTTATTATAGGAGTGTTAAATACTTTTCCCCTGCATATCATTTTACTGCTTTAATGGGCTAGAATCACTGTTTTCTTTGTTTAGAGGGTAATTAAACTTCTCTGATCCGATTTACCCCCATCACTTATGATAAGAAACCCAAGCCATCCCAAAATGCCAGTAGACTTGTATTTAAGAGAAAAGATCCATTTCAGGTACAACGTTGACTACTATTTCAGGGTCTGGATAGTGTTTTCTCTGATGATGCAAATTCTTTGGCTCTCAGATGCGATGAGCTCATTGTATATTAGTAAATATTTATGAAGTACTCTATTGACTAAGTGTTTCGCAATCAGGTTGATTAGTGATTCCTCCCAGCAACCTTGTGAGGTCAATCGGTATTATTAAAGAACAGCCCAGAGATGTTGGGCAGCTTGCCCAAGGTCACCCAGCAGGTCATTGGCAAAGCCTGCACTGGCAACTTCAGAGCCCATTACTGTGACGAGACCTGACGTTGACTCCTCTTGGAAGGGTGACCCCTCATCGCTTTCCTTGTAAGGTAGACATATAAACACTGACTGTTCTGAAGTAAGGGAAGTATAAAGGCCTTGAGTTGAAGGAGTTATTGGTGCAATTAGAAACTGGAGCCAGCTCCAGTTTCAATTGAAAACTGAAAATGGTGCTTAGTGGAGGTGAATTAGAGGACATTATTTTTGAGAGAAGGAGGGAATTATAGTTTGAAAAAGTAGGAATGTAAAAAGCAGGGATATGTGTAGAAAATTAATTTGGGTGGCTTTGGGGGTTGAGAAATAATGAATTATAGGACCAAAATATTTTAGGAAGAATCTGGGTCATGGTATCAGATCTAAGTTCTAGTCAGAAATTAGTCGAGTTCTCTAAAATAATATGCCACCGACTCACCTCCCTCAAGCAGTGTTTTCTGATGTTTTGTGAGTGTGAGAGCTGCTTTCAAGTATATAGTGTTTCATTCCCTAAAGTCCAACATACAAATTTCACTGGCCCCACCATTATCAATGTGTCCTGCTAAATATCTTCTAGGAATATTATATCAAGGAGAATGATCTGTTTTAAGAAAACATGCTGTATCTCACTTCCCTTTATATATTTTTTTCCTTCCTCTGGGATTTCAGATAAGTTGTTCTAAGTCAGTGATCTATTATGTTCTATATCATTTCGCCCTTTGGACCTTCAGATTGTATCTCCTAAATCTGTTCCTTGGAAGCAAATGCTGTTAAACCAATGACCACCTATAATAATAACTGCTTACATTGATAAATTCTTGCTATACATCGAGAACTTTTCAGGGAGCATCTCCTTTAACGCTTCCAACAATCCTATGAAAATGGATACCATTTTATCCCCTTTTTACAGGTAGGGAAACTAAACTCCTGGAACCTTTGTGCTATTAAGATGTTACTAATATCATGCTTCCCCCTCTCAGAACCTTCCAAAGGCTTAACATGGCCTGTGAGGCTCAGTGTGTTGTAGGTGCTGTTATCTTTATGAAGTGGCCAAGTATGTTCCCGCTCTCCTTGTTTTTAGCCTCTGCCCTACGTGTGCTCACCTCCTTTCTGTGAGTCACACACTCTGAGCTTGGACCTCATTTAATGTCCTGGTACTTGCTCTTCCCACTGCCTCTAATAATCTTTCTCATCATACATACCTGCCCACTTTCTATCATTCCAGTGTATTCTCAAATGCCTGATCACAGCAGCCATTCTCTGACCGTACTATGTAAAGTTGAACACCCCATCTTCACTCTCTGTCCCCCTTACTCTTTTCTTTTCCTTCAAGGCATTTACCATCACCTGAAAAATTATATATTTGTGTCTATGTTTACAGTATGTCTCTCCCCGCTGAAATTTAGGCTCTGCAAGAATAGCAATTTTGTAGTTGTTTTTGTTGTTGTTGTTTTTTGTTTGTTTGTTTTTTTCCCCCTATCTCTCTTTTATTGCCCAGGCCCAGAACAAGGCCTGGAACATGGGAGACACAACGTAACATAAATAATTGTTGAATGAGTGAATGCATGGACCATTGCACTATAATGCTAAACTCTATTTCTAGTAATTAGATTAACTTCACGGGAGCTGCACATCATGCCTGATTACGAAGAATCAGGCTTGGATTCTGGTGAATATTTTGCAGCACCTGTTACCACATATTCAGATGCCACCAGTGCCACAGAAAGATGCAAGCCAAAAAGGACCTGAATGTTTTAATTTATACTGGGTTCATCTTGAAGCATATAAGAATTCAGGGAAAGGACTATTTTTTTTTAAGATTTTATTTTATTTGTGAGCAAGAGAGCATATGTGCATGAGCAGGCAGAGAGAGAGGGAGAAGCAGGCTCCCCGCTGAGCAGGGAGCCCATCCCGGGGCTGGATCCCAGGACCCCGAGATCATGACCTGAGCCAAAGACAGACACTTAACCGACTGAGCCACCCAGGCATCCCAAAGGAAGGGGCTGTTTTAAGATTGTGGATGAGACTGCCGGTTTTTCCAATATTACTTTGCTTTTTAAACAAAATTGGAAAATCTGAGGGCAGTGAGACCTGGCAGTTCTCCTGGGTACTTGTGGATGAATGTTAGTATGGCCTCAAGTGATGGTGTAGGATAGAACTCTGTCTCTAGGTAGCTGGATCATCCAGATGTTGTGGAAGGGATTTTGCCTGTGGGTCAGTTGGATATCACTGCATGCAGATTGGAGGGGGTACACATCAATGATACAAGTGTTTCTGGGCTTTTTTGTTTGTTTGTTTGTTTAATCTATTCCATGAGGGATGCTGGAATACATTCTCTTTAAGGATTATATGTAATTTAAAAATTTTTAATATCCTCTTTGACTACCAGCTCTAGCCCTGGTCCCTTTCCCAAATGTTGCCATCATTTTCATTTTGGTATGATTCTAAAGTATAATTGTACAGGTTTCTTAAACATCTAAGCCTCTATGGTTTTTTGTTTATTTTGTTTTGGAGGAGAATTTGGCTTTTTCCCATGTAGTATTATGTTCCTTCCTTACAGTATTAATCAGTTCTAAGATGGATAGGCTTTATAAAGTGAATTTTATTCTCTGATGAGATTAAAGTACTTTTGCATATTTGATAACCTGTAATTCTGAGAAGTGTCTTGGCACAAGAATCAGAAAACCTGGGTTCTCTTCATGACTCATGAATGCTTGACTTGCTTTACCCTGACCCTCAGCTTCTTCATCTGCAGAATCCTAAAGTTGAGCCTATTCAATTGTGTGGAAACTACTTTTTTGATCCCTGAAAGCTGTGTGAAAATGTTAAAGAATTACTAAAAGAGGGAGACTAGGATGTGTGTGTGTGGGGGGGGGCACCAGTTGGAGTGGCAGACAGGTGTTTCAGTGAGGATAGCTCTCTATCTGTTGAATGTGTACTTAGAGTAGGGCTTAAACTCTCCCACTGCTTTAAAAAAAAAAAAAAAGAAAGAAAGAAAGAAAGAAAGAAAGAAAGAAAGAAAGAAAGAAAGAAAGAAAGAAAGAAAAGAAAACCATTGAATAGAGATGTAATCATCTCTAAGACCTTATTGAAGTTCTAATAGTCTAGAATTTTTAGCTTTCCTGAAAGTAATTGGGACACAAAAATGGAGATACTATAAGATATTGCAAGGATATGTAACAATGAACAAACCATGTTTTCTGACCAGGGCTCAATCATTTCACTTTTAAAGAAACTAAGAAGAAAATAGATAGGATATAACAGGCAAAGGATATACCTCCATTTCAACACTTCAACCCCTGGCTGTCTCCTACAATTTCGGGATGGGGGTATTTTTCTCTAAGCCTTACTTCTCAGAAGTGTGTTGTAGGCTTCCCTATGGATGCAGAGTTCCCCCAAACTCCTCCAGCTACAGGAATTCTAGACTATTACAAACAAGGCTAGAGATCAGCTAGGCCAGTCCTCTCTGATTACATATGAGGAAGCATCTCATTCATTTTTCATTCACTTGGCTTTCAGAAAACTCAAGGTAGCAAAAGCTCTGTTATGCACCATCATGTGAGGCTGAGGTTCCGTCCATCTATGGGAAACAAACCCTAATTTGACCCTAGACCGTGACACCCAGAGAACAACTTCCACACCTTAGGATAATTGGATCATTTACAATCAGGGAATCAAGTAAAGCCCATTGTCACCATTAAACGTTTAAGTTGCTTATGCTTCCAGAATACATTTTTCATAATTTTTATTATGTTCAGTTAGCCAACAGATAGTACATCATTAGTTTTTGATGTTTTTCATAATTTTCATGTGCATGTTCTGACTGAAGGGCGAGGAGGACCAAGTAATGTTGGCTTCATTCAATAAATATTTCACTACTGTTTGCCTATTCCCAGGGCAGGACAATTACAGTGCTTCTTTAGCCAAACAGGGTGTCCTGGAAGAGAGTGGAGCACTCTGGCAGAAGTCACATGTTACATTAGCAATTATAGCTCAAATTCATTTTCTGGCGAGGATGGCAAAACACAGGATTCTGTATGCCATTTCCCGTTTGGAGCTCTTCACAACCAGGGGGGATGTCCGCAGTGGTCCCTGTGTGATGGTACTCATCACTACCTTTGAGTCTTGGCTTATTAGATGCTTGGCCTGGGGGTCCTCCTTCAAACACAGAATTGACTTTAGGATGATAACTGGCAGATATTATGCATAGAGGTGCTTTATTGTTTGAGAGGCAGGTGATCTAAGTTATGTGTGCTTCACTGGAAAATTCCATCCTATTTCATTTTTTCAGACGAACTATCCTATAAAGGGCACAATTTCAATACATGAGCGGCTACCTCTCTGTATTAAGCATCCAGGCTTCGAAGACTAACTGCCTGGTCTGAATCAGGCTCAGCTCATTGTTGCCCCGACTTGCCCAAGTCAGTCATCCTCTCTAAGTTTCGATCTCCTCATCCATAAGATGTGAATCACACCAGTACTTAACTCATGGAATGCCATGAGAATTAAGTGAGCCAGTCTTTGTAAAGTGCTCAGCCAGAGGGTGGTATGTTTTAAGTGTTCAGTAAGTGTTCACTATTATTATTCATAAATAATTTGGCAAGCAGGTATGAGCGTGGGGTAACGCAGCCTATGAAGATGTGACCTCAGCATGAGGATGGATGTGCTATGTGATGGACCAGAAATGCCTGGGGATTAGGGTCATATCAGAAGAGAGAGCCCTTGGTAAAGCTGAATAGACATGCCCCCCCCCCAAATTTATCTTTGCGTAACTGATAAATGCATATTTTGTTTTCCATTGCTATATTTATATTGAATACTTTAATAATGTATAAGACATTTTATGTATATATTTGTATGAGTTCTTCCTAAGTAAGCCCCTAAATTCTCTTATATTTATGTCTCATAATGACTCTTGCCTGACATAAACTCAGGGTAGGAGAGCTCTGAAGTTTTCTTGCCCCCTCACCGTGCAAAAGGAAATACAAACATCAACTGTGAAATTTCTCCTATTATATTTTGTAATAACAGAGGAGCACATTTAGAGAAGTGGTGTTCGGTTCAATCAGCGCCATGATTGGAGCCCCTTCTGGATTGCAAGAAGCAGCTACGATGTTGGAGAGAGACAGAAGAGTAAGTGTAAATGCACTGTGCTCTGCAGTAGGTGGTAGCAGTGGGGAGAGCCGCACCGCATAAGGTCACACACAGCAGAATATAAAAACAATGCAGGAGCCATTTGGATGAGTTTGAGCACATTCTTCAGAGGAACGTAAGAAAGTTCAGTGAAGGAAGAGGTATTTGAGTGCAGCCTTGAAACAGAGAAACGGGCAGAAAGAAGGGTAAAAGGGTAAATATGAACGAGTCCTGCCTACTGAGAACAGAGTCTGTTCACACAGAAAACTGTGAGCATCGACACTTTCAATACAATGGACAGGGACCTGGGATGTCATGGAAGAAAGAATGAAGTCTGCTAGTCATCGGGCATTGCCAGGAAAGGCATCCCAGGGAAGGTGGCTGCGGAGTGAAATCTTGAAAGATAAGAAGGAATAAATGCCTTCTGCCCTCGCCACCACCACCAGCATGTCTGCTGAGCAGTGGGTATCGCATTTGCAAAGCCTGGGAGGCATGAAAGCAGCCGCCCCTGAGAAAGAGCGAGTGGTGGCTTTAGAGTGCTCCTGCAAGGAGTTCTGGCCACAGCAGGATGGGAACCGCCTGCCCCAGCTTGGGAAGTAGGAGGGGAGTGGAGAGTACAGATGGAGACGCTGCGGACAGGCAGGTGCGTGTGTGTGAGATGGACGTCGTGGACCTCATCTAGTTAAGGATAATGCTCTTCCCTGTCCCTGCTCCTGAAAAAGAAACCTTTACTTGAAAAGGAGGCCTTGATTTAAATTATTTTCCCTCCCTTTCTTAGGCAAAATAGTTAGAGATCCAGGTATCAGCTTGGGTTTTAGTTATTTTTATACTCGGTGAACTGAAATATCTTTCAGAGGTACAAGTGAACGCTATTTTGGTGTGCTCTGTATTATGGACGAACACTTTTACCTCTGGTGGAAATATGTGGTGTGTGTGGCAGGGTGGTGTGGACGACATTGCCACCTTCTCCTTGGAGTCCTACATAGTCACATTCAAATGCATTCAGGGTTCTTACCTCAGCTACCCTGTGTGATGAGAAAGGAACTTCAGGAACACAGCGTGATAATCCAACAAGGAAGCGAAGACAATGGCTCAGCAGGACCAGAAAGATGAGCGGGAACTTTTATAACTTGTGGACACATAGGTACCCATCCCTTACATTTAAAAAATAACTTTAAAAAAATTTACAAATCAAATTAAATTGGAAATACTGTGACCCATGGCAGAGTAGAAATATCTTTATATCACCTTGACATGCCTCTCCCTAAACCCGCTATTTAACCCCCTTCCCTCTAATTCTGCAAATTAACCTGAAAAGCTCCGGGTATCCAAGAAACAGGGAAGCTTGTTCAGCTCAGGATGCACCATAATGTCTCAGCAGCCCGTTTAAATTATATGTTTAGGCTGACAGGCAAACGTATTTCACGGCAGAATCCTTAGAAAGCAGGAGACAATTTCCTTCAGCTCCACGTCACCGTTTGATGTAGATTGCCTATTATATTCTTGAGGTATTATGAAAAATGGATTTGGAGATATTTTCTTGACAGTGGGTAGACTAATGGAATCTGGTGACTGTATTTAAAATGTGCAGGGGTTTGTTATAACATGGTAATAGAAATATCAATTGCAGTGACAGGTTAAAAAAATCTGTCAATGAATGATAATGAAGTTATTTAAATGTCGACTCACTCGCAAACATTTTCCAAACCCTAAATTACTCTCACTGCCTTAACCTCATGCATCCTAAGTTATTAAGGAGCAGTGTCTGCAATGCAGCCAATGTGCCTTTGGCTCTGGAAGCTATTTTTATGCCGCCAAATGCACTAGGAGCAATGAAAGTGACTGCTCTTAATGATTTTAGGAAAGAAACAAAACACAGAAGCCACAGCTTCTTGATTGAGAGGAGGATGTTGCTCTGCTTTTGGGAAATCTCACTGGTACTGATTTTTGAGCAATTCCCCGGTGCTCCCTTGCTTCCTGTCCCTAAGCTTCCCTCTGCCGCTCAGGTCTTCGTTTTGTGACCTTGGCTTGGTGTGCATGGGCTAGGGCATGTTACCTCCCTGGGGTCTGAAGGCTACTTCTTTTTAAAGAAGTGGCCTGGCTCATTCTTGGTTCAAAGAGTGTCCAGTAGGCTTCTGCATTCATTCACTTTCTGTATGGAGAAGTCACCTGATGTGCCACCAGTGTCCTGAGGCCTGGGGATTTGGGGGCAGGGGGGACCGAACATGTGTCCACTGCCCTTATGGCACTTAGAGTAGTCTAAGATGCCAGGCAGGGGTTTCTCGATTAAAAGTAGAGGAGCATAAGACATGCTCCCCACCCTGGTCCCACTTCACCCCACACGGCTGATTGAATCTGCTAGGAGCAAGGACTGTAGGAGTCCCTGCCGGATGATAAAGGCTTCTTCATTTTGGCTTAGTAGATATCCAGCTGGCCATACAAGAAGAGCAAGGTTCCATCGAGTCAGCCAGTCAGTGAAGAACAAATTGTGAGTGCCTGCCGTGTCTGGGACAGTCTTCTGAGAGTGAGGAAGACAGCGGCGGGCAAAACAGACATCTTTTCTACTCTATTCTCATGGAGCTTTCATTCCGGAGAGGGAAAGACAGAAAATTTAAAAAAAAAAAAAAAAGGTAGAAATCTATCAGATGGGGGTAAATACTATGCATAGAGAAAATAGAAGAGGCTAAGGAGGATGGAGTGTGCTGGAGGCGTGGGAAAGTTGCTATTTCATACAGGATGACCAATGTTCAGAAAGAAATGAGGAGGCCATCTGGAGAAAGAACTTTCTAGACACATGGAATAGCAAGGCTGGAGTGGGCTGGGGTGGGGGGCAGGCAGAAAAGGCAGAGGAATTAAGAGTTGGGCATCTATTACGTCACCAACTTAGTAGATAAAAAAGCACATCTGTAGTTGATTTGTTGAGGACATCGGGGAATGGACTGATTACCCAGCTGGTTGAGAGCCTGTGTCTGGTTCTGCTTGACTTCAAGTACTTCCTCTTTCTGTGAAGCTGTGACGTCCTGATAATCTTCACAAGACGTCATCAGATAATTCACAAGTTGACCCACTTTTTCCATATTTCTAGCCTTTCTAGGAGCTAGAGTGGACCAGATGAAAGACCTACTTTCTCTTCTCCTTAACCTATTGTAACAGTTTCTGCTTATACTATTCTTAAGATGGATTCCCTCTGGCAGGCCGCCTGTCCCTTTACCTGGTATGAAGAAAAGCCCGCTTTTGGTCTACACCATGTAAAACTTCAAACAGTTTGAGTTCATATTCCTTTTATAAAGAAATGCTGAACTAGATTTTGTAGATATATTTCCTTTTCCTCTTGTGGCTTTTGAGAGAGGCCATGCAGCATGGGGTTAAGGATGAAGGCTCTCGAGTGGCAGCCTGTGTGAGGACTGCATCTTCCAAATTCTGTGGCCTCGTTTATACTCCTGGTTCCTCCTTGTCTATAACCTGTGATTAATATCAGTGCCCATCTCATGGGCTTCTGCATGTGAAGGGCTTAGATCACATTGTAAGCACCCTGACAAACATTCATTTTTATTATCTGTTAGGTTTCCTAAGCATAATAGTTCATTCAGGAAATCCTGGCACACTTATTATAGAAGCAGAGTGTAGAATCATTCACTCTCCAATTCCAGTTCTTATCCTTTCTTCTCTAATTCAAACCCCATGCAAAACTACTGGCACTCATATCCTTTAAAATATGATAGACTAGATTTGGTTACATTTATTTATTTATTTATTTATTTATTTTTTAAATTTTTTTATTGTTATGTTAATCCCCATACATTACATCATTAGTTTTAGATATAGTGTTCCATGATTCATTGTTTGTGCATAACACCCAGTGCTCCATGCAGAACGTGCCCTCCCCAATACCCATCACCAGGCTAACCCATCCTCCCAAGCCCTCCCCTCTAGAACCCTCAGTTTGTTTTTCAGAGTCCATTGTCTCTCATAGTTCTTCTCCCCCTCCGATTTCCCCCCCTTCATTCTTCCCCTCCTGCTACATTCTTCTTCTTCTTTTTTTCTTTCTTAACATATATTGCATTATTTGTTTCAGAGGTACAGATCTGAGATTCAACAGTCTTGCACAATTCACAGCGCTTACCAGAACACATACCCTCCCCAGTGTCCATCACCCAGTCACCCCATCCCTCCCACCCCACCCCCCACTCCAGCAACCCTCAGTTTGTTTCCTGAGATTAAGAATTCCTCATATCAGTGAGGTCATATGATACATGTCTTTCTCTGTTTGACTTATTTCGCTCAGCATAATACCCTCCAGTTCCATCCACGTCGTTGCAAATGGCAAGATCTGATTCCTTTTGATGGCTGCATAATATTCCATTGTATATATATACCACATCTTCTTTATCCATTCATCTGTTGATGGACATCTTGGCTCTTTCCACAGTTTGGCTATTGTGGACACTGCTGCTATAAACATCGGGGTGCACGTAGCCTTTCGGGTCCCTACTTTTGTATCTTTGGGGTAAATACCCAGTAGTGCAATTGCTGGATCATATGGTAGCTCTATTTTCAACTTTTTGAGGAACCTCCATACTGTTTTCCAGAGTGGCTGCACCAGCTTGCATTCCCACCAACAGTGTAGGAGGGTTCCCCTTTCTCCGCATCCCCGCCAACATCTGTCATTTCCTGACTTGTTAATTTTAGCCATTCTGACTGGTGTGAGGTGGTATCTCATTGAGGTTTTGATTTGGATTTCCCTGATGCCGAGCGATATTGAACACTTTTTCATGTGTCTGTTGGCCATTTGGATGTCTTCTTTGGAAAAATGTCTGTTCATGTCTTCTGCCCATTTCTTGATTGGATTCTTTGTTCTTTGGGTGTTGAGTTTGATGAGTTCTTTATAGATTTTGGATACTAGCCCTTTATCTGATATGTCATTTGCAAATATCTTCTCCCATTCTGTCAGTTGTCTTTTGGTTTTGTTGACTGTTTCCTTTGCTTTGCAAAAGCTTTTTATCTTGATGAAGTCCCAATAGTTCATTTTTGCCCTTGCTTCCCTTGCCTTTGGCGATGTTTCTAGGAAGAAGTTGCTGCGGCTGAGGTCGAAGAGGTTGCTGCCTGTGTTCTCCTTTAGGATTTTGATGGACTCCTGTCTCACATTGAGGTCTTTCAACCATTTGGAGTCTATTTTTGTGTGTGGTGTAAGGAAATGGTCCAGTTTCATTCTTCTGCATGTGGCTGTCCAATTTTCCCAACACCATTTGTTGAAGAGACTGTCTTTTTTCCATTGGACATTCTTTCCTGCTTTGTCAAAGATTAGTTGACCATATAGTTGAGGGTCCATTTCTGGGCTCTCTATTCTGTTCCATTGATCTATGTGTCTGTTTTTGTGCCAGTACCATACTGTCTTGATGATGACAGCTTTGTAGTAGAGCTGGAAGTCTGGAATTGTGATGCCGCCAGCTTTGCTTTTCTTTTTCAACATTCCTCTGGCTATGCGGGGTCTTTTCTGGTTCCATACAAATTTTAGGATTATTTGTTCCATTTCTTTGAAGAAAGTGGATGGTATTTTGATGGGGATTGCATTGAATGTGTAGATTGCTCTAGGTAGGATTGACATCTTCACAATATTTGTTCTTCCAATCCATGAGCATGGAACGTTTTTCCATTTCTTTGTGTCTTCCTCAATTTCTTTCATGAGTATTTTATAGTTTTCTGAGTACAGATTCTTTGCCTCTTTGGTTAGATTTATTCCTAGGTACCTTATGGTTTTGGGTGCAATTGTAAATGGGATCGACTCCTTAATTTCTCTTTCTTCTGACTTGTTGTTGGTGTATAGGAATGCCACTGACTTCTTTGCATTGATTTTATATCCTGCCACTTGACTGAATTCCTGTATGAGTTCTAGCAGTTTTGGGGTGGAGTCTTTGGGATTTTCCACATAAAGTGTCATATCATCTGCAAAGAGTGAGAGTTTGACTTCTTCTGTGCCAATTTGGATGCCTTTGATTTCTTTTTGTTGTCTGATTGCTGTGGCTAGGACTTCCAATACTATGTTGAATAGCAGTGGTGATAGTGGACATCCCTGCCGCGTTCCTGACCTTAGGGGGAAAGCTCTCAGTTTTTCCCCATTGAGAATGATATTCGCTGTAGGTTTTTCATAGATGGCTTTTATGATATTGAGGTATGTACCCTCTATCCCTATACTCTGAAGAGTTTTGATCAAGAAAGGATGCTGTACTTTGTCAAATGCTTTTTCTGCATCTATTGAGAGGATCATATGATTCTTGTTCTTTCTTTTGTTAATGTATTGTATCACGTTAATTGATTTGCGGATGTTAAACCAACCTTGCAGCCCAGGGATAAATCCGACTTGGTCGTGGTGAATAATCCTTTTAATGTACTGTTGGATCCTATTGGCTAGTATTTTGGTGAGAATTTTTGCATCCATGTTCATCAGGGATATTGGTCTGTAATTCTCCTTTTTGATGGGGTCTTTGTCTGGTTTTGGGATCAAGGTAATGCTGGCCTCATAAAATGAGTTTGGAAGTTTTCCTTCCATTTCTATTTTTTGGAACAGTTTCAGAAGAATAGGTATTAATTCTTTTTTAAATGTTTGGTAGAATTCCCCTGGGAAGCCATCTGGCCCTGGGCTTTTGTGTTTTGGGAGATTTTTGATGACTGCTTCTATTTCCTTAGTGGTTATAGGTCTGTTCAGGTGTTCTATTTCTTCCTGGTTCAGTTTTGGTAGTTGATACATCTCTAGGTATGCATCCATTACTTCCAGGTTATCTAATTTGCTGGCATAGAATTGCTCATAATATGTTCTTATAATTGTTTGTATTTCTTTGGTGTTGGTTGTGATTTCTCCACTTTCATTCATGATTTTGTTGATTTGGCTCATTTCTCTTTTCTTTTTGATAAGTCTGGCCAGGGGCTTATCAATCTTGTTAATTCTTTCAAAGAACCAGCTCCTAGTTTCGTTGATCTGTTCTACTGTTCTTTTGGTTTCTATTTCATTGATTTCTGCTCTGATCTTTATTATTTCTCTTCTCCTGCTGGGTTTAGGCTTTATTTGCTGTTCTTTCTCCAGCTCCTTTAGGTGTAGGGTTAGGTTGTGTACTTGAGACCTTTCTTGTTTCTTGAGAAAGGCTTGTATCGCTATATACTTTCCTCTTAGGACTGCCTTTGCTGTATCCCAAAGATTTTGAACAGTTGTGTTTTCATTTTCATTGGTTTCCATGAATTTTTTTAATTCTTCTTTAATTTCCTGGTTTCCATTCATTCTTCAGTAGGATGCTCTTTAGCCTCCATGTATTTGAGTTCTTTCCGCCTTTCCTCTTGTGATTGAGTTCTAGTTTCAAAGCATTGTGGTCTGAAAATAGGCAGGGGATGATCCCAATCTTCTGGTACCGGTTGAGACCTGATTTATGACCTAGGATGTGATCTATTCTGGAGAATGTTCCATGGGCACTAGAGAAGAATGTGTATTCCGTTGCTTTGGGATGGAATGTTCTGAATATGTCTGTGAAGTCCATTTGGTCCAGTGTGTCATTTAAAGTCTTTATTTCCTTGTTGATCTTTTGCTTAGACGATCTGTCCATTTCAGTGAGGGGGGTGTTAAAGTCCCCCACTATTATTGTATTGTTGTCGATGTGTTTCTTTGCTTTTGTTATTAATTGCCTTATATAATTGGCTGCTCCCATGTTAGGGGCATAGATATTTACAATTGTTAGATCTTCTTGTTGGATAGACCCTTTAAGTATGATATAGTGTCCTTCCTCATCTCTTATTACAGTCTTTGGTTTAAAATCTAATTTGTCTGATATAAGGATTGCCACCCCAGCTTTCTTTTGGTGTCCATTAGCATGGTAAATGGTTTTCCACCCCCTCACTTTCAATCTGGGGGTGTCTTTGGGTCTAAAATGAGTCTCTTGCAGACAGCATATCGATGGGTCTTGTTTTTTAATCCAATCTGATAGCCTGTGTCTTTTGATTGGGGCATTTAGCCCATTTACATTCAGGGTAACTATTGAAAGATAGGAATTCAGTGCCATTGTATTGCCTGTAAAGTGACTGTTACTGTATATTGTTTGTGTTCCTTTCTGGTCTATGTTGCTTTTAGGCTCTCTCTTTGCTTAGAGGACCCCTTTCAATATTTGTTGTAGGGCTGGTTTCGTGTTTGCAAATTCCTTTAGTTTTTGTTTGTCCTGGAAGCTTTTTATCTCTCCTTCAATTTTCAATGACAGCCTAGCTGGATATAGTATTCTTGGCTGCATATTTTTCTCATTTAGTGCTCTGAATATGTCCTGCCAGTCCTTTCTGGCCTGCCAGGTCTCTGTGGATAAGTCTGTTGCCAATCTAATGTTTCTACCATTGTAGGTTACAGATCTCTTGTCCCGAGCTGCTTTCAGGATTTTCTCTGTGTCTCTGAGACTTGTAAGTTTTACTATTAGATGTCGGGGTGTTGACCTATTTTTATTGATTTTGAGAGGGGTTCTCTGTGCTTCCTGGATTTTGATGCCTGTTTCCTTCCCCAAATTAGGGAAGTTCTCTGCTATAATTTGCTCCATTATACCTTCTGCCCCTCTCTCTCTTTCTTCTTCTTCTGGGATCCCAATTATTCTAATGTTGCTTCGTCTTATGGTATCGTTTATCTCTCGAATTCTGTCCTCGTGATCCAGTAGTTGTTTATCTCTCTTTTTCTCAGCTTCTTTATTTTCCATCATTTGGTCTTCTATCTCACTGATTCTTTCTTCTGCCTCATTTATCCTAGCAGTTAGCGCCCCCATATTTGATTGCACCTCATTGATAGCCTTTTTGATTTCTACTTGGTTAGATTTTAGTTCTTTTACTTCTCCAGAAAGGGTTTCTCTAATAACTTCCATGTTTTTTTCAAGCCCAGCTAGTATCTTTAAAGTGATGATTCTGAACTCTAGATCTGACATCGTACTAATGTCCGTATTGAGTAGGTCCCTGGCAGTCGGTACTACCTCTTGTTCTTTTTGTTGAGGTGATTTTTTCCGTCTTGTCATTTTGTGCAGAGGAGAATAGATTAATGAGAGAACAAAATGCTAGCAGGGTAACAACGTCCCCAGAAAATATACTCTAAACAAATCAGAAAAGACCTGAAGCAGTGGGAAAAGAAAGGGAAAGAGAGAAAAAAGAAAAGGAAAGAAAAAAGAAAAAGATAAAGATAAAAACAAACAAAAGCAGAACAAAACAAAACAAAACAAAACCAGAATGTGATCAAATATGATCAGGCTGGATTATAGATCAGTGCCACACACTAGATTTTGGGTGTATTTTGGTCTGTTAAAAGAAAGTCCCTCCCAAAATTTTAAAGAAAGAAAAACTTATATTTGTACAAAAATAAGGGTTGATATGATGAAGGGATGGAATATGACTGTAAAGATGGAAATTATAAAAAATTTTAAAAAAGGATTTGATAAGTTGTTTGAAAAAAGAAAGAAGAGGATTAAAAAAAAAAAGAAAGAAAGAAAAAAGGGAGAGAATGTGATCAGGCAGGGGAGTAGAAAAAAACCATACACTAGAGATTTAGAGTATATTTTGATCTGTTAGAAGAAACTATCTCAAGATTTTAAAGAGAGAACAACTTATATATATATGCCAAAAATACGGGTAACTACTATGAAGGGATAGAATATGACTTTAAAAATGAAAAATAAATTTTTTTTTTTTTAAAAAGGGATTGATAAGATGTTGGTTGAAAAAGGGAAAAAGAAAAATTCAAAAAAAAGAAAAAAGAAAAAAAAAAAAGACAGTTAAAAAAAATAATTAACTTTGAAAGACTAAAGAATCATTGTAAAAAAGCCATGAATTCTATGTGCAGTATTCCCCTAGCGCTGGAGTTCTGCCGTTCTCATTGATCGGTAAACTTGGTCTTGGCTGGCTGTTCTCGCTGATCTTCTGGGGGAGGGGCCTGTTGCCGTGGTTCCCAAATGTCTTTGCCGGAGGCAAAATTGCCCCGCCCTTGCCGGTCCGGGCTAAGTAATCTGCTCGGGTTTGCTCTCGGGAGCTTTTGTTCCCTGCAAGCTTTCCGTACAGCTTTGGAGGCGGAGAGTGAAAATGGCGGCCTCCCAGTCTCCGCCCCGGCGGAGCCGAGAACTCGGGGTCCCGCTCCTCAGCGAGCCCCCAGAGAAAAGCAGTCAGTCACTCCCGTCTCCCCGGTCTCCGGCCACACTCCGCGCTCACCCGGCCTGTGACTGCGCCTTTCTATCTGGCACCCGACCCCGGGTGGAGTCTCCAAACCCAGCAGATCCCCACGGTGCACTCCCGCACCTCTCCTCCCGGGGGAAGAAGGTGAGTCTCCCCGGATCTGCCGCTTGTTGGGTCCCTGCTGGAGGAGCAGTGGCCCGACTGTGCTGCGCATCACGGTTTATGACAACCCCGAGCTGAGAGCCCGCGCCTGGGCTCCGTCTCTGCAGCCGGCTTCCCTGCTCCAATACCTGGGAGCTCTGCCGCACTCAGGCACCCCCAGTCTTTCTGTGACCCCGAGGGTCCTGAGACCACACTGTCCCGCGAGGGTTCCACCCCCCACTTCGCCACCAGAGTGACGTCCCTCAGCGGAGCAGACTTCTAAAAGTTCCGATTTTGTGCTCCGCGGCTCTATCACTTGCCACAAGCGGCCGATGGAGGCCCCTCCCCCACCGTCTATCCTCCCGAATAACGCCTCGGATTCACTTCTCCGCACGTCCTACCTTCCAGAAAGTGGTCGCTTTTCTGTTCAGAGAGTTGTTGCTATTCTTTTCTTCGATCTCCTGTTGAGTTTGTAGGTGTTCAGAATGGTTTGATCCCTATCCAGCTGAATTCCTGAGAGGAGACGAAATCCAGGTCTCCTACTCCTCCGCCATCTTGCTCCACCCCCCTCTAGATTTGGTTACATTTAAAAATGGTAGTAACTTCGCGAATATTTGCTCTTCTAAAAAAGCTAAATCTAAATTATTTTCTGTGATTCAAATTCTTCTTAAGGGTTCATGTTGTGGGTTTTAGTAAGTGATGGTTAAAGGATACCAAAAATAATCAAGAAAAAAATTAGTGACAAAATAAATAAACACACACTGTCATTTAGAGATTGCTATTACATGCCAGTCATTGTGTTAAGTACTTTTTATGGATTAATGTAGTTTACAAATGATTCTGTGCTTATTTATTATCTCATTTGATGGTATATGATTATAGCAGAGGAAATGCAATCCCGTTTTCTTTCTGCCACTCCCTGTGGAAACTAGTCGTGCTCTGTATTGATCCTTATTTGCGTGTGATGGGACACTGCCCTCTGAAAGAGAGCACAAGGTCTTGGAAGGTGGCTGGTGCCATACATTGAACGTGGTTTCTCCATCCATCAGGGCAACTCGTTTCAGCTCTATGAATATAGTAAATACTTAAATAAAGACATACTTTCAAATGTTCTAAAAGTCACTGTTTAAGATATGTTTGCAAAAAGGTAGTGTAAGGATTAAGGATCAAAAGCAAAAACCTGAGCACCTTGATTTAATCACTTGTATATTTACTGGAATGTGCTTTTTTTTTAAGCTTTCAGCTTTTTCTTACACAGCATAGATGTTGACAAAAACCCTGTTTTCCATCTGTATATAAGTCCACTTATAAACAAAACCTGAAAAAAAATGTTTGTTTTGGAATGTTTTAAGAAATGGTACAAGTTGAGAATTCAAGGCTGTTTATATTGCATCTTAAATACATTTCTGTGTGCTACATATCTTTTTAAGATTACTTTTTTTTTTTTTTTTGCCTTGACAACAGTAGTCATTTTATGGTTAGCATAGGCGGGCATTTCTCTTTGCAAATTTGATTTGTTTTAACTATTTTTATTGTTCCCTTTTTCTTATAAAACAGAGATTCATAATATTTCTTGTGCCTTTTTTTTTGTTTTTGTTTTTGATATGCTTTTCCAAAGTATGTTGCTCAGAACAGTAATTTAATTAGATAGCCCTCAAGAATGAACCTTATAGTCAAATATGTTTTGGAAAATGCTTCATGGAATATGCGTTTAGGAGGTTCACAGCATATATTAAAATAAAAAGATTTATGTATGTATTTGAGAAGAATAAAATTTATAAGTTCTCAAGTAAAGGAACATTAAATTTTGCCTTATCAAGCATTTCCTAACATTTTTTTATCTCAGATTACTCTCCTCTCTCCCATACTAGGGATGATACTTAAAATATTTAACAGCCAATACATTGGCTCAACTGTCTGTCTCTCGTCTGCTCTTTCAGAGCCCAGATCCCTAGGGGGGCTGCAGTTCCCACCATTGACCATGCAAGCATAACTGGAAGCATCTGTTAGCTGGGAAGGGGAGTTTGCAGGTGGGCACTGGGAATTGCTTTCCAGGGTGCAGTGCCTTCTCCAAGGTCACTGTCTCCTCCACTGGGGCTCAGGCTGATTGGCATAGGCACTAACCAATCAGAGCAGGTGCTCCTCTTAGTGCTGAGCAAATTTCTTGAGGACCTCTGCTGTGCCCACCTTCAATCTTTTGGTTGGTGGACTGTGAGGAAATCTAGGAGGTCTCCAAGGGAGAGGCCATGGGGTAAGACTGGAAGAAGTGCTACTCGGAGAACTTAGCGCAGTAACTATTTACCAACTGGTCTGCAAATATTAAATATTTTCACTTCTGTACCCTTGAATCAATGTATCCTGGCTGTTAGTATTACCCATGATGCATGTAGCACTATCTAATTCTAATTTTGTGGGACAACTTTGAACAACTGCTAGTCTGTGCTGTTTTGGGCATGTGGAAATGCATAATTTTTTCTCTCTCTGTTAATTATTACAATGCCATAATGTTTAAACACGTAGCTCTGCTGGAATTGAGAATTAAATTTTGATTCAGTTGCTGAGCTTTGAAAAATCAAGGGGCAAGAGACAGCATTAAACAATGGTGGCAGACACCTTGAAGGATCTGGACTGGTGATACTATAATAAAGGGAAAGTATCCAATGACATACTGTAAGCTCTCTGAAAAGAAAGTTACTAATGTATGTCTGAGCTGGTCACTCTATTGTCATCCTGTCACATTGAGATTTCAGCTAAACACACACACACACACACACACACACACACACACATACTACACACATACAAATGAGAGTGAGTCCATGTAGAATCCTCATGGAGTCATCCTCATTTGCCCTTGTAGAATATACTTTTTTAATGTAAACATATTCATTAAATAGCTCAAGGCTCAAGTTGATAGAAATGATAAGAAACTAATTATTGCCCCCCTCTAGACTGGTTCCTACTTCTCTAGCCTCCATTCCTATTATCCCACTAGGAAAATTAAACCATTTTCTCATCTCCAACAGAGTCCTGCTGACGTCCACCTGTGGCCGGGCAGCATATGCCAGGGGAGCCGTATTTGCTCACCCTGTCCTCCTCCCGCTACCACCACCCGCCCCCAGTAGGTTTTTGCATCTATTTGTTGGTTCTTGAACTTGTGAGTATTGTTTAGAATAAAGATTAGAAAAAGTTATCTGATGAAAGGAGCTAGAGAAAGGCTAGTGAAATTTTGGAGACAGCAAGTCTTAGGAAGGAGGGGACGTTGACCTAGGAGTGGGGGAAAAATATGTCAAACACCAAGATCCAACTGAGTGAAGAAAGAAGTCTCAGGTATTTCTTAGAGATCTGGAGGAAATTTCACGCCAGCATGAGTTTGAGGGGGGAGAAAGATGAATATGGAAGGAGGATCTAAAATTTGTGGTTTATGGATAAGATCTGTGAAAGTTTTGAATGCTCTTCAAATATTCTTGGCTATCAAACCACTGTTTGTTGGATTGGGATAGAGTGCAGGCTGGTCCAGAAGAAAACCAGTTATATATTTGGGTAACACAAGGTGCCCTCTAGTTCATGATGCTCTGCTCTGATTACTTCCCTTTCCTAAAACCCTACCCATTTTCCATTTTCAAGTGCAATAGTTCTTCAAGAAACTTTACATAATACCCCAATCTTCTCTGATTTGCAGTCACCTAAATTCTATAAAGTGTTGACTATTATCTAATTATATATAATTGATTATTTAATTTATAATATAATTAATTAATATAAATACACATACACACACACGCACACAAATTTTAGGGGGGAAAATGCCCTGGATCTCCTCCAGCCAGATTAAATTCTTAATCCCTTAATTGCAGGATCATAAATTATGCAGCTTTCTTGCTCCAGTCCCTGGTCCAGGGTAGCTTCTTAATGCATGGTGATGAGGTTGTTAACACAGACTTCTAGTAGTCTCCATGGCCTGTAGGAATTTATACTTTTATCACTATCAGGAATGAATTAAAATGGTTACATTTTTTATTTCTGTTTAAACCAACTTTAATGTCTAAGCCTTGTTAATTCTTATCTATAGCATTGAACTAAACACATTATAGCCTTATATTTCTGCCTATCAAATAAAGCTGTGAGATTTTTGAGAGTGGGGGCAATGTGTTGTATCCTGGTACATAGCACAGAGTCTGGTACATTTTAGCAGTTCTACAGATGTAAATGGATGAATGGATGAATTGGGATCTCATATATGTAAAAAGAAGGCTGAGAGGAAATTGTATGTTTCCTTTAAATTGAAACAAACAAAAACAATGGAAAAACTGTGGTATAGAGTAAGTAACACAGGGCTTAGGATCAGAACACCTGGATTCAAATGTTAGCTGGCAATTTATCAGTTGTTTTCTTTGAATAGGTCACTTAGGTTCTGTCAACTACTTTCTTTAAATACAGATAATATTTCCTCCTGCACATGGTTGTAATGATGATCTAATGAGATTACAATTCTGAAATATGTAATAAACTTTGATAGAGATGGTGATTAAAGCCTATTGATTCAGTCAGAATTAATAAGTTATTAACCAAGGGCTAGATAAAGATGAGAGAATCTTCAAAAAAGATAGGTCAGTGCCAAGAAGTAATGTCCTCCCAACTCCAGGTTGCTTAACACCAGAAAAGGCCACTGAGTAAGGCTGTGAAATTTCCTTATTATTAAGATGTTTTCTTACTCTTAAATAATAGGAAAAGACTGAATGACCTTTGAAGGGACTGACCCACCATATACTCTATGACTCATGAAAGGAAACGCAGTTTGTAGATAAATCAGGAGAACCTACTTTTCCACTGTGCCAAAGATAAAGCAAAAGTTTGAAAATGTCAAATCTACATAAAAACTATTTTTGTGGTCAATTCCAGAGACACCCTCATCTCTTAATCTTTTAAACTTAACCACATTCTTTATGCAGTGTAGGTACATTAAGGAGCAGTAAAGAGATGGGAGTTTTAATTTTTACCAATTCAATTTAAATGCAAATGTTAACCACTCACATGATGCTACTGTGTACATAATTAAGCATCATTATATACTACATGAATCATCTAGAAACTTCCCGAGAGCCATGCTACTATGTAAAACATGCATTGTACTGACAAGCAGGCAAATGGCGTATACTCTTGTCCTCATTAATTCTCCTTTTGAATTATAGGTCAACTGATTATGGAACCACTTATGAGAAGCTGAATGATAAAGTTGGTTTGAAAACAATTCTAAGCTATCTCTACGTGTGTCCCACCAACAAGCGTAAGGTAAGACATGTATATTCATCATGCTGCTTATTCATGATGTGACTTCTGTCTTGGTGGGCCAACCTCTCTAGCTACATAAAAATCCATTACAGTCAAGCCGGGATTAGAGGTGTAAAGATGAGTTGATGATGGAGGTTAAGGTGGTAAAATGTCTGAAACCTCATAATTCTCAGGGCAACAGCTGTGAACGTAGGACGGTGAGAGGTAGGTACATCATTACCATTTCCGAAAGGCAGCTCCTAGGAATGGGTCTCCTTGAGTGGATGCTGTCTTGTAAGAGCTCGGACTAGTCAGTCACAAGAATCAGAATGAGCCTTGACAAGATGGAGGAAAAGGTGGGGTTTTCATCTGAAGTCTCCCTCTTTTCCCTTGACATGAGTAAATAGATTAACTAAAATTGGGATGAACGTGTCCTCCTGGTGCACGTTGGATATCTCATTTATAAGGTTTATTCAGCCTGCACATAAATGTCAGGATGGAGACAATGCTGGAAGGAACCTTGGAGATCATCATATACTGCACCCTCATTTTATAGATGAGAAAAGTGAAAGGTAATGCTTTGCCTCTTTGCAGAGTTATGGGTGCAGTTGGAACTAGGATTCAGGTTTCTTGGTTGGCAGTCATACTATTTCCGCTGTATTATACTGCTCCTGGTAAGAGGGTTTATCTCCTCTTCAGAGAGAAATATTGTTTTCTCAAGGAAGGCAATATTTGCTTTTAAATGAGAAAGACTTGCTTGTCTCAGGAGAAGAGTGTCACTACATCCGTTCTTCAGTTTTTATAAACTTGCATTGTCAGATTCTGAATTCTGACATACAGTTTCTAAGTGTTGTGTGAATTGCATGAAATCACAGTATCCATCAGGAAAAAGTGTTGTTCCGTAGTATGTCCTAAGTCGTGTTCTTTTACGACAGTAGCAGTGATATCCAGGTTCTCCATTCAGATCTGTCAGTAGTTACTGTTAGTGATCTTGGGTAGGTATTTCATTTTGTTACCTGAACTCTGGGAAGTGGATGAGAACATCTCTGAATGGTCATTCCTTAACTCTGGCTGCACATCCAAAGCACTAGATGATTCCCAAATGTGCAAGCTTTCATCTCACCCCCCTTGCTCTGGATTAGGGCTCAGGTAACTGTACCTTGAGCAGGCTCCCCAGATGTTTCTTATATGCATCTAGGATTAAGAATTGCTTATGCAAAGTGTAACATTCCCTCTGGCCCTAACATTTCAAGCAGCTGTGCAGAGACTCCGATGTCAGATGGCGTGAGTGAAAACCCGGCTAAACGAGTTAACAAGTGTATAACTATGGTGATTTACTTAATCTCTCCAAGCAGTGTCATCGAATTTAAAATAGGGATCGTTATAATTCCTACCTCATGTGAAAAGTTGTAACTGTTATCTGAAATAAGGCATTTCAAGTGTTTAGCACAGAACAGCTAAGGCTCGTCAATGTTTTTCTCTTACTTTATTTTTTTTCTCATCTGCCTCCTCCTCCTTCTTCATATAATTATTAGAAGTAATAGTAGTGATTATCCTCCCTAAATAGCAATGTTTAGTAGAACTTTCTGTAATGATAGAAATGTTCCTTTAAGCTCTCTGAAACCTTAGACGTTAACCACTTGTGGCTATTGAGTATTTGAAATATAGCTGATATGACTGAAGAACTGGATTTTAAATCTAGTTTAACGATAATTAACTTAAATGTAAATAGCCACCTGTGGCTGATGGGCCCCAGTATTGGACAGAATAGCTCGATAATGTCAACCTCACAAATGTAGAGATACAAGCTGATGCATTCCTGTCTTCCCCTTACTGACTAATTACTGGCTCATCATCAGCAATTACATTTAAACAATTTGACCTGCTGTTTAGAGTCCTAAATGGAAGAGCTGAACTTATGCCCTTTAGTTTTATAATGCGATTTAGTTATGTTTGTTAGCTTTGAATCAATTCTTAAATTCCATATTGATTTTTTCCTCTAGTTTCACATTTTCAGTAAATTTCATTTAACAAATCAACAATCTGTAGGCATCATAGGATGCAAAGAGAAATAAGTCAGCATTCCACCCTCAAAGGTCCTGTGTCCTAGTCATAAATGCAATATGACTTTTTTGTCATTGAAAGGTCCTTTGACTCTGCTTCCACCTAACAGATGACTTTGGGTGAGACATTTACATTTTCCCATTTGTAAAGTGACAGAGACAAAAACGAAGGAATTTACAGCTGGAAGAGACCTTAAAATTGTTCTTAGAATTGTTCTAAGTTAGTGATAGTCTTTGTTTTATTGATGGTGTTAGAGAGGAATATGATAAAAAAAGAAAAGTAAGATGCCAAATAGTGAATAGTGAGCATAGGATTTTCTGTAGCAGCAGAATATGTGACTCCAAGATGGTTTGCAGGAGCAGAGCTTGAAACGTGAGACTCTCAAGTCCAAAAGCAGCTCCTAAGATGGGAAGGAAAGCTTAGAGGGAACACAGCAAGGAGCCCCATCTTCTAACCCATTCACGCCAGGGTGCCAGCACCAGTGGCCCTGCATACTTAGTCTGTAGTCATCTGCAAGACTTTGAAAAGTCACTGGCCATGGCATTTAGTGAAAATTAAAGCTTGGCAGACCCTATCTCCACAGAAAGAGAAGTCCTTGTCCATGACTATTAGAGAACAGCTTTCTCTGGGCCTTTTGCCTTCCAGAAACAGAGGCGGGCCTGAGCTGTTTAAATCACAGTGTTTATGGGTGAATCTAAGCGGAGGGATCTTTTTGTGTACAGATAAATGAGGCCTTCAGGGTCACTTTCTGAGATGCTGATAGACTTAAGAAATACTGGAGGACGATGAAGGTCTTTACAATGGTGCAAAAATCAATAAAGTTGACATAGCAGTATATTTGTGTATAGTTTTTCTACTTATGAGGTGAATTTATCACCATGAAATATGTACTTTCCGCCCCCAAAGGGACTTACTTGAACCAAAGAGATAGTACCTATACAACATTTTAAAGTGTGAGTATGTTTGCCACCAATCGAGAGTTTATGTAAAAGAAAAGAAAGAAAGAAAGAAAAAGCAAAAAAGAAGAAGAAAAAAGAAAGAGATATCAGGCTCTCTTAATTATACAGGACAAAGGCACTCAAGTTCACTGCAATTCTCCTAAGACTTGTGCAGCCTCCAGTGAAAAGGCAGGCTCCCTTTCTAGGGTTGTATTAATTCTTTTCTGTCCCTAGGGTGCTATCTAGCAAGTTAACATCTTTTGTATCAGATATGTCTCTCTGCTTTTCACATCAGTGGGAGCAACTGGAATAAAACTGACATCAGGGAAACTGCCTTGCCTTCCCAGAAACCTGTTTTGCCTTCACATGCTTATTGCTATTTTTAGCTGCTTGTGAGGACAAGCTCAGTTCTTCAATCAACGTGTTTCCAACAGCGGGCATCATGCCCTGGCTTTGCAGACAGCTTGTTAGGGGCATTACTGGGATCAGAGTCCAGAACAAAACTGGCCCTTATTTACAGTTTAAATTAATGATCATCCATTGGCTGTTTCTTCGCAAGCCTGCTGTAAATGACAGCAGCTTTCCTTGGATGCATCTGTTACAGTAAAAACTGTAATCTCATTGTAGGTCAGTCTAGGAAATCTTGACTAAGAGACATAGAAAGCCTACTCCCAGGATTATCCTAGCTCATGCATACCCTCTTTCAGCAGAGCCCTGCACCTGGCCTCTGATAGATGAGGTAGGCCCCCAAGAACAAGCATAAGTCAATCCTCGCCCCAGAGGAGAGGCAGGGTAGCTATCTGTCACCATGTCTCCAAAGGAGACCACTCCTCAACCCAGTCCATGATAAATCCCAAGGCTCGTTGGCGTCAGCAGTGCTTTATTGGCTACATACATACAATCTTCTGTGAGAAAGGATGATTTAACGTGCACCTGGAATGAGCAGCTGGGATGTGGAGGATCGTGATGGAAAGAACTAATACAAATGTAACAAAGAAAAACAAAATCAGTGCTGAAATCTTAGTCTCAATCTTAAATTCTCACTGAGTTTATTTGTATTCTGCCTAAAAAGAAAACTTCTTGATACTCTGAGTGTATCTGTCAGCAATACGTTTCCTCTCACCCCCAATCAACCTTAGCTGCTGTCTCTTCACGAGGTGTGCTATAACATCTTCAAGGATTAAAGAATACAAAATCCCAAGTGGAATACACTGGGGGAGAAAAGAAGAAAAAAGCGTTTTGTTTTTAAACTTGGAGCATCCACTTCATTTCACTGTTACATCCTTGTACCCTCCATGCATTGTGTTCTCAGCAAAGAAGAACCCTAGAGAGTATTTGCTCTTTATATTTCCTGTGCGCCTCTATACCCCAGTTTCTTCTCCTTTCTGTGTTATCACCACTTAATTAATACTATTTCTGCTGAGAGAGCCTTCCAAGACTTTCATCCTATAAATAGGCCCCCAGCTCCTCAGACGCATTGATCATTTTTGCAGGTCCCTCGGTACATGCCAGCATTAAACACTGTTTGCATTTTCTCCAGATGTTTAGGTTTTAATTACCTTACCGTATATGGCACTTTCTAAATAAGCGTTTGATTATTGACTCTTTGCCTCTTCCCTTTATATCCAGGCCATGCTTAATTCCTCTTGTCATTTCCTCGGGAGAGGAAATATATATATATATATATATTTCATGCAGGTGACTTTTGGGGACAGAAAAAAGGTATTGTTGATAGCATCTGCCAACTTCTCTTAGGAAAAATACGGAATCATTGAATCAGAACCTAAAAGATATAGAATCATTGAATCAGAACCTAAAAGATGTCAGAGGTATTCAGATTCTGCTTTTTCATTTAACAGATAAGGCACCTGAGTCCTTAGAGTTTAGTGACTTGCCTGAGGTTACAGGCAACTGGTGAAAGAAAAGCTGAGATCATTAGACCTTTAACGTGAACCTCAAATGCCCTCTATTCCACAAAATGTAATCAATTCCATTAGTCAGATATTCTCACTCCCTCCAATTTTCCAGGCATCTACTTCTTGTTTCTAGCACTTTTCTCTCACTCCTGATGAGTCAGTTTTGACCCTGTCTAATGCCCCATTTAGAATGAGAGGCCCCAGAGGGGATAAAGCACCTTCTTCAGCTTCCTATGCTGTAACGGGCTGAGCACAGTGTCTAGGGGGTAGGTCTCCAGCACATGGCTGAGGATTTCACCAGAGCTTGGTTGAGTGTGGGGCTCCTAGGCTGCAAATTGAAAAGCAAAGTACATTGTAACACCAGCTTTGACTCATTTATTTTCTCTAATTATGAAATTAATTCTTTCAAGTGAATAAATAAGGATAGTAAAAATCCCTATAGATTTTAGTCATTTCTAGGCCAAAATGTATAATTTTATCTTTTCTAGCCAAAAGGAGCATGATTAATATTTAAAATGCCAGGACTTTGCATAGCACTCACTCGACATTATCTGGCGAGGCCAAGGGGAACTAGTGTATTGTATAATACATCAAAGGGGGTACATGACATTTCCCTTGGCAGATACTCCGCAGTTGCTCATTCCACCCTAACTCTTTCATCTGTCCCTTTGTACACAAGATCATGCATTTGCCTCTTATCTTTTAAAAATAACATCTATTTCATTCATAAAGAAGTGCATGAACTCTGAGACATAGTGGAAGTGCTATTTTCCAAACTTCCCTACACTTAACCTGGGCAATGATGGCTAAAGGGAGAGATCATCTCCTTTGATCCTTCTTGGGTACGGTTGAGTGTGGATACTGGTTCAGTCCATCAGGCTCTGTTCTGTTCTCTTTTCGAGCATTCAAAAAGAAAATCAAATCCAAAAAAACATGCTGCACGTACATTTTTTTCCTCTAGGTAATTTTCCAACAGTCATCCAAACCATTGGGTTTCAAACAAGCTGCCGATTAGTAAGTGCAAAGTGCTCTGTTTGAAACGGGCAAAGTGCCAGGAGCAAGGCCCACTAGCACACCCCGTCACTACCTCAGGGTGGTCCTGGAGAGCCCTCTGGGACTTCTGGGCTCCATGGAACACCGTTGGGGAAAAATACTGAGCTAGGCCATCCTCCCTCTGTATACTAAACTATACCTGGAACAACCATGTACCTTGTTCAATTTTATATAAATCAAAGCACCTGTGATAACATTCTTGCATAAATAAATGTGAATAAAACCACAAACTTCGAATTTAGCACATGATGTTAGCATAGTAGGTACCTAGTTGATTTTTATTGAATCTCATCTGTGTCTAAGGGAAAAAAAAATAGCAGGTTTATAATATACCAAGTTTCCCAGAACTGATCCAGTTAAGTAGTAAATTACAGCTTTATTCCATGTGGTGTTAAGTAGTGCTAAGTACTTTTTTGTTGGAAAGAAACTTCTTGCATAATTAACATTACAAATTTGCCATTCCTCATTTGTAAGATGTTGTGTCTATCATATGTCAGCATCTAATACATTAAATATTAATCGTGAATTGCTGATTAAAAAGTTGTATCTGTATGAAGATCAACTTTACAGGATGTTGCTCTTAAAATTCAGAGTTTATTGGGCGCCTGGGTGGCTCAGTTGGTTAAGCGACTGCCTTCGGCTCAGGTCATGATCCTGGAGTCCCGGGATCGAGTCCCGCATCGAGCTCCCTGCTCAGCAGGGAGTCTGCTTCTCCCTCTGACCCTCCTCCCTCTCATGCTCTCTGTCTCTCATTCTCTCTCTCTCAAATAAATAAATAAAATCTTAAAAAAAAAAATTCAGAGTTTATTAGTCACAATTATGTTTAAAAAATATGCACGTAGCTAGCTAGACAAATGGGTAGGTAGAAAGGTGATAGATTCACAGATCAACTTTTTCTAAGTATAGACAATGCTTTCTGGTTGACATCAGATGATATTTATCAAAATGGGAACAAATTTAGAACCCTGCCTTTTGGTTTTATTCTTTTTTAACAAATGAAGCTAATCAGGATAAATATAGTCTGAGTTGGTCTCCAAATATTATGAAGTAAGACTGGTCCAGAAACTGCATGTTTCTTATACCACTGACTGGGTCTGAAAAGGTAGGTTACCTCTCTGGCTGGGTGAACAGAAGTTTTCAAAAAGGAAATGAAGCCTGAATCAGAGGCTGATCATTCTTCACATATGCACAATTGACTACCTGCTCAAACTTCTTTGGGGAGCGGTTTTTTTTTTTTTTTTTTTTAATTTAGTTATCTACCTGCCTATTTTTTAATTTATTTTTGCCTCATCATCTGTCCTTATTAGAACTTGTATTCTCTGAAGTCTGGCTGGCCTAGTGTTAAATGCCCATCCATTACCCTTTTATGAAGGTCAAATGCATTATTTCAGGTTGGTTCCAAGTTATGCTCTGCTGTGGAAAATGGTTGGAGGTCTTTTCAACATTCTGGTCTGTTTGCTTCCAGCATACTCCCTGTGGCTTCTCAGAGGTTTCCATCATCCGGTGTTTGACATACTGTATCTAGAACATTTGTTTCTAGTGAATAGCCTGAGCCGCTCTCAGGATGGATGGAGTGAATGCTGGCCGCCACAGGAAATTGCCATATTTACTAGGGTGGGAATGTTTCTCTCCAATATATCAGATCTGCCTCAAGCTTTCTCTTGGTGCTGTCAGGAAAAACAAAGTCAATGTCGATGAATCTTTAATAAAACCACCCCCCCTCCCCCACCGGAGAAATTAAGAGAATACCACCAGCCTCAGGGGCTAAATCGCTTCCATGTAAACATTCCTTCTTCTGACCTGACCTTTCTCCTGACCGAATCTTCTTTTGATGGTTTTGTCCCTCTGTTCCTCGAGGCACCTACCTCCCAGTTTACTGGGTCCCTAACTGCTAACATACTTCTCATTCCATAACCTTCCAAGTCAGCTACTTAAAATAACTTTTCCAGAACAAAATACTGTCATTTGTAGGCAATAAGATGGGCTTAGATCTTCATGGGTGAAAAGGCTTGCACTATGGAATATACATTTTGGAGACTGGGAAGAGAAATCTCTTCTTCTGGCTGCTTGGGGCTGTGTGTGTGTGTGTGTGTGTCTGGGGACTAGAATACTAAGTATTGCCTTGATTGACAGCATCTGCCACCCAGGAATGAGCATGCTTGTAGTGGAGAAGAGGATGAGCTGGATGAGTCCAAAAAATAAAGAATGGAGAAAAGCAAAACACCTGAATACACAGTCTCTCACAGATAAGAGAAGAAGGGGTACAGGAGGAAAGGGCACAGACACTAAGCCAAGAGAGAAGATGGCAGAGATTACTACAAAGCATTTTAAGTAACAAAAGTGATGATGAGAGAAAGCTAATGCAAAGAGCATGGTGAGCGCATAAGGTAGAAAAAAAATACTAATAAAATCAAAAATATTTTCTACAATAGTTTAAGAATCTCTTGAGATCTCTCAGTGAGAGGAGAGCTCATTTACCGGGAACTTATTAGGGCTTTCAGAGGGAGTACAATTTACCCTTATCTCTCTGTTCTTCCTCGGTGCTTTCAGAGGGGTAAAGGATGTTGATGGCTGTGGCCGAAATTGGTTTTGCCAGAAAGGAAAACACAATTATGACTCAAGTGTGGGGGCGTAGCAGGTCTCGATCAAGGCTCCCCAGCTCCCCAGCAGCAGATTCAAATATCACTGCTGCTGCCTGCAACTTAATGAACTTTTGTCCTTTTAATGCCATCTCTCCTAGCTACTCCCCAACCCTCTGTGTATGGCTCCATTCTATTTACGTGTACACCTTGTAATTTCTGCACTTGTCAGGTGTACCAGCTCGCACCCATTTGCAGTCACTGTGGAGCTACACTTTGTCATTTGAAGGTGGTCATTGTGCATTTTTGCCTGGTGGAGTCATTAGTTGTGGTGTAGTGGTTCATATAATGGACCCTGGAGCCAGTCTGCCTGGCTTTAAATTCCAGCCAAGCCACATACTAGTTGTATGCCTTTAGACAGGTTTTATTTGTTGGTTTGTGTGTTATTAACCTCTTCATGATACGGTTTCCTCATGTCCAAAATAAATAGAATGATTGTGTCGATATCATAAGGTAGTTATGAAAAGAATCAAAACAAGCAAAGAACAGTGCCTGACACATAGCAAGCATTAGATAAATGTTAGTCTCATTGTTACCACTAGTATCTCTTTCCGATGACTTGGCATTGCCGTGTGCTGTCATTTGTCAACCCAACCAAAATTATTAAATGTCTGTTTTGTGCCAGATCTTTTTAAGAACTAGGAAGTAGAATAAAAATATAAGACATTGTCCTTTCTTTTAAGGATTGCGCAGTCTGGTAGAGGAGATGAATGTATAAAACAGTCAACTACAGTATAGAACTTATGTATCATAACAGCTGTGTACATAGAACTCTATCTTTGGGGATTCAACGAAGGCTTCATAGAGAAGCAAATATTTGTCAAAGGAGAAGGGAAAAAGAAGATGAAAACTGTCTTTCAGTGTATGTGTAGTGAGAAACCAGTGCTCATAGACCACAGTGCATACATAACTTTGATTGATTTGCAAATATTAAATGAATAAGCATGTGCCTACTTTGACTCTTAAAACATGCTAATTTTCATTTATATCTGGCTGTGCTAGTTAGACCCCCAAAAATGCCTTCATGACCCATTTGCATTATAATTCTAAAATAGTAACACAGTGTCTTTTCGATTGTTATAAACTTTTTTTCTGTCTTGCTTATGAAATCAGTAAGTGGGCAGTGTGACATTAAGATTTAATTAATAAAAGTAAATGTTACCTTATTACAGTTGATTGATATTGATATAGTCAGCATTTGTCTTAACTACTGGTCATTCAGAACTACTGATGAGATTTGGAGGTACAATTTTAAGAAGTCAATTGACGCATTTTATTGAACACTTGGCTTGTGCCCAGTTCTTTGAAAGCTCATCGGTGACTGTTTAAAAAAAAAAAAGTGTGAACCTTACATTGCCCTTCTGGAGTTTACCATCCTGCTGCGGGGATACAATTAAAGAACAGTGCAAGACAGAAGATGATGGATTGCATGGTACAAATGACAAAGGTTCTAAGAGTTTAGAGAGGAATGTAGTCTGGATAGTCAGGAAAACAGCATGAGAGGGGCTTAAATTGCTCAATGAAGCAGACTGGTACGACACAGGGTCATGACATTCACAACAGAAAAATATAATTTAGTTGAACCAACATTATTTAGTGCGAGGTGGTAGAGATACAAACACACATAAAACAGGGCGCTGTCTGCAAAAATGGAAATTGAAGAGAGAGGTAGGTAGATAGAGATGAGCGTAGGTTTACCCTGGTGCAGGTACTACACCTTTCATTTCCTGAAATCTTAATAATTTGATAATATATATTACACATCTTACTCTTTTGCATTCTAAAAGCGCTCCTTAAAGTCTCCTTTGCTTATCCTAATTGTTGATTATGAAAATATAGTTTCTTTAAATTTATTGAATGCTTAGGAGAGAGCCCAGATTATTAGGGCAATAGGTGAATATCAGGGATGACACACAGAATGAGAAGTATAGAGTCAAAGCAGCGACAAGAGAAACAGTGTAGCATTTGCAGAGGGTGTGGGGGGGCGTCTGGTATTCCAATGACTAGCAATTCATTGTTTCCCCTACTGCTACTTTCTCAAAGGGATCCACATTCTCCTGAGAGAGAAAACGGCTACAGCTTCTTAGCCAATGCTGATGCTCTCTCATTGACCAAACACAAATTTCACTAGGATGGATGTAGCTTCAGGAGCTAAACCCATCCCGCTTGACCTAAGTAATTGTAGTGTTTGAATTCCAGAGGAAAAACAAAAACGAAAAATGAACTTGAGCTGAGGAAAAAGATGTTGGATCATAGGAAGGCACTTGTCTGTATTGAAAGCAGTCTACTTTAATTTGAATTTATGTTATGTGGTATGTTTGTGGGTCTCTGCCCCTTACGCTTTATTAATGCCTTATTTAGCCAGCAGATTTACGTATTTTCTCCGCTGGCTAACGCTGTCTTTGTTCCTTGGGCCCAAGCCCTTTGTGCTTCCATTTGGAAGTGTGTTACTGACATTTACAAACTCCCACCGAGGACTCAGTCAGTTACCACCATAGATGCCCATTGTTCCAAGAGAGCTGACCTTTACCCCTAGGCACCAATTAAAATCTATTGCTCTTCACCCCTGCAGTGCTTCCTGTAATTCTGGCTCACTGCCCAGTGTAACTGGTAGGATGCCTTCTTTTTAGTGCCATCTTCTTATTTTTGTTCCCCAAACAAGAGAGTGACCTACAAATGGAAATGCGTGCTTCTGGGAAGAAAAAGAAGCAGACCATCAGAGTGGACAACTTTTCAGTTGTCCGTTGACAGTTTTCAGTTAATTGCATTTTGTGTCAACACAAATGAAAACCTTAAATAAATAGTATAATTAAGCAAAACTCGGGATACTGCCTACAGGTTTATTCCACATTCACGTATCAGCAGAGTTCTCCAGTCACTCTGTGGTGGTGATTTGTGGCAAATTGCAGGGCCGTTCTGCCCGAAGCATGGCTGGGCCTGCTCCATGGCAAGCTGACAGAGACCAAAGTCCCAGCTTGGGGGAAGCCAGGCGCCAAGCCCTCTCTCTACATGTCACATTGTATGTGTTACCCGCACAATGCGAGGATGGTAGGCTTTTAGGCAAACTTAAGTTCCTTTCTGTAATGGATTTTTAGATCAGGGTGTTTAGTGCTGGAAGTAGTTTGTATGAGATCACAGATGCTCATCATAAAAAGATTGCTATTTCTGGCCGACCAGCAAATTAAGATGTGCTAGTTTGGGGAAACAAACGTGGCCTTGTATTCAGAGGTGTATCACCTTCTTTGCAAGTCGTTCGATTCCTGTATCTCCCCACCCTCTGTGCCCTGGGGGTATGATGATGCTGACATTTTAATGGTGTTTGAAGACAAATTCTAGTGACCCAGTTATTTTAGTAGAAAATGGCTATAGTGTAAACATAGGGACAAGTGGCCCAAGAACAAGGTCTCTATACTCAGATTGAGACAAAAAGTCCCGATTTGCTTAAAGTAAATGGAGCTTGAAATTTGCCTTTCCCTGTTTAGTTTAAAATTCCAGAGCTAAGCAAGTTAAAGCTCGATGGAAAGCACCGTCCTCACTTGTGCAAATAGCCTCTCCCTCCCACCTTGTCCCCTGCACTGCTAGTGTGAACCAGAGTGAGAGAATGCAATTCTTTGATCGGGTTCCTAGAGTTGTATTATGCTCCCCCTTTTCTCCTCTCTTTACTATTTGAAATTTTATACACTTGTGAAGATTATACTTGGTATGAGGGCTTAAAATTTCCCAAGAGCCACCAACATTTCGCCTTTCCCACCCCGCAGCCTTGGTAGAGCCTGGGAGGGTAACGCGGCGAGCAGGAAGCCACCTGGCTCCCTGGAGATCCATGTCAGCATTCCATTACCCGGAAACCAATGAAACCTGCTTAAGCTCATATGACAAAGCCCAGAAGATTATCAAACCCAAACCATTTGGCTCCATTTATTACAAATACAAACTTTCATCCATGGTTCATTATGTTCCTCCTATACAAACCCAACTCGGGAATTTACGAAGAACTCTTAAATAAATATGTGGGGGAGAGTGTGTTGAGATTGGATATTACCTATCTACAACTGCTTAGTTTGTTTCTACTTTCATTTCCCTTACTCCTCCCACCCTGCCTTTTCCCCTTCCTTCCATAGTCTCTCTCTCTTTGTCTCTCTTGCTTTCCAAAGCTTGTTTATGTGAGAGAGTAAGAGAGAGTAACAAGACCACCTTATATATTTCACACAGAATGTATTTTCAAAATGATTACAAAAATGTGTATGTGTGTGTGTAATCATGGCATGCCTACAGAAACAATGGGTGGGGAGGAGAAGTTATAATATTTTGTACCTGAGACCTTGTTAATAACTGGTGGTCTTTAACTAGAACCCAGGTCTTTGCATTTCTTGTCTGTGTTCCTTCCATCATAGTTCACCATTCCCTAAATATTGCCCCAGTTGTCTTGTCTGGGAGGTTACTTTGTGATAGTATCCTTGAGACTAAGTGCTGATTCCTCTGTAGACCTTTAATAAATTTCACGTTTGAAATATGAATTATATAATCTCAGATAAAATGCAAAGCACAGGGAAAATGTAAAGGCAAACCATATGTCACATTTGAAGTCAGCTTGTATAAAATCATTCGGCTTCCTGCTTATCATTTCATGATAATAGGCTTGGCAGCTTTACAGGATAAACCTGATACTTTTAGAAATCTGAAAAGGACTCCATATATACAGTCCCAAGGAAACTTCCTTTTAACCCCAGTTGAATCAGGCTAGATTTGCTCTGGCAGGAGGATGGACAGAGTAACCCTCATAGTGCCTTTGCACTCTGAAATGCCGCCTGTGACTGGCACTCTTCCTTGTGCTGGCTCTGACCTCTCCCAGGGGCCCAGTAGGCTCCCTCTGTTGACTCGCGATGTCTTTTTATGAACCCTGGGTTGTTATTTTCCATGAGAGGGAATGCATATCAGAAACACACTTCTCCTGCCATCACACCTGTGGCCGGTGACCTGAGGAGCAAAACAACTAGCCAATGTTTGGTGCAAGGATCTACTGAGAAGTCGACCCCATTGTCCTGGAGGGTGCTCCCTGGAGAAATCCCACCCGAGAAGTGGTTCTGACATCATTGCCTGTACACACTGCAATGGACTTGTTCTTCCCCTTGTGCAGCTATAATCATGGGCTCTGATTAGATCTTGTGACTCCATCATTGCATTTAAAGTTTGAAATATACCACCATTAAATCTCTAGACACCAGCTTTTTCTGCAGAGGCTACTACTCCCTCTCAATTCCTTAGATATCCTCTTCTTCTAAGCAATTTCCTCTGTAACAGCAGTGCCAAAAAAAAGAAGAAAAAAAAAATACCCTGTTAAGATTTGACACCTGGGCCCAAGTATATAAACTTCCGGACTGCCCCCCCCAACTTGTTTTTTCATTTTTTTCTATATCAAATGTATAAAAGAAAGTATGGGGGCGCCTGGGTGGCTCAGTCATTAAGCATCTGCCTTCGGCTCAGGTCATGATCCCAGGGTCCTGGGATCGAGCCCTGCGTCGGGCTCCCTGCTCAGTGGGAAGCCTGCTTCTCCCTCTCCCACTCCCCCTGCTTGTGTTCCCTCTCTCGCTGTGCCTCTCTCTGTCAAATAAATGAATAAAATCTTTAAAAAAAATGAAATAAAATAAAAAAAAATAAAAGAAAGTATGAACATTATAAAAGGGAGAGATGCAAAAGAAGTATTAGAAAGGAAGTTATTTCAACGAGACCTGAATTGGAACCCAAAATCTTCCTTTGCCTCTTGAGCTAAGAAGTATTTGGAGTAACCCAGACTCTCACACTTGTCAAAGAAGTAATAGAACAGTAGGCTTCCTGCTCCTCAAATCAGTGAATACAATAAACTAAGCTGTAAGATACGCGTAGATGAAATGTACTGAGAACATTGCCATGTATGAGGATAGTTGATGCAGAAACAGAACAAACAGAACAAAACTCTGAAATCAGCAGGGAAAGCACCATAAACTCCATTTTAACTTTGAGAAAGGTAAGTGTAAAAAAGTGAGTTGTCCAGGGGCACCTGGGTGGCTCAGTTGCTTAAGCATCTAACTCTTGATTTTGGCTCAGGCATGATCTCAGGGTCATGAGATCAAGCCCTGCATCAGGCTCTGCATTGGGCATGGAGCTGCTTGGGATTATCTCTCCCTCTCTCTCTCTCTGCCCCTTCTCCCCCTCCCCCACTCACGGGTGCTCTCTCTCTCTCAAAAAAAAAAAAAAGTTGTCCAGGTCATGTAGCTGGTAACTGCACATAGATTTGGCAGCGTGTCTACAGATTTTCCTGAGCTTCTTAGTTAATATTCACCCTCCCTATGTACTAAAGAGTATAGTCTCCCTAGAGCCACAGTTATTTCCTGTAAGAGGGCATGGGGGACAATAGCATCTGCTCAAGGAAGTGAGCAGTAACAGTAGTTCTGGTTTTTAGCCATTTATAGAAGAATGCTGTAGCTTGAATGTTTTACTGTCTGTTACCTGATATATGCGAAAATCCTTAAAAATACATCCACCTGCCTTTCAGGAATTAGTGGAATGAAGTGGCCAAATTAGTACTAAGGTTCCTAAGCCTCCACATATATTAGATGTAGGATCATCTAGGGAGATTGTTGAAATGTAGATTCTGGGTCAGAAGCTCTGAGAACCCACGTGTTAACCGGCAGATCCCGCCTCTCCATCTCCCTGTAACTGCTGCACACAGACCTCGGGCCACACTTTGTCCAACAGGGAAGAGCTGCACTAACAGTAAGGTATCATTTTTCAGTGGCTCTCTTGGTTTCATTTTCCTCTATAAAAGTAAAATAAGTGGGTACAGTTCTTGGCGTTGGTGACACAAGTATATTTAAGTTATGTGTTTGGAACCAGCCGCCCTCTGCTGGACGATGGAAGATTTTATGTGAAATTAGACTGTTTCTCACCATGTGTCCTTTTGACAATTAAAACTGGATTCATCATTCCCCTCACAGAAAGACAACTGTTAGAGTTGTCTTTGCATTTGATGGCTGGGTGAGATAAAGGTCCAGAGCGTGTAGACACACTCAGGGCAGTTTTGAGATTCAAGGACACGGGTTTAAGAATCTTTAGTAGGAAGTTAGGAAAGCACAAGGCACAGGCAGCGGGTTGCCCTTCTGCTCTTCCAGCTAAGAATGAAGTAAATAGGGGCTGGGATAAATAATTCTTAGTCACTTTAGTGCATAGAGCTGCTTACTAGCAATTTAACTTTGCAGAGCTGTGGGGAGGCTACTGTAACAGTGTTTCAGAGATATTTGTTTAGGTCGGGGGGTGCGGGGACTTCTTGAAATTTTACTTGTTGAGAGTTCCGCTCCATTATTCCAGGGTTCTGACTTCATTCCTTTGCCCAGCAAGTGGCTCTGTGTTGGTATGAAACACAGGCGCCCACAGAGGCTGCCTAGATAAAAGCTGCTGTTCCTAGAGCCCAGGAGAGAGGAACATTTAAAAAAAAATGGCAGCTATATTTTGAAAAGCAGATTTGGGAATAAATTCGAACACGTGCCATTGTCTGCAAGATGAATGACAGGAGGGGGTTTCATTGCTTTGAGTTTGGACCAATGAAAGTGTAGTTTTAAGGAAGCATGGCAGTGTGAACTCTCACCTGTCACTGAACTTGAACCCACCCCAGCTCCCAAAAGAAAGATGGTCGTGAACATGAGTACTTTTTACTTCATGTCTCTGAGGCCTCCCCTTCCGTACCTACAAACACGAGATCAGTGAAATAAAAAATTAAGGAAGAAAAGGACCAATGTGAGTTGGAAAAAGAGACAGATACAAATGCACGACTGGGTTCCCTCACTTTAATCCAGAGCCAGATGCACATATTGGCCTCCCATACAGATTCTGGAATTCTTGTTCATACTGAAGGAGAGTCTATGAAGGCTGTAAAATGAATGGAAGAATAAATGGTTTAGATACCACCAGATGCCCCCTTTCCAGTCCTTTGTACTCAGCAGCTCAGCCTTCCTCTGCCCCAGCCTTGCCAAAGCTTAGCTGTCACTCATCTCCATTTTGCAGTTTGGCTGTCATGTCTTTCAAGTTCCTGCGGTGACAAGTGGAACTGAACAGGGCTGGGAGGGGAATCCTGGCACAAGAGGGCCTTCCTGGGAGACCAGTGTGGATCGGGTCCCGCTGTCTTCTCCAAAGGGCAGCCTGCCCGCAGAGCAGATCAGTCAAGGGAAGACTAAGTTCCTCCATCCCTGGCACCTTCTGTATTGTGCCAAGCCCCCCGCCAGGCTTCATTTCTCATGCCCAGGAACTTGGAGGAGACTTTTAGTCTGGGAGGGATTTGTTTGTTTGTTTTTGATTATATACCTACATAGTCTGTCCCTAGCCCCCCACTCCCACCCCCAAAAACAAGAAAGCTAGCAGGCAAGAAAGAAAGGAAGGAGAAAATTTGCCTTGGCTCGAGAAAAAAAATATGCAAAGATTGAATCTGAGTCTGATGACGTGGCTCAAATCCCATATCTTGTTTTCTTTACAACTGGCAGTAAAATGGACAACTGCTTCAAAACCATCTCAGCTTTTCTCTGAACAAGTTCAATATCCTTTTTATTTCCTTTTGCTCTTCTGGGTTAGCTCTTCAAGTCCTTTAGGAAAACGAGAAGCAGTGTGATTGCTGGATGTGACAGTGAGAATGGGCAGAATAAATCAGGGGAAGTGGTACCTTTGTCCCACCTACATTTAGGCGATGCTGAAGGGTAGTTACGAGTGTGGCTCCTAGGGGCGCCTGGGTGGCTCAGTCAAGGGTCTGCCTTCAGCTCAGGTCACAATCCTGGGGTCCTGCTCAGCGGGGAGTCTGCTTCTCCCTCTCCCTCTGCCCCTCCCCCTGCTGGTGCACTCTCTCTCTCTCTCTTTCCCTCTCTCTCTCTCAAATAAATAAATAAAATCTTAAAAAATAATGTGTGGCTCCTAGAAACAACCAACCTCTACCCCATACCCCTACTTCAGTGACACTGGTGGGTGTGCTTGAGGATGTACTTCTCTGTGCAGTAGGTAAGATGACATGGATGGAGGGGTGTGGTGACAAAGTATATGGTGAATACTCCTGAGTACTGTGTTCTAGATCTTTCTTTCAAGATACCAGCTTTTGCCTTTTGTGAACTCAAAAGCCAGTGGACATTTCATTCTGATGTACCTTTTGTAGGAAAAACTCAAAGTGCAATTGCAAAGGAGAATTTTTTTTCCAGTGTGTATGTGTGTGTGTGTAAGACAAACTCTACCTGCTATTGCAGGTCATATTTGCTACAAGGTGCAGATGGTTCTATTTTAGGCACGTATGGACTAGTAGCACCAGTCTTGGGAAAAGAGAAGCCAAGAGAGATTATAATCATTCATTCTGAGTTGTAGAGTAGATGCATTTCAGAACCAGTTAACAGCATCCAAAACATCTTATTCTATCTGGGAAATGGAGAAAGTACTAATTCTTCTGCCTCAGGATTATTAAAAGAGTAAAATGCAGTCATATATGAAAAGATGGTTTGATATTTCAAAACTAAGGTTCAGATGTACAAGATCAATGTTTTCATAGTTACTTCCAGGACAGCGTTTTGGAAAAATGATGGGGAAGGAAAATGTGCTTTATATGAAAAAGGCATTAGTTGAGGTATGGAGAAACATGTACGTGAGAGAAAAAAGTAAGAAGCAGATTCTTCTAGGATCACATCTGGCACGGGTGCCTTGGTTTTTGCAAAATTGTGAAAGTGTCACCTACAGAGTAGAGGGAATTTTAGAGAACAAAGATCTCTAACTGGGATGGAGGTAGCAGACTCTTCTGATTTTAATTACCACTCCAGCTAACAAAAGACACCCTCTCATCACTTTGCCTTAAATATTCTCTTGTCTGATATACATGCAAAGCCACACAGTTTTGGGTGCTACCGTTTCTTTACCTGTGAATAGAGATAATAGCACATTTCCTCTTAGCTCACTGCACAGGGGCAAGGACCAGGAAATGACAAACACAAAGGGATGCATATTTATTGAGCTAAATTCAATATTTTTCAACTCTATTTATACCACAGGGAAGAAACTTGGGGGAGGGTTTTGAAGGACTCGGGAAGAGAAAAAGCCCGATCTTGGCCAATGGGAAGATTTAAAGAATGCTCTGACCTTGTCAACCAAGGAGGGAATCATCGTAGATGACAAAGGAGCCTGTGGGGATCGGGTGCACCATACAGATTCTCTGTATCACTTAGCTCCCTAAACTGCTTTGCCCCAAAAGTAGTTGGAGCCCCGCAGCTGGTATTTTATTGGCGGAGGAGCCCAAGAAGACTGCAGGGGAAGAGGTTTTTGTTACAAAGTGCCTGGTGGAATGCAATTACTTGGAATGGAATCTGGCCAGGGCAGTTGCTGTTAATATCACTTACCCTTGCAGAAAGTTTCCAGTGAGCCTTCCTGGCTGTGAGCTGGTCAGGACCTCTGTTTTACATCTTAGTGAAGAGCCTGCAAAACCACACAGCCAGAAATCAGCCGCCAAGAAAAATCACTCTTCTTACATCCATCTGTAAACTCAACATCTGAGCCCACAGGTGAGGAGCAGGCTGTCAAAGCCGTCCCCATGCTAAGTCAGTGAAAGTTTATCATAGGGTGTCTTCGGTGCCATTTCAACAGAAGTCTACATTTTCAAGAGGGGCACCTTCTCATTCACTGTTACTTTTTGGTCTCTATCCTGACCACAAACATTAGGAGGAGAAAGTTTTTGTGTTTTGTTTTGTTTTGTTTTGTTTTGTTTTTTGTTTTAATCCAGTCCTGCATTCTTCTTACTGATAGAATCACTCTCGTCCTCACCTCCTCTTCCTCCTCCTTTCTGCGGAGCGATTGTCATGTTAGCAGAGTGCCTTTTGAGAGTGTCATTGACCTACATTTCAGTACAAGTGAAGCAGCCATGGGAGTAATCTAAAGAGAAAGATGGGAAAGAAAGGGAAACCACCAAGTTGGGGTCCCTTGAGTTAATCTCATTGTGCTGAATTTCCAAGGGAAGAAAGATGGTACACATATGTGCTTTTCTCCCATGGCTTTATTGATATTCTGTTCAGGACTATGAAAATTAAAATACAGTTTCTCAAAAATAAAAAAAAAATAAAAAAAAATAAAATACAGTTTCTCAGTTCCACTTATAGCATGATGGTAAGTGAGTGGGACAGGATGTTGAAAAGAGCCAAGCAATTATGCATTTGTCATGGGTAATGGGGAAGGTGGAGTTGTCCTCTTTATTTAAAGGGCGGCTTCTTCCATCAGATGGGCTCTAGTCCCACAGGACTTTGCTTGCTTTAAATTCGTAGTTTCACTGTTGTTCTGAATACCCAAGTGTAGAGGTTGGTATATGAAATGCTCTTTTCTCTATTTTTTTTATATTACTATGTTATGTGTTATATATATATATATATATATATATATATATATATATATATATATACACATATGTATGTATTATATATAAAATATTGTATATATTATTAATACACACACCCAGGGGAAAAAAAGCTAATAAATACTATACCCAAATGCCACATGGGCATATAAATCAATTTCTGATGGCATGAGTTCACTTGGGAGCTCTGAATGACAAGCCAGTCAATAGGCCGAGTGGCCTTGGGCAACTTGTCTTATCTTCCTGGGATGTGGGAATAAAATAGCGTCATAAGATTTTTTTTTTTTTAAATGAGTTAAATGGATAGTAATCTTAAGATCTCATATAAATGCGATGGGGTTCTTTCTACTTAACATATTCTAGTTCCTTTGATGTCTACTACAATCTGCTCTCTTTAACTGACCTTTGCTTTGTAAGACTAAGTAGTAATTTGTAGCTTCTGGCCTCTGCATGGGGTTCCTGAAGGTAATAGATTCCAAGCCTTACCTCTTCCAGGAGTAAGTTAATCCTTTAAAATCTCCACAGTTAGTGCCTTATCATCCTTATCAGGCTTTCTGATACTTGTTAGATAATATCCTTTAATCTAACCAATTGATTTGTTATCTCTAAACACCACTGTAGTCTAATTTGCAGCAATGATATCCATTAACAAGAGATTACAGTGAATACACTTAAATGCTATATATTGAGATAAAACACCTTTTCAAGTCCTTTCGAAGGTCTGGGGAGTGATAAATCTGTAGTGCTGAGGAAAGCTGAAGAGGTTATGACAATTGGTTCTTGAGGTTGATACAAATGGTTTTAAAATTCAATTTCTTATATTTATAGTTTGCACATAATCTTAGGGCCTCAGTGAAAGGTCATTCTGAAAATACTGAATAACTGGAGCTAGTTTGCATAAGTAAATATAAATGAATTCTCTTTTCTTAGTGCATTCATATCCCATAGAATGGGTTCTCTATCTTCAGAACAGTGATGTTCTTTCCCAGAACACCTCCTTTAATTCTCAGTACACCTCTGTGCTCTGGGATCTGCTGTAATGTGATATGTTCATGGAGAGATCCACATATTTTAGTATTGTTTGTGGGTGCACCATGCTCTAGGGGATTTCAGTGCTCTGTTGAAGTGGATTTTCTAGATAACCTTAGCTTAGCTTTTAGAACACAATAGTGCCTGGGGCGCCTGGGTGGCTCAGTTGGTTCAGCATCTGACTCTTGATTTGGGCTCTGGTCATGATCTCAGGCTGAGATCGAGCCCCAGGTGGGGCTCGGGTGGCTCAGTTGGTTCAGCATCTGACTCTTGATTTGGGCTCTGGTCACGATCTCAGGCTGAGATCGAGCCCCAGGTGGGGCTCCATGCCAAGCATGGAGCCTGCTTGAGATTCTCCCTCTGCTCTCCCCCCCGCACCGCCTCGCACTCACACAGGAGCGCTCTCTCTAAATCTCAGAATCAAAGACAATACTGCCTTTCTTTTGTTTTACTTAAAAATATTTCAAAATTATATTCTCACCTTCCTTATTAAAGAAAATACTCTAGATTTGTTACTTCCTTCATTATATGAACTTTAAATAAATTTTTCTTTACAGTGGTTGTGGTGTATAAATTTCCTTTATTGATTGAATTTTCTTTCTTTATTTTTTGTTGTGGCTAGCCTGCTTTGCTTGCCTCTGTTTACCATATGGAAAAATTTCTCCTTAGATAACTAATTTCCTGTAGCTACACTATTAAGGTTTTCATTTTGCTGCTTTTAATAAGGAATTTTCAAATCTGAAATGGGAAAGAAATGAAAATTTTATAAAGGTTTAAATTGAAACAATTATATTTTGATTAGCTTCTTATGACAGTGAAGGACTTCTGTGGCCCTCTTAACTAGTACTGATGAGTGGATAAAGGAGATGTGAAATATATGTATATGTATGTGTGTGTGTGTGTGTGTGTGTGTGTGTGTGTGTATATATGTATATATATATAAGCTAGAATATCACTTAGCCATCAAAAAGAATGAAATCTTGCCATTTGCAACAGTGTGGTTGGAGCTAGAATGTATTATGCTAAATGAAATAGTCAGAGAAAGACAAATACTATATGATTTCACTCATGTGGAATTTAAGGAACAAAACAGATGAAGATAGGGGAAGGAAAAAAACGAGAGGGAGGCAAACCATAAAAGACTCTTAAATATGGAGAACAAACTGAGGGTCGCTGGAGGGAAGGTGGGCAGGGGATGTGCTAGATGGGTGATGGGGATTAAGGAGGGCACTTGTGATAGGTAAGTGATGGATCACTAAATTCTAATTCTTTTTTTTTTTTTAAAGATTTTATTTATTTATTTGAGACAGAGAGAATGAGAGAGAGAGAGAGAGAGAGCACATGAGAGGGGGGAGGGTCAGAGGGAGAAGCAGGCTCCCTGCCGAGCAGGGAGCCCGATGTGGGACTCAATCCCAGGACTCCAGGATCATGACCTGAGCCGAAGGCAGTCGCTTAACCAACTGAGCCACCCAGGCGCCCTAAATTCTAATTCTAATTCCACTCCTGAAACCAGTATTACACTATATGTTAACTAACTAGAACTTAAATAAAACTTGAAATAAAAAAAAAAAAAAAAAAGAAAGAAAGAAAGAAAAAACTAGTGCTTTGCCTGGTAACCCGTAGTAACTCTCTACCAACGAGGGACATTCTTTCTAAATGACATAAATTTTCACTGCCTGGCTGTTCATTCCTATCCCATAACACTTCAGATAGCGGTGTTTGCTTACCACTGATGCATCACGGATGAAATTCTAGCTTGATTCACCCAAACTTCTAGGATGCAGCTTTGCTATAGTGATATCTATATTTGAAGGTCCGTATAGGCTCTTCAGAGCAGAGTCACCCCATGTACTTGAAGCAGAGAAGAAATGGGTACATTCTGAGTGAAAAAGAGAAGCAAGGTACAATCTTCCTGCATGTAGTTCCATCCTCCCTTGGACCTCGAAATGAAAGTGTTGGAGCCCCACCGAGATGGGCCTTGCTTCTGTCAGTATGGCATTCCTAGGCTGGGTAAGAGCCTTCTGTTGAAGAAGGTACATGGCCCCAGATCACACCTCATTCCTCTACTGGTAACACTGGGCTAGATAACTTGATGTGGTTCCCACTCTGGTGTGGGGCTGTTCATGATGGACTTGAAAGGGTAATAGAAAATATTTCTGAAGAAGTGAGACAAATTCTACCACAGGGTTTCAAATTGCTTTCAGGCCACTCAGCTATATTTGTCAAGGTTATATGGGCATGTGCCAAGCTTCCAGCTCTGTCACAGACTAGGCTGTACTCCTTAAAGGATTCAGCCATTACTTATTGAACATCTATGTGGGAGGCAATAGTCTAATGTATGGGATAAGATGGGCAGGATACATCCTCTCCATTGTTTGCAGTCTAGTGAAAAAATGCACGTTATGGAGTAAATACGTAATTTCTAAGGATTTTGTCACGTGCAAGTCAGGGTTCCTTAAATAAGCCCATGGAGAGTACTTGATCCAGATTTAAGGTAGGCAGAGGATCAGGAAAGGTATTTCAAGGCAAGAGATGTCCAAATGAGATTAAGAAAATAAAGAATTAGGGGAGATGAGAAAGTATGTCTAGCTAAAAGTATGTATGTCAAACACCAGTGAGAAAGAACACTCATGGTCTCAAAGACAGTTTGTGACAAGAATTTTGAGTTTATGGGGGAAATAGTTATTCAAGGCTGAAGAGGGAGGTGGGAGTAAGATCATAAATGGTTTTGTGTACAATATCGGGGAGTTTAAATATCATGCTGAAAAGGATGGAAATGCATTAGAAATTTTAGGCAGAAAATGGACATGATCAGACATTTATTTTGGAGAGTCAGAGAGGGCAGGAGTGAAGGTGCACAGATTTAGGAGCCCAAAGCAGCAATCTCTGAAAAAGAGGATGCATTTCTATCCCCAGGCAACCGAGTCTGAGAGAAATTAACTAATGTAACCTACTACCTAGTGGAAACACCAGTCTACAGTATGCACTCTGCATGAGACAGGAAGAAGTACGTATGAGGACTACAATCAGGGACTTCAAAGAGTCCAAGTCCAAGCATACTGGGATATGAAAACTTGAGATTAGCGAACACCAGGCAAAAAAATTACCATTATATTCAGTGAAGTCCTGGTTTAAAAGACCAAGAGGCAGGTGGAATCTGCACCCTGAAGAATTTCAAGTGTTCCCACATTCATACATTGTCCTTCAGAGACTCTAAGATGTTCTTCCCACTGATAAAACTTTTTAAATACCTAAGGTTTACTAGAGACTTCTGGGAAGGGATTTTGCCCAGGCGATTTAAACACAAAGTCCTCTGAATCTGAGAATAGTATTACCTGACCTTAGATTTCCATGGGATTTGAGGGCTATCCGTGGATGTTTTGCTTTCCTAAAACAGAATTCTTTTTGGGTTTTTGGGTGTGTGTGTAGCTGGCATACCTTCCTTCATCTCTTGTCTCAGATGGCATCCAGGGAACATGCAAGCTTTATCCATGACATCACCGATCTTAAAGTTTCTCCTCCAGCACTGCTTCCAGATGTCCAGATCCCAAGATGCCATCCATCTTCTTCTGAAAGAAAACATTTCACCGTACATTTTCCCCAAGAGCATGGGATTAATTATTTCCATACACACAGTTGTTAATTATGTTTCCAAACTACTGCTGTGATATGGCAGCTAGCAGAATTAGTCTCTGGGCACGGTGCCCCCCCCCCTTTTTTTTTTGAATAAGAGATTTTCTTTGATGCAGCAATTTTGGCAAGTACTTTCTCGCTCTTTCTCTCCCATCGGTTTGTTTGACTTATCTGTGCCTTGCCCAACAGACTTCCTCTTTCTAATGAAATAACAGGTTTCTAAATACCCTCCTTTTATGATAGTCTCCACAAATTGGCCCCATATCCTCCTCAAATTTAACCTGTAAGATAGGCTGATTGTTAAATGGTTGCATGTCAGTTTCACTCCCACAAATCATCTATACAGTGGATGTTTGGAGATTTTGATATGAAAAATGTCCTTGTAGAAATCAGCTGTAAGAGGAAACCTTCTCTGCTGCAAGCCTAGAGTGAGAGCCCGGGAGAAGTTGCACAGTTATTTATCTCATTGCATCCCTTGGCTGTTAACAATTCTACAGATATTGCATTCAGAACTTCTTTTATCAGTTGTTCATAACTTTCAGAGAATGTTCTACTCTCCCTACCTTATTCACATCAATCAATAAACAATATACTAGTTGGAGATAAGCCAAGATGTGTCATTGAGATAAGGAGGCCTAAAGAGTTGATAGATGTTGGAGCAGAGATACTGAGTGTCACCAGTAGCCAGAACAGCTTGGGTTCTGATGAACAACCTTCAGCTGTGCCATCCAGAGGACATAATCTTACCATTCAAACACACCAAGTATTGTGAGAGTGCAGACCACTGCCAGGCATCAGGGTTGTATGTGTTTCTGCATGTGCATGTGTAGGTGAATGAGTATATAGCCTACTGTAATACATATATGAGTAAATTTGGTGCCCCAACCTTGCATATTTCCCCAATGTTCAATATCTTCATGTAAGTATGTGCTCCTTTTATCCGGTAAAATGTACTTCCTTGTAAAGGCATTGACAGGAATGATTGTGTCATTAAATCTGTTCCATCAAGAAGACTATCCCTCATTCTCAAACCATGTTTTTTTATCTATTAGCACAATTGTTAAGTGTCTCCTTTTAAATCTTGCAAGCTAGGTGATTTTGCTTTAGTGAACAAAGGCCTAGACCCAAGATCTGTGCTCTAGGTTGGTTCCAACTTACGTTACAGAAAATGAGGCCCATGTACATAATCAGGTGATAAGAGAGGTGGCTCAGGCTTCCTTATCAGAGGGACGAGATTATCCCCGAATAAGGGGTGGCCCTTTCCTCCCTGTGTCATCTGCATTTTTTTTTAATTGTATAAAGTGAAGTTTTGCAGAGCATCTATATACTTTTCTTTACCTTCTCTCCAGGCAGATCCTCCCTGAGGCCAAGCTTACCTTCCGGCCTCATGATACTTTCTATGTCTAGCCAATCTTTAAAAAATATCTTCCAACATTTTGCTTCTGCAGTATCTATACCCCATTTGAGATTTTGTCTTTAATCTCGGGTTGCTACTTTCTATTTTAGAAAATACCATATATACTCAGTAAAGGAACTGAAGGTAGAAGGTGTTATGAGGTAGTGACTCAGACATGTCTATCCCTCACGTGCCTGACTGAGTTGATCTCTGAGTGTGCTCAGTAAATGCTTATACATTCACAGTGAGACTGTGTAGCATAATGGGTGCAGACCTTACTCTGGAGCTAGATGCTTACATTAAATCTGGGTTTGGCCACTTTGTATGTGTGATTTGGGGATGGTCACTTAACCTCTTTGTGCTTCAGTTTATTAATCTGTAAAATGATATTACTAATAGCTGCCTCAGAATTATTGGCTCACAAGAGCTAATATATATATAAAGCTGTTAGAACAAATCCTAGCACATACTAAGGGCTGATGATATTTACTTATTAATATGATCTGTGAATTAGTAAAAAAATCAAAATTATAGTCTACTTATGGTTACTACATAACACACATACAGAGATTTAGTTTAATGCCCCAGACAATTCTATTTAGAGATGTTCTTACTCCCTTCCTTCTCTCCCTTCCTTCCCTATTCTGTTTTCTTCCTCATTTTCCTCTTTTCCCTTTCTTCCTTTGTTCCAACTGCTATCTTTAAAATTAGGAACAATGGCACATACATTAGGCAGTGTAATAATATGTGAATATTAAGTGCCCATTTAAAAACTTAATGAGTTAAGTAATGAGTAAATCATCCTAAAATATGAAATAAAATTCTGTTTCTGTCCACTCTGTCACCATATATTAACAACTTATTGTGCAGAAGGCACTAGAGGAAGATGAAGGATTCTAAGTCTGCTATGGATACCCCAGTCTGGTAAAGAAAACATACAAGTAAAGCAGCAATAACACTGAGCAGTTAGTTCAGGGATGGTATTACATCCAGCGTGCTTCTGAAGGACAGAGAGTGTCACCCAGCCCAGCCCGCTGAGGGCAGAGGGGACTCTCGTTCTTCTCAAGATTGACCTACAGCCTATTTACTTTTTGGCCCCTCAGTTTGTGGTGTCAGTGGTTCATTGGTGAACTAGAACATGTAGACACAGTAACCTCTTGTATATAATTTTGTTTATAGTCTTAGGAATGTTCTGGAAAACCGAGATACCAACATTTAGGAAGGCTTGCATTCATATGTTCTTTATTTAGTGTTATTTGGGAATACATTTTTATTTTCAAAATGATTCATGGAGGTGAGCAATTACTTCCTATGGTATGCGAGTCCTATCTGTACATTTAATTGTTCACAAATAAGATTATTTCTTGCTTGAGAGATTGGAGCCTTAGCTTAGAGCTGAAGTGTTGGGACACACCACTCACTGTAGGTCAGTTACAAATGAGATAATGCATCCAGTTGCAACAGTGCATCACCATCAGAAGCTCGGTCTGTGTTAAGTTGCAACAAAATAGGGCTGGCAGATGATTCCCATGCTCTGTACTAAGGCCTGCTTGATCCCTTTTGCCAATGCAACATTTGAGGAAATGCATGTAATGGTTTTGTCTTCGGTCGTATAGATCCTTGCCTGAATCTAGGAATTGTAGGCTTCCATGCAGGAAATGGAAAAGTAAAGTGACCAAAGGCAATTCTCCGTTTAGGACCTTTAAGAAATGGTACCTCATATTTCAAAAAAAGGTCAAATAAACTTTTTATTTGTGTGTTAGGTAGCTTTACTTCTTGGCCAATCTGTGCCTACTGCTTTTTTTTTTTTTTTTTTAAAGTGTGTGTGTGTTTTGGAGGATTGTGTGATTAGCTTTATTTTCTCTATCCTTGCACCACTCTGGGGGTGTACCATTTTCCTGGGTGTCCAGACTACTCAGTCAGAACCCCAGCCTGAGAGATCCATCAGCTGGGTAGGTCTGGCTGCATGGATTTGAAGGTGGTAAAAGCAAACTGGCCATCTGTCTGGGGCTGGTGTAGACACATAACAGAGATGATCCTGGATAATATTCAGATTGATGTTTTACCCCAAGAGTGATAGGAGGGGTTTTGTTTTGCATGTTTTTCAACAGACCTGGTTTAAAAATTCATGGATGCACCTGGTTGTTTGTTCCTATCCTCTGTTTTTCAGATATTCTGGTACAGCTAAAAACCTCCTCAGCAAGAGACTAAATTGGAAAAGGGTTGTATTCAGAGCTTAGAAGAAAATCTGTGCAGTTTTCATGAAAATCACCTAAGCATAGTGCTGTAAACTGAAAAGATGGGGTGTTTTTCAGGTCAAGATTCCCAAGAGTTAGCAGCATCATGCAGTTTACTTTTCAATCAGTCTTAGAGTAAAACATCCTTTAGCCAAATGTTGTATTTGAAAAATGGAAATTTGGGTTGGATCCTATTGCCTATGAATTCCAAAATGTGCAGAGGTGTTTGATGCACTAGATGCAGACAAAAAGAGCCAGAACAAAATGGCACTGTTTTTCCCAGTAGGTAATCTTACTGAATCTCTTAGAGAGAAGGTGATATATCAGTGAGAAAAGTGGTTATCAAATCAAAAAAAGAAAAAAAAAAAAGGTGCTATCTCTTCTATGTAAGATTTATTCTTGGTTCAAAGTGAAAATTCTGGTTCAACTGTGGATGAGCCAAATTAAATTTGGTTAGGATCCAGGGAACTCTGTTTCAGATCAATTAATCAGTGAAAGTTTCTGTTCCCCATGCTTCTTTGTCTCTCTGTCTCTCGCTCCCTCCTTTACCCCAGGAAAAGTGAAGAAAAAGATTTAGCCTCAAGGCTGAGCTTTAATAAACAGAGTGACCTTTACATTTTAGCTCAAAGAAGTAAATATAATCTTATACGTATCATTGGCAACTGAGCCTGGGTGGGATGGGACTTATGGGTAGAAGGCAGCACTAGAATTTACCTTCAGGGAGAAAACAAATTTGATAAAGGGACTGGTGAGAAATGCTGTATGTCAAGAAGATATACATCTTCTTAAAAATTTGTGATCTTAGATTTAGAAGGTTACTGAACTTTCCACAGTTTAAAGCTTCCATTTAGCACAAACTTCTTTCGGCTGTTTTTGGTACCATAGGTTTACCTTGATTTCAGAAAATCTGAACTGCCAACATGTAAATTAAGCAGTTCTTCACTTAACACAAAGAAACAGCACAGGCTTCTTGGAAATAACAGGCAGTCCTTATACATTCTCCTAACTAATGGCAGAATTTAAGACTCCAATGCCAGAGTTTAGTACCAGAAAAAGATCAATTAAAGATGAAGAATGGTATTTTTGGAAAAGGTAATGCCGTTTATAGGTAGAGAGGATTTGATTCACTAGAATTTGATATGCCCATAATCTCACTAGAATGTACCTTTCACCCTAGAAAAATTATATAATGTTTGAACCAAAAGAGATACTAGAAACTATCTTTCTGTTCCAACCCAGCAGTTTAAGAGGATGTATTTGGGCTGAGAGAAGTTAAGGGACTTTCCCAGTGCCCCAGAACTAGACAGTGGCAGAAATAGAACCCAGTTTCCCATCCAAGTATACGCTGCCTTTCCCCATGTCCTCTCCTGCAGGTCCCCTACCTTCACAGAACATCCCGATTGGGAACAGTGGACCTCTTTCCTAGTCCCATAGTTGTAGCAACTTTTTTTTAACTTCCTCATGTTGGATAACTCAGGTACACGTAGCGAACATCTTTTCCCCACAAATTCCAAAGATAACAGAAAAGTCCATTATTCTAAGGACTCAGAATAGATGCAGATATAGTCATCTCTCCAGACAAGAAAGATCATGAAAACTACGACTTCCTTCCACATCTGTAGCCAGCAACAACATCACCTGATCTGTTGCTCAGTGTTCCCATTCTGATTATTTTCTTATTCTCACAGATAAATTTGAAAGTAGTGAGGGTGATCTAAAGCCACAGAAGCTAGAGGGAGTTGTAAGAGGGAACTGACAACTGTCATGTGTCTTCTCTGAGCCAGCAATGTAGATGGTAGACCAGTACTTCCCAAGGTGCATTCACAGAGCCCTGCTTCTGAGAAGCTCCATGAACAAAAATGCATTCTGTCTTCTAATATGTTTGGCAGATGTTACACATGATTTCCCTTGTTTTGCTTCAGAATGTGCTCTCTAGAGACTTTAGTAAACCAAAGGAACTTTTTTTTTCTTTATGCTAGTTTTCCTCAGATCTATATAACAATTTTTTTTTTAAGTATTAAAACAATTTTGCTAAGAAAATGCTGTACTCATTGCTCTGGCCTCATTTAATCATCATAAACACTTACTCTGTGAAGAGGGCATTTTTAGCCCTATTTCATAGCCATGGAAATAAAGGATCAGACATAAGAAGTGGTTTCCCAAGGTCACATGACTAATAAGAAACCCAACTGGGATCCCAAGTGAAGCCTGTGTTCATAGTACCTACAGGAGTCTCAATTTGAATACCTATTGGTTTGAACAGTTAATTGTAGATGAGTTAAGTGACAAGGGACTTTTTGAGCACAGGCGCTTTATTTCAAGAAAGAAAAAATGAGAGAGACCATATGAACTGGGGGAAGTGAGGAATATCCTCAGTGTCTAATGTGCTCCCTGTCCTCTCAATCTGTTGTTGTCCCATTTTGAACAGCAACAAAGATGCAGTACTTCTCTTTTATTTTAGCTCTGAGTTTATGCTGTCTTTTTTTTTTTTTTTCTTATATTAATGACAAGTACCAACAGAAAGCGACAAAGGATGATGTGGACTGTGGTAAACTGTAAAACATATGACCTCTATCAGGGATGGCAGCTCTAAAGCTCTTGTTGATTATGACCATTTGGGAATAGGGTCTCTGTAAGTCTGCATGTTATTGGAAAATTTAAGGTTTTCTACACCAAACAGAACTTGGGTGCTGGTCAGAGTCGACTTTGGACCAGGGGGTTTTAACCTCTGCATTTTACTGTGTTACTGGCCAAGGAAAAAAGTCTCTCTCTGAAATGATTCTTTTTATCCTGATGGTTTCCTTTGTGGCAATTCCACATTCTGTGGGCTTGAGGAATTTGTTGAACACTGAAAAGGCACATGTGCTCATTTACATTGGCAAGTGTTAAATTGGGGAGACATATGTTTATTCTCCCCTCCTGTTAGATCCTTGAAGAGTGTTGGTTATCAGACTTAGCTGTAATTTCCCAAGTGGTGTGCTTCTAAAAAATCCTTTTTAGAATCTCCAGTACTTATAAATTTAGCTGGAAATAACTATAAAGTATGATTAGAATCCCAGTGGATTAGAATCCTTGTGGAAATGCTTAAATGACCAACTTTAGGGATACTTTTATCTGGTCTAGGATTGTCTGGGTATGTTCCTGACAAACTTTTCTTCGATGAACCATTGCAATAACCTCTTAAGTGAGTTCCTTGACTCTGTATTTTCTTCTCTTTAATCCAACCTCTTTATTACCTCCAAGGTGAACATCCTAAATGAGCTATGGTCTTTCCATTTCCTGTATTTTCCTGTATTGAACCTGAGTGGATGGCTCAGAATAAATAGGTTCTCTTGCCATTTAAGTCAAAATCCCTTTCCACGGCTAGTCAAGCTCTTTGAACTTGACTGTGGACTGCTTTAGGTATCCTCTGCTGTACTGAGGAACTTGCTCTTACCTGAACATGTAGTACCTGTTCACATTTCTCTGTCCTTGTTTGCTGACTCCTCTGCCATGAAATCCTCCCTGTCCCTTCTGTGACATACTGGCACGACCTTCAAAACCCCCTTTAGTGTCAAGTGTTCTGTAGCTCCTTCCCTCATTCCAAGAACTGGCACACAAGTGCTCCTCTGTGTTCTCACATTACTTCGTATGTACCAGTATCGATGCACCTGCACTCTGCCCATGGAATTTTGTCTGTTACTTCTGTATCAGAGCTGGCTATAGAAGAATTCAGTTTTGCAAGGCATTCAGTGTCTCATTCATCATTTACTCTCTAGTCTTAAGCACAATAGCTATCACTTGGTACCTGAAATTACCTAAATAAGTTGGAGAGAAAAAAAAAGAAGGAGAAGGAGAAGAAGAAATAGGAATGAATGGTTGAATGGAAAACATCTGGCCACCCTACAAGGAGTGACAATTTTCCCTCAAAACAAACAAACAAACAAACAAACAAACAAACTCTATATTCCAGGAGTCATATTTTTCTATTCTCGAAATGCCTGAAAAGGGATTGTAAGAATTTTAATTATTGAGAGTATTTTTATTGAAATAGCCTGTAAATAAGACAGATCATACTGTTCCATTTAGTGCCTCACGTATGACTTGAATGTAAGTTGTGTCAAAGAGGAAAAATTGTTTAATTTACATTATTTCATATGTTTGAGACAAAGTTGGTTAATACCAACACAAGCTCATGCTCACTGCTTAGGAGATCTGCTTATCCTGTAGTATGAAGTTGAGAATTCAGCCCTGAGAACTAGGTCCTTAGGTGTGAGCCATAGAAATGCCAAAAATGCTCTGAAATTATCTTGACATCATCATACCCCACCCTGCCTAATTTCACTCCCTTGAGGTTTGCTTCAGTTTCCAGTTGGAATATCTTAATTCACATTTGTAAAGTGCTGTATCATGCATAAATGAAAACATCATGGATGTATAAAATCTTCTTAAATAGTAGTTTACCCAATTTGAATTTCTTTGTGAGTGAACTATTTTTTAACATCTTACAATTTGCAGTAAATGGGTGGCAAGAAAGGTTTGCCTGCGAATTGATGGCATAGTGAAAAGTGGAGAAATAATATTTTTGTGCAGCTTCTTTATTCAGGGAACACAATTACGGAAATGTTGTGCAGTGCAGAGTTTCTAATCTCTTAGGAACTTGTCTTCAAACTTGAAATACTTGAGGTCACCCATGTGTATGTGTATATAATATATGCAGAATAATACTACATTGCTTTTTCCAGAAACTTAGATAAGGACAGGAAACATGTATAAACGTGCATAAAAACACATTAGGCACTTATAAATAAGCAATGAGGTCGGAATGGCAATTATACAAATCAATAAGAAAAAGAGACACAATCATGATTTAAAATGGAGAAGAAATATGAACTGGCAGTCTACCAAATGAGGATCTTCAAATGACTAAACACAAATGACAAAAGGAAGAAAGGGAGGAAGGGAAAATTCACTATCATTAGTAATATGTATTGATGCAAAATATGCCTTTTTCCCCCAGTCAGCTTAGAAAACATTATAAAAAGAGAGGAAAAAAAACCTCGTGTTGGTGTTAGGTACTTCCCAGGCCCCGCCAAGGAACTATGAATTAGTACTCTCTTTTTCAGAAAGACATTTGGTAATATGAATCAAAGGGGTTTATAGAATTCACGTTCCTTGATCCATAAATTCTACTTTGAGGAAATTACTTGAAGGATTAATAACTGATGGACAGAAATATTAGTATGCATTGGTCATAAGATTATATTAGTGAAATTTGGACACCTTCTAATAAGGGATTAATTACATAGTGGCGTATCCATACAATCAAATTCTATGTAGCCGATAAAATGTAATAACACAGGAGAATATTTAATATCCTGGAAAATGTTTGCAGCATAGTTTTAAAATGAGGAAAGCAGGTTAAAAAACAAAGTATCACACGGTACTCACTCACTATATAAATCTCTTTTCACTCTCTCCCTCTCTCCTTTCCTCCCCTTTCTTCCCCTCCCCCAATTATATATGTTTCTGTATATCTATATTTGCATAGAAACAAAGATTGGGAAAGCAAACAGCAAGACACGAGTGATAATTATCTCTGCCTAGTGATGGTTGAATGATTTTTCTTTTCCCTAAGCACTTTTTGGGGTATTTTTCAAAGTTTACGGTAATGAATACATGTAATTCTTGCTCATATTTGAAGAGAAATACTAAATTTTAAAGCAAGATGAGTAATTAAAAACCAAAATTATTGTATCATTGGCACATTCGTATTTAGCAAAAGCTAGAAGCCTGCGGAGTAGCTTAAACACCTGGACTCCTATCACTAGGGGTGCTCTTTGTCTTCATCCTTTTATTCTGAATTGAAGGAATTAGGTCCAGTACCAGCTGTTTGTGAATTGAGGAAGGACCGGGGTTGAGGGGGCCTCCGGGAGCAAGACTGAGCTGCAGCCCGACAGTTAATGTGTAGCCTTTGGAGGAGAAGACCATGATTGGTGAGGATACTAAAGAAGAACCGGTCATTCTCATAACACCCAAACCTAAGTCGAGAATATCTAAGAACTGCGAAGTAGCCAGTCACTGTTTCACAGGTGAGGCTTCACTTCATGATCCACATATTTGAGTATGGTTTCTAGAAAAACATAACTTTTTTTTTTTTAAGATGTATCTTTTTATTCGGGGGAGCAGAGGGAGAGGAGGAATCTCAAGCAGACTCCCCGCTGAGTGTGGAACCCGATGTGGGGCTCTATCCCAGGACCCTGAGATCATGACCTGAGCTGAAATCAAGAGTCTGATGCTTAACCGACTGCACCACCCAGGTGCCCCAAATTGGTTTTAAGACAGGTTTTACTTTGGACATGTGTCCCTAATTTAATAAAATCCTTCATTGGGAGAATTATTTAGACTGAAGGTGGAAGAGAGGTTCCTGTTAAATTAGCAGGAGTCTGTCTGACAGTGGAAAGGCTGCAGGGGTGGGATAAGAAGAATGATCTGACCTCAGAGAACTATTTCATGTTCAGTGGAGAGCTTAGCACACTTCAGTAGTTCCAGAAAGTGTTACTATATCATAGTAACATGAATTAATTGAGATACATTTTCATGCCCCTGGGGTCAGAGAAAGGTCAATAATACCTGGTATATTCTTTTAAGGAGAGTGTGGGTCTATCTGTGAGTTTGAAGATTTTTTTTTTCTTTCATTAAATGTAATCACTGTTTCTTATTTGTTTTGTTTGTTTTTAATTTGCCCAGTTACCTACTTTTGTAATAATTTTTCTGAGGATTTCAGATAAAGAAATGACTTCAGATAAAGGATGACTTCTAATTTACTGCCCAAACCATACATTTTTGAGTGTCAGGAATAATATTTATGATGATACAACATGACTAAACCAGGACTGTCCCAGACAAACTCTGACATATGTTCACCCTATCTAGGATTCATTCAGAGAAAGCCAAATTGACTGTGAGCTGTCATATGCTCAAAGCAGCTCTTAAATCAACATCAGCCAACTTTGTAAATGATTCTATCTTTATCGGTGGATTCGACTCACCATATATATGAATCTCAGTCTAAAAATGCTTTTGTACAGTCACAAAATAGAATGGCACTTTTATAATTGGATTGTATGAAAGCACCTTGATTAAGGATTAGTCTAATTGTTAAGGGTTGCTAACTTCTGAGCAGTTGTGATGACAAGACTCATAAATGATATTAGTTCAGATACATAAAAGATCATGTTGTTTGCAGAGGTACAAAATTTTTGTTCTTTTTGAATGCTTTTTTTAAAAAAGAGATTTTATTTATTTGAGAGAGAGGGAGTAAGTTCATGAGTGGATGGTGAGGGGCAGAGGGAGAGGGAGAAGCTGACTCCCCTCTGAGTAGTGAGCCTGACACTGGGCTAGATCCCAGGACTCTGAGATCATGACCTGAGCCAAAGGCAGATGTTTAACTGACTGAGCCACCCAGGCAACCCCCAACACTTTTTTTTTTTTTTTTAAGAACCCTTTTGTTCCTTTTGAATAGCGGTGCTATGAAATACCACCAAAGTCGGGTGCCTGGGTGGCTCAGTTGGTTAAGCGACTGCCTTCGGCTCAGGTCATGATCCTGGAGTCCTGGGATCGAGTCCCGCATCGGGCTCCCTGCTCAGCAGGGAGTCTGCTTCTCCCTCTGACCCTCCCCCTTCTCATGCTCTATCTCATTCTCTCTCTCAAATAAATAAATAAAATCTTAAAAAAAAAAAAAAAAGAAATACCACCAAAGTCAAGAGAGCTGATTTTTTGTGGTTATTTTCTTAAAGCGTGGATTCCCTGTTGGTAGTAACTTGGAGCAGATGAGGGTTTTATAGGGTTGGCATAGTATCAGTAGGAATTGAGTTATACAGCAGGATGCATATAAAATAAAAAAACATAAAATAAAAATTTTGGATGGTTTTATATGGGCCTGCGCCATGATAAAAATTGATATTTGTGTATGTTTCTGAGACACATTTACCATACAACCATTCACTCTCAGACCCAAATTGCCTTTTGTTTTTTTTTGTTGGCCCAAGGTTACCTCAAAGTCAGTTGTTTGTTTGTTTGTTTGTTTTTAAGACCCAAGGGAACAGTAAGTATTCTGCTTTCAATAGGTTATATTGTAGTGTCAGGAATAATATTTATGATGATACATATCGGTGCTTTTGTTGTGAACATAAAGAGACAAGGACTATTTGTTCTTAAGAAACCCATTTTTTTAAAAAGTATCAGATCCTTAATTAAGTGATGGGATTATAGTAGATATAGGCTCCCTTAATAATGACTTAATTATACACACTTTCATGGACATTAAACACATTTATCCTTCTGTAATTTAATCTGGATATTTTATGCACCCTAAAAATCCACAGCCTGGAATTTCTTGACCTTGGGTCTCTTGATGTCTCTGTGACTGACTAACAATAAAAATCACTTGGTCTTCAATAAATATTCACCTTGAATTGATACCAGATTAGAAATGTACAGCCTTCAAAAATTTTAATGTAGCTGGAACCCAGTGAAAAATATGACAACTTCAAGTCATGAAGTCATATCTCTGTCAGATATGCTATGATCACAAGACCTTCCTATTCATACTGAATGTAACAATAATAACAAACTTTTTATCATATCCTCTTCCTTTTAATTTTAAGTGAAATAGTACAGAAAATCGTTGTCATCATGTATCTCCAAGATGGCTGCCACCAATTCTTGCCACCCTTTTGTATGCATGTGTATGTGTTCTTCCTCCCTTAAGAGGTAGAGTCTATTTTTCCCCTCCCTTTACACCTAGCCCAGAATTGGTGACTTGTTTATCCAATCAAATGTGACAAAATGGATGTCCTGGGACCTCTGAAGCCAGGTCATAAGAAGCATTGCAGCTTCCATGTGAGTCTCTTGAAATACTTGCTCTTGAGACACTCACACTTTGAGGAAGCCAGCCACGAATGATGAAATCCAAGAATCATAAAAACACAATGCTTTGTGAATTTCAAACCACATGGAGAGAATGCCCTTTTATGTAGAAAGAGAGAGAGAGGCTCAGGCCAGATACATCAGTGAAGAAGCCGTCTTGGAAGTTGAACCTCCGGTTCCAGCCCCACAGTTGACATCACGTGGACTTGAAACTAACTGCCTAGCTGGGCTCTTCCCAAATTCCTGACCCACAAAACCATGAGCAAAATAAAAGTTGGCTTAAACCACTGTTCTGAGGTAGTTTGTTATACAGCAATATGTAAGTGGGACAGAGGTCCTTTTCTCTTTAATATATTGTAACAGTTCTGCTGTTTATGAGATGCATATTTTGAGATGCAATTAGCCCAAGATATAGAACTGCCTAGAAACCGTAATCATGAAAAAAAAATCGTCTTCTTAAAACACCGCACTACTATATCACCTGCTCTGACTTGCTCTGACCGAAGGAAAGGAGGAAAGTATAGAGGAAAAGCAGCAGATAATGTAACTACACTCAGGGGCATGTCAATTAAGCACACTCACCCTTTTCTGCCTCTTGAAAACAACTTGAAATGATCAGTGTCTGTCTTTAAATAATTGAAGGACTAAGAAAAAATTTGACATGAGGCAGATCTCCTTGTTAACAGGAGGCACTTCTTCCTGGATGTTCCCGTTCAGTGCCATCTTCCCGGGAGCTTTGTGGTGGAGCTGCAGAGACTATTCTCACTTCACTAATCTGCAAATCCTGTTTGAGAGGAACCCCCGGTGGTCTCCACAGTCTTCTCAGGAAAGCGTTAATAGCCAAATGCATTAGCAAGGTCTCTTGTGGCTGAGACTTCATTAATCTTCCCCGATCCACCCTGGTATAGTTGCCCATTTTCCATGAAGCATTAATATAAGTAAATAAAACTAAAACATACCTGTCAGGATGATGGTACAAGTAAAGCAAGGAATGAAGACTGGATACATTCTGTCCACTAATTTTTAGAATAGATTCATTCCTATGGGTTCTTCTTTTCATTCTCTTGACTTTCAACTTGACATTTATTCAAACTCTAAAATCAAATGCACAACTTAGAGATTTAACCAAAAATGGTGTGTCCCTCACCTAAATCAGTGTTAAAATATACCGATAGCTTCTCTTTCTTGCTCTCTCTTCCTCCCCACCTCTTCTCCTTTATCATTTCTGGTGGAATAAAGAGATTTCTTATCATTAAATGAACATCATTTCTTGTAAAGTTTCCCATGAGCAAAGAAGATGAATGTCCGCCTCTCCAAGCATTGCCGCTCCTTCTGATAGCAGCTAACATTTTTAAATGATGTAACCTTTTGGCATTTATAGATCTTAGGGGATTTAAGAGAGAAGTTACTCTGGGGCTTGTAATGCCCACGCAAGTGTGTTCTGATTGAGTTTGAGCAGAGGCTATGGGATAATGCTGGGATTTTTAAGGAAGCTCAAGTATTCTCAAGGTATCTAATCAGTCTCCATAGTGGCTGCAAGAATAAAAATGTTTCTCAAATTTGTCCATCATTCTCTTCCTCTAAAATGACATTTTTTAAAAACCAGATGATACAGTGCTAAGCATTAATGAATATTCCATATTCCCTACTATCCCCTTAGTATGACAATAGCTATTTCTCTGGCAAAGTGACTTTTTTAGATGCCAGTTAGTCATATGATCTGTTTCCTAGAAAACCAGTTACACTGGGATGACTCTTATTGGTTTTAGTATACATTTCTTGGAGAATTCTTTTATGAGGAAATGTTTGTTTCCCTACCTGTGCTATTATTACGTCAGAGCTTTTTGCTCATTTCTGTCATATTTTTCTAACCCATACTTATGATAAAGCATAAAACCAGGCTTCTGGAGGAGAGGTGCTAGAAGGATGAGGAAAAGAAGGCCAGGGCCATTGTGAAAAATCTGAGTGTGAAGCAGGTCTGGGTATTTTGATTTCATAGATTTATATCTAAAGGCAAAAATGTTTTAGAGCCAAAAAACTCTTTATTTCTTTAGGAATATCTTACCAGTCATTTTGTTATTGAGAGTCTCCATTACCTAGCTCCTAATTCCTTACTGCCAACCTGCTTTTCCCATCTAGGCAATATTTTTATGAGATATTTGCAATACAGTCTCTCTCTCTCTCTCTCTCTCTCTCTCTCTCTCTCTCTCACCCTGTCTCTCCCCATCCCTCCCTCCCCTTCTTCTCTCTTGAACTCAACTATCACATTTTTGCAAAACATATAGTACTAAATATGCCATTTTTTGTGAAGTAATAATAGTAACATTAACACAAAACTTAGCATTGCTTTCACGCAGATGATCTTATGTAATCTACACATAAACCCATGCAGTGTATGCTGTAGATAACTTTAGCACTGACTAGCTGTGTGACCTTGAATTAATTGCCTCGTTTCTCTAAGCCTTATTTCCTCATCTACCAAATGGACATAATATCTACCTGAGGTATTTTTAAGCAATTTAATGAAGTAATATTTTAAAGTTTTAGTAGAATGTTTGGTACACAACAGATGCTCAATAAATGTAAACATTTTTATAGTATCACTACTCTCAACAAGAAAACAGGCTCATGAAAAGATTAAGTGAGCTATGAGCTCTTCAAAGTGGTATGACTGATACATAGCAGAGATGAAACTCAAATCCATCTTTGGAGTCAGGCCCTGTGTTATTTCTTGTGATTATAGTATATATTTATAGTTTGTTTTTCCTTCTTCTCCTGACATGAATGACCTTCACTAAACACGCACTCTTTCTTTCTTCTCTGAAGAAGTACACACATTCACGGCAATGTTGACTAGGGTCAGGTTTAGGATTTGGTCATGGCTCTTCTTGTGGAAAATAGGTCTGTAGTTTGAGATCCCCATGCTCAGGCCTGCAGATCAAACCTCCCATATCCATGAGCATGTTTCCTTTGTGAGAGGGGTCAGTTTCACCCTCAGTAATGGAAGCAAGGACTTACCATGAAATGCTATTTTTTAGTTTGAGATTCTCCAAGTTGAGTCAAAGGAGAGGATTATGTTCAGTAGTTCCAAGAGAAATAAGAAACCTTGTTTTTGTGGGAGTGGGGGGCAGAGAGAGAGGGAGAGAGAGAATCTTAAGCAGGCTCTGTGCTCAGTGCTCAATCCCACAACCCTGAGATCATGACTTGAGCCAAAACCAAGAGTTGGACGCTTGACTGACTGAGCCACCCAGGCACCCTAAGAAATCTTTTTAAAGCTTTCTTTATTGAATTGTCTTCCAAGGAGTGTAACCCATACACTCTAATTCCTGGTGAACCTCAGTCTTTTTCTGTGTACTCTATAGGGTTGGGCAAAAGGAGTATAGCTTATTGTTATGTAATAATTAAAAGGCAGAGTTTTCTGACAGGGCTAGTAAGAGACATGTGAAGGACTGAAACTGAAATATATACTTCTTGAAAATTCTTTTTCTTCCCTAAAAAGTCAAAGCCTTTGGGTCAGCATTAAGGAAAAAAAAAAAAAAAGTTTAAAAGTAAGCTCACGCAATGAACTCTTTAGAATACAATGCCAAAGTTTCCCTGCAATTTCATTGAATCAGCTTTCAGGTCATGAGTAGATGGTCTGTTGCCCAGACGTTCTCGTGGTTTCTTGGTATTGAATGACCCGATTTTGTGTTAATGAACATGGATTGTGCATTAGATGAGCTTCACTGAGTTTGGCGGGGGGGAGGGTGGGAGTGGGATTTAGGACAAGTGATTGCATACTGAGTCCACCTTTCTACAGAGTCTATCAGTGTATACTTACTCGAAGTTTTTTTTTTTTCCCTATTTAATCACTTGCCTGTCCTTTTCTTGCTATTGTTTGTACTTCAGTGATTTTCTTTTCTTGGGTCATTCTAGGATCCTGTGTAACTTTCCCTAATACTGTCCTCCAAATAGTAGCCAGTTGATAAGCACTTATTGCTCTCACCTTCTGCTCATCTGGGAAGGATAAATGCTCAGCCTCACATTGGGAATAAGCAGGTTTTCCACCTACATTGATCAGCAAATTATTTACTTGCTCTCATTCAATTTTACTTAATTTGTTTTTAATATTGAAGCGAGAGGTTTGCAAATAGCCTCTTACAGTGTTTATAGATAGATTCTTGTTTAAATATAGTGGTTAGATAACTGGAGTGCCCAGTTGCTACTACTGATATTTTCCTTTGCCATTGTCATTCTCATTATGGAAAGTATTTGTTACGCACCTATGATGCAGGCATCTGGATCTGAGTTAAGCCTTAAGCAAAGCAAGAGAGATATCCCCAGCATACTACCTCTTTGTGATTACAGTCCATGAATGACAAGCAGTAGACAAATGAGCAAACAAGTAATGAACAACACATAAAATAAATACTCTGTGATTTAGGACCAAAGGAATGGTAGGGAAAGGTATTTTCCTGGAGGTGATGAAGCTGCCCCTTATTAACTCCCGCCACGTCTAAAGAGGTAAATGGCAGAATTCCAAGAACAGCACACTAGGAAAAGAATCTGGAAAACTAAATAGTAGCAGTATTCCTTAGGTAGGAATGACCTCAGTAGGCACCTGGAAGGATCAGAAAGAAAGCTGCCAGGCAACCTTTTGTAGAATCACATCATGTAGCCGTATGTTGAATCTGGAGCAAGTCAAAGAGAGTAAAGATGCATTTAATTTCTGATGACACTGTGTTGTCAGAAGGACTAATATCAAGAAAAGGGAGAAGTGACGTATTTTAAATCTATAAATTGCATTTCATGTTCATTTGTCACCTCTAGGAAAAGCAAATAAAGTTTCTTTCTTCTCCCAAAGTGGATGATGAATGATTGCTTAGGGTTGGGTGGCGGGAGCCTGTGTCGCCGTTATTGACTTTCTATGGAAAACAATTCATCTGCAGATGCAGTCCGGGCAGTGTCTGCTCACCCTGGAAGGCATAAGTGAACTGGTTCTAATCACTCATGGCTGATCTGAAGAGAGAATAATTACTTTCCTGTTGAAGACACATTCTTCCCCTTGTCTCAACCCTCCTTTGCCTCCCAAGTACAGCAGCAGGGATTTGTTCCAGAGGACTCAGACTCAATGTCACAGGGGTCCATAGACTGCTTTCAGCCAAAGTCAGGTATGAAGAGGACTCACTCACTCACTTACTGATTCGTTCATTCATTTGTTTATTTACAAAGATGGACGGACCTACTATGGACCACGCTTTATGCCAAAGACCCCTCTTCTTAGAGAGCTCACTTGAGGAATTGTGCAAAGTTTAGATTCATGCCTTTTACAGAGTCCTCCTAAAATTCTCTCCTGATCATATTCTAGAATGCAGAGGATTAAACATGCAAAGCCAGAAGGGGACAGAGAGCCAGGGTAAACCGGCAAAACCAGGGATCATTGAGCATGTCTAAGAAATGTAATCTGTTATTTTTTGAGGAGTATTCCCTAACTTGAAGGTACTATTTTGATAGTATTTCCCAGGAGAACATCTTCTTGAGAAGGTAGGACTTTATAAATGACATCATTTATGTCTAAAGGTTGGATCACATTTATTTTTATATTGTTTGTTTTGCTCAGATAGGTTACACAGTTTCTGTTTAGATCTTGCTTAAATTCTTTATTGTTAACTTATTTACTTTTAATAATCTTCAAAAGGACACAACAGGGGTGCCTGGGTGGCTCAGGCATTAAGTGTCTGCCTTCGGTTCAGGTCATGATCCCGGGGTCCTGGGATTGAGTCCCGCATTGGGCTCCCTGCTCGGCGGGAAGCCTGCTTCTCCCTCTCCCACTCCCCCTGCTTGTGTTCCCTCTCTCGCTGTGTCTCTCTCTGTCAAATAAATAAATAAAATCTTAAAAAAAAAAAGGACACAACAAACCTAATTTATTTAGGAATAAGTTACTAAAGAATTTGAATTTAAAGACTGAAATAATAAAATTCCATTTATTCAAATAATTTAAGTACTTATTGCCATTCAACCACTGCAGTGATTGTAACCTAATTATGTCGAAGGCTGTGATTAAGAAATTGAAATACATTGTACACAATGGTACATACTCGTGTGTACATGCATTTGTGTGTTTATGGTTCAGTTGAAAATTAACATGGGTCATAACGTTAAATGGAAAAAAAACAATACATCCATGATATTATATAGAGATGTGAATAAAGAAGTAGAGGGAAGCACACACGTAGTTTGACTTGTTGAAGGAAGAGGGTCACCAGCAATTTATTTTTCTTTTATTTTGAATTCTGCTGGCAGTCCTACAAAGTTTGTGCAATAAAAAATGGCTAAATAAAAATGGATCCAGATTGACCTGTTTGTTTTGCGTGGATTTGAGCAGAGATTTGAGAGAGGAACCACTGGAAGGTTTGTGTAATTCAGACCCATCTATAAATCTGACAGGGGGACTTTCCTGACAGCTTCCATCATTTCCAGAATGTCAGATTTTCAGACAGAGGATTTCAGGTGAGGACTATAGAGGGAAGGTGAGATTTTGGTCTACATATTTTCAGCACTCAGAATAAAAACAAAGGAATCCATGAGTTTTGTTTATTTCATATTAAGTATTCATATGTTTGAAAATATTTGTGTTATTCTACCTTCCCTCGTCTAGTATTATCTGGAAGCAGAAGATCTCATATAGTCTGCTGACTTGGAGCACATATGAGTATCAAAAATATTTCAGATGACACATGGAAATCAGCTTTATTTGAGGGTATTCTGTGGAACTACTGTTTTTATTTTGATGAAATAATCTGCCAGGAGAAGCAGGTGGTGAAATCTGCGCTCATGGGAAGAAAGGAAAACATATTTTGGTTAACAGGGAACTAGAAAATCAGAGGAGGGAAAAAATCACCTTGCCTGAGACAACGGATGCTCTATAAAATTGAAATGCTTTGTATTATTATGGAAATGACTTTTTGGCCATAGTGCCAAAAGGTTGTTATATATCCTTGTTAATTGTGGCTGGAGACACAAAGCAATGTGATCATTTGATGACTTGTTATTTGGAAAATGACAGCTTTTATGTGCCAATAAATATGAAATCACCTGGAAGTATTGTTGTGAATTTAGGAGCCATCTGAACGTCCAGACTTAATGCATACACTAGATTTTAATGAAGGGACATGAGTTTGTGCTTAGTAGATTACCTGGTGGTTCTGCTTCAGCCATCTGATGAGCGGACACTGTCTGCTTAGTGAATGCGAGACGGAGAAACCTATGTAACTCTGTCACAATTTTTGATTGGTAGACAGTGGCTTCACTGGAACATGGAATGAGGCAATTAGTCTCCAGTTTCATGTGTGCTTTTCATCTTGTCCGGAGTGCGACTGACAGCCAGGATTCCACTCACTCACCGCATCCCGTTCTCCTCTTCACGGAGGGGCAGGTTGAAGGAGTGGCAAGGAGCCTTGAATCCATCCTGGGTTACATAAACACAGTTCAGTCTGGTGTGCGCTCTTCATGTGCCATTTGCACTGACAGGACGCCGCTTTCAGAGATGACACTAACTATTCTGAGGTTTTAATGTGATTGCCTCCAAATGCTTGAGAAAGCCTTGTGTGTTTGTCTGGCAGGCGGATCTTTTATGACATGGCTCTTTTTTTTTTTTTTTTTTTTCCTTCCCTCTCTCTTCTTTTCCTGGAACTGCCGCATCCTTAGCTGGCAATCTTTAAACCCTGGGCTGCAGCGATTTCTCTTCATGCAGCCACACATTAAGCACATTTTTCATGCTTCTCCGAACCAAACTCAGAAAGTGCCAATTAATAAGTTGATGGGGAAGAAGTCAGTGGGTAACATTAAGGCCACCTGTCTGGAGGCATTAGGTGAGCACTTTGAGTGAGTGAAAGCAGACCTGCGGAGAGTTAGGAATGAGGTACTTTATCACACGTTCCTAGAGGCATAAAATGAGAGAATAAAAAGCAGTTTCCAGGGCAGCTCCTCCATCTTGTTCCTGTTGTGGATGGTTTCCACTGCTCTGGCCATGGTTAACCATCCTAACAAGAAAGTACAAAGCATCTGAAGCTGTAAATGTGTCCACATGTAAAGCATATTCTTTGGTCAGTAGCCTACAGACTGAGCAGGACGCCTGGCTACTCTTTCCACGGCGCTCCCATTTATACCCGCTCAGACTGTTCTGGACGTCTTTCTACTTCCGTGTGACGACTCTGAAAACTCTTTTCATTCATTCATTTATTTACTTATTCATTCGTTTGGAAAATATTTATGGAGTCTATAAAATATGCTGGGTGTTACTCTAGCTGCTGGGAATATACCTATGGGGCGGAAAAAGAGAGAAATATCCAATATCCCTATTCTCATGGACTTCATGGACTAGTAGGGAGTATGTAGATGATAAGCAAAATAAAAAAGGAAATCATAAAATAGGTTAAAAGGTGACAAAGTCACCTTTATACAATTTCCAGAGAAGGCTTTAGAAAGCCCAGCCTTTGAGCCAAGACTCAGAAAATCAGACTGAAGGTAGGATGACATATGGGGATAGTGTTGATGTAAGTAAGAGGGCTTATGGTAAGAGAGAAAAACCAATGGAGCCCATCCTATTTCTGTTTCTTTCCACCTTAACCACAACAGATTATGACAAGTCTTGCTCTTTTATTTCTCCAAAATGGAAAGTAGACAAGGTACAATAGGAAAGAGGACTGAGGTTAGGGGAAGAGTGGGACATATTTTAGATTAAGGAAATAACCTTGGGAAAAAACAAGGAGCCCCATAGAAGAAACTAAAATGCACTCCTCTGTGTCCTCTTCCTTCCTTCCACCTTGTCTGCCTCTTTTTTTTTTTTTTTTTTTTTAAGTAGTTTCATGGCATTGGTCCAGGAGAACAAACCGGCAGAGTCAAGGTCCTTGTTTGACCAAATATTCTTTGCTCCTTTTTCCTCTCTTTCCAAAAATTTAGCTTATTTCTAAGTCTTGTAAATTTGTAAACTTAACTTTTTGTTGTTTTCTTTCCCCAACAATTCTTGGCTGCAGATTATGTTACTCACAGACCCGGAGATTGAGAGCAGCTTATTGATCAGCTCGGATGAAGGGGCCACCTATCAAAAGTACCGGCTGAACTTTTACATCCAAAGCTTGCTTTTCCACCCCAAGCAAGAGGACTGGATTCTGGCATATAGCCAAGACCAAAAGGTGAGCGTGATTACCTTGTTTGAGACAACAGTGCACGATTTTCCAGGGAACAGGCCGCTAGCTAATTATCTCTACATTTCTTCTTGGTGGTGACTTTTTTTCTGTGCAGTAGCCTGAACTCTGAGCCAGGGGGTCAGGGGGCAGCAAGGAGGATTTCCGGGTGCTTGCTTGAGCTGTGTCAACATCTGAAACAGCATGCAAGGGAAAAGCCTGACACTAAGGAAGACATGGTGGAGAAGCAGTTGTTAACCTAGATACTGCAGGCCATGAGGAGCTCCCAACACCCATGGAATTTGAGACTGCTTTGTGCATGAGGAGATGTGATTGTTTTCTGGATAAAGGGCCCAAGGCTTTTCTCAGAGCCTTGTAGGGAAGGACAACCCTGAAAAGGTGAAGAACACTAACTACAGATTTGCTAAAACAGTGAGAGAAATGGCCAGAGGAGCAATAATAATGTCCATAGATAATATTATTCAGAGTCAAGTAATGTCAGGATTTGTCTGCTCTCAGTGGTTGCATTGAAGGAGAAGTCTACTTTTTAAGAAAGCATTTAATGAGGTTGTGTGTGTGTGTGCGTGTGTGATATGTATATGTATTTTATGGGATACGTATTATGTACTCTGTACTACAGATGCGCTATAAAATACCTTTAGCTCCTGCTTTTAAAAAACTTACATTTTCAGGTAGAATGTAAGGCTAGAAACAGCAAATATAATTAAATAAAAGATTCACAGGCAAATATCAGACTCTAGCCATAAAAGCCAACTGGAAAATAGGTGCAACATTGGAATGTTCTTTGTGAAGTGCGTGATTCAGTGAAGTTATCCTGCAAATTATTTTTATAGGAATCTTATGCTAGAAATTACACGTATTTAAAGAAATGTTAGTGAGAAGGGTACTCAAGGGTTTTTTTCTGTTGGGAAAATGTAGATGTGTGGGGTTCTTCCTGAAGGGAGGGGACTGATGGACGTAACTTTCCAAGTTCTCTACTGACATGGGCATTTTGGAGGAAGCAAATTAAAATTAAAATTCTCAGGATTGGAATTTTATTTATGCTGCCCTTACTGCCAAATAAAATGCACATTGAGCCTAAAAATAGAAAAGATTTACAATTAGTATTTTTTTCCTCTTAAGCCGCCTGCCTACCCTTTCAGCAGAATGTACAATTCTGTTCCTGGAGTAAAGCCACCGTGCATCTGGTCCAAGATGGTGCAGTTACCAGAGGCGAGGCTGAGCAGCTCAGGACACAGAGTAGTAATTTAATCCCCTGGGCTATTGTATTTTATTTGACGGTTAGTTAATGTTCCCCCTGATGCCAGAGGCATAGCGAGGGCCAGATTTACCTGCCTAAAGGAAAACTATGCATCTCTGGAGTTGTGCTGGAGGAGATGCCCAGAAATGTAACCCTTCATGTCCCAGCACTTCCAACAGTGCCTCCCACAATCAATGTGGCAGAGTGGACAACTGTGGAGGAGTGAGGAGAGGACATCTGAGTTGTGGCCCCAACTCAGCCATGGACTTGTGCACAGTACTTGGTGTTGGCTCTCTTTGCCTTAAGATACGTTTGTACGGATCAGTATACTTGCAGGTGCGCGTCCAATGAGATTAAAAAAAAAAAATACATTAGCCCACATCTGTTTTAGGTGCTCATCATAGTTCAGTGTTGATCTAAAATAACTTTATCAAGGAACACTCAGTCCATGTGGGAAGAGAAGATAAATGCACATGAGCTCACCAGTAGTCTAAGAGAGGCCAAAAAGTCAGTGCCTCATTCACACATAAATAGATACCCAGTTGAAGTAGCTGGATGCATTATATGGAATTGGCAGCCCAAAGTTCAGGAGATGGAGATCTTATGAAATGATTTCACCTTGACCTTAAAGGATTTATGTCATATTTCTGTTTGGAGGGTCACACTTCGTACTTCACACAAGAGGAATGTCATAAACGATAATATAAAGTTAGAAAAACCGTGTTTACATGGTTGAGAATGTGTCCATTTGGATGAAACTAAAATTTTATAAAGTTAATTCTGTGTATATTTGTGGAATCTGATCTTGATTGTTTTTCACTGTTTGCTAGGCAGAATGAGTTTTGTTTTCGTAATTAGGAGCCTTGCGAAAATTTTGGTCAGTGGAATGGTGTGTTCAGAGGTATAGATTACAAAGGTTAATCTGGTAGCAATTTTAGGATGAACTGTGGTAATATGAGGTCAAAAGCAAGAAGACCAGTTAGGGTGATACCACCATAGTCCTGGTCTGGACCAGAAAGTACCTCCTGTGACCGTGGACCCAATGAATTCTGTCATTGCAGAGCTAGAAGACGCCTCAACAGTCCTTGCTGGTATATAGCTAACAAACCACAGGTCTGAGAAGTTAATGAATTTTCCCGAAGGGAAATACCACTCTTTGGCATCACATGTCAAAGTTCAGTGAATGGAATGAAGGCTTACCTGGAATTTGGTAGGGTTCTCATTCTCGATTGTGATATCTCGAGATCAGCAGATAGGCAGAAACCAGCCTTTCTGCTGCTCTCTCTGTTTTTCCAGGAGAGAATGAAGGTGAAATCATTCTGGAAAAAAATTGTGGATAACCTTCTAATCTGAGTAGGGGATACAGTACTCCCTGTCTCAGGCTTGAATCACAGAATAAGGAGTGGGGCGTTTGCTGGGAGGAGAATGGGCTGCAGCCATCAGATGACCTCCTGGCCGATGATTTTGGCTGGAAGTCAAGTTGAGAGGGTCTGTGGCTGCTCAGGTGGGCCAGTGATATGGAAATGACAGCTGGCAATCCCCCGTGAATCCTGAAGCATTTACCACTGATGAGATGCAGCAGTGAGCACCAAGGAGGGCCCTGAGCTGGTGTCGGCAGGCCAGTGACTGTCCTGGCCCAGGAGAAGGGAACTTCCATTCTTCCGTGTAAGCATTGCTCCTCAGATTTTCTGTGACAGCCACTGTTGCTGCTGCGGCAAGGCTCCCAGCTAAGATCCTCGCCTCGGCGCGAGTACTCGCTTTGCTGGATGCTTTTCTGCACCAATGGATGGCAAACAGAATCCTCAGGCAAAAGGCACTGTATCTTAGAAAGAATCTTCATGAGGTGGCAACTCCTCAGACTCACCTGTTAACAGAATCCTCCACTCTTCCCTCTTCCCTTGTGTCCCATCCTCACTGTCTTCTCAGGCATCCATTCCCTCTTTTGCATACATGCTCTCCCTCTTTTGCCAACTGTATTTCCCCCTTTATTTCCCAGCCATGGCTTTCTCTCTCCTTCAGTGCAGGAGACTTTTTTGTAAATTTTATTTTACTATGTTATGTTAATCACCATATATTACATCATTAGTTTCTGATGTAGTGTTCCATGATTCATTGTTTGTGCATAACACCCAGTGCTCCATGCAGAATGTGCCCTCTTTAATACCCATCACCAGGCTAACCCATCCCCCCTCCCCTCTAGAACCCTCAGTTTGTTTCTCAGAGTCCATAGTCTCATGGTTCGTCTCCCCCTCCGATTTCCCCCCCTTCATTTTTCCCTTCCTGCTATCTTCTTTTTTTTTTTTTAAACATATAATGTATGATTTGTTTCAGAGGTACAGATCTGTGATTCAACAGTCTTACACAATTCACAGCGCTCACTGTAGCACATACCCTCCCCAATGTCTATCACCCAGCCGCCCCATCCCTCCCACCCCCCGCCACTCCAACAACCCTCAGTTTGTTTCCTGAGATTAAGAATTCCTCATATCAGTGAGATCATATGATACATGTCTTTCTCTGATTGACTTATTTCGCTCAGCATAACACCCTCCAGTCCCATCCACGTCGTTGGAAATGGCAAGATCTCATTCCTTTTGATGGCTGCATAATATTCCATTGTATATATATACCACATCTTCTTTATCCATTCATCTGTCGATGGACATCTTGGCTCTTTCCATAGTTTGACTATTGTGGACATTGCTGCTATAAACATCGGGGTGCACGTACCCCTTCGGATCACTACATTTGTATCTTTGGGGTAAATACCCAGTGGTGCAATTGCTGGATCATATGGTAGCTCTATTTGCAACTTTTTGAGCAACCTCTGTACCGTTTTCCAGAGTGGCTGCACCAGCTTTGCAAGAGACTTTTAAGGCCCTGAGGACAGAGTCTGGATCTCTGGCTTGCGGGATGGAGCCCATACGGGTTCGGTGTTCTGCTCTGCCTGCGTTTCATCTTGAATGCCTCAATACCCAGTGGAGGCTTTTTGATGTGAGCATTTTAAGGGACTCAAAGAGTTTTGTTGAGCAGATTGTCCTTTCTGGTCCAGGATAGAGTTTTACTGGCCATCAGTTCCTTAGCAAATCAGATTTTTTTTTGTTTTAAATAGCTTTTAATCCGGGAGAAATGCGTATGGACAAACGGCCTCAGAATTCATAAAATCAGGACTTTTTTTGATATTTTAGTCTTTTTTTTTTTCCTGAGAGAAATCTGTCTGTGATATGCAGTGTCTAAGCAGTTGCCAAGAGGTAAAAGCTTTCTTGAGTGGGCAGGGAGATTAGGAGCCCTAATCCCTCTGAAGTCCTGAAGAGGTATCCTGGCTACTTAGGAAGCCCTTGTCTGGGGCCTCATACGGTATAGACATAGGAGCTAGCCTCCTGGCTTCTAACAAGTCTTTGTGAGGATGTGCCTTTGGAAAGCCTTAGAATTTCCAGAAAAATAAGTGTTACAGACCTTATGGAAATTTTATGTCAAATGGACAGGGGGATACTGATCCCCTAAAGTCACACTGCTTAGAATTCTTACAAAACAGCAGTCCATCACTGTGGACACTCTGAAGAATCCACGGCATTTAGTATAGGAGCACCAAAATTGTGCTTTCCTTTATTTATTTTTTATTTCTGTAACTAAGCAGTAGGCAAAGTAAGCATTCTGTGCCTTCTTTTTGTTTCTTTGCATTTGGAAACCAAGCAGGTGCTGGAAAACAGAGAGTTCTTCGCTTCATTGCTAGTTTCCTCTCACTTTCTTGCCTCAGTGCAGGAAACCACCCAAGGAAGGCTTAGCAGCAGGCTGAGCCTGCCAGATTACATCTTTATTTTAATTTGGCAATAAACTAGTGTACAAACTGTGCTATAAAACATTGCCTCCAACAGCATCTCTCAGTCTGCCTTAAACACCTCACTAAACATGATGTGTTGGGAAACATTTGAAATGAGAGAAAACAAAACGCAGATGTGACTGAAAGAAAAAAAAAGGGAGAAAAGTGTAAGAATATGCATATACCTCAGTTTTGCAGCCCACCGTGGCACTGGGCTCATGGCCTCTCCATCAGGGGGTCGCGCTGCCGGAGCGATTTATAAAGGGGAGGGTCTGCAGTGTTGTCAAAGGGACATGAACACTGCTGAGCAGCTCGGGGAGGAGAGGCCCCCCTCGCTCTGCTTGTCCAGCTGGCAAAGCTCTGCCAGGGGGCCCACTGCCCCTGACCCCTTTCCCCCGGTCCTGTGCGGTGTACTTCCTCTCGCCACGCGTGTGGATGTCCAAGTCCATGGTGGCCGTGAATGCAGTTCCCACTCCCACAAGCAAGAAATCAAACTGAACAAAGCGGCTGGGTCTGAGCTGTGGGAAAGTGGAGAGCAGGTGTTCGTGTAGACATTCAGGAGGGCGGGGTGGGGAGGTGTCGGGAAGCGCCAGCCTGTGTTCTTGCAACCGAGGATGGCTTGCCCAGCGTCACCAGACCTTCGTAGTTTTTCTTTTCTTTTTTTTTTTTTTTAAATTTTTATTTATTTATTTATTTGAGACAGAGAGAATGAGAGAGAGAGAGAGAGCACATGAGAGGGGGGAGGGTCAGAGGGAGAAGCAGGCTCCCTGCCGAGCAGGGAGCCCGATGCGGGACTCGATCCAGGGACTCCAGGATCATGACCTGAGCCGAAGGCAGTCGCTTAACCAACTGAGCCACCCAGGCGCCCGACCTTCGTAGTTTTTCAAGAGAAGTAATCCTGCTTTGTGTGAAATATGATATTTTCTTATTTTTAAGTATTTATAACTAACTCAGAAATTTAAAACAGAAAACTGCGCAGGGCAAAGAAACCTCATCTGCTGCCTTGCATTGGTCCCCAGTCATTTTTCTGTCCCTTCTGTCTTTCCCATCGTCTTTGTTTTTCTCCTGTTCGTGGATTTCCCTATCAGTTTTATTTTAGGAGATGTTAAGTTGTTTTGTGAATTAAAAAAAAAGAAAAAATGCATCCAAATTGGGTGATCAGTTCTGTGGAGGGAAGACAAAACCTTTAAGACAGTTCCATGGGCCACTCTGTGCTTCGTGGCGGTTCTAGGATAGTCACCAGTTTATATTGTTTCATTTATTTTGGAGCTCTGTGATTCGGCAGTACAGTACTATCATGTGGGGACCTGCTTGACTCCTCTGTATTCCAAACCACAGTTTATGAAAGAAATAAGAAATCCTAAGGCTTGCATGTTAGCCTCACCTTCAGTATTTTGGCATTTATGTATATGTGTAAGATACACACAAAACCAAACCATTGCTTTAAAGGGGGAGAACATGTTTTGATAAGGAGTCTCTCTTTACGAATAGTTGAAACTCTGGGGCGCCTGGGTGGCTCGGTCGGTTAAGTGTCTGTCTTCAGCTGAGGTCATGATCCCAGGGTCCTAGGATCCAGTACCACATCGGGCTCCCTGATGAGCGGGGAGTCTGCTTCTCTCTCTCCCTCTGCCCCTCCCTCCCGCTTGTGCTCTCTCTCTCTCAAATAAGTAAATAAAATCTTAAAAAAAAATAGTTGAAACTCTAAATATTAACGGTCAGCATTCTCTGTATGAGTGACGACTGACTTTGAGTTAAAATGATATACTGATAGAAAAGGAAAGTTATACTGCCAATGTGTTTGATAGCATACCGTAGAATTTTAGTCACTTGCATACAAGTAAATTAAAAAAAATACTTTTAGTTTCATATCCATTCTTAGGAAAAACAACAACAACAACAACAACAACAACGTCTTTTCATTCCTTTTTAATCATTCATATTTCTCCTAACTGGGGCCTAACGGGAGGCCATTGCTGATCATGGAGACTTTGGATGCTGGGAATTCCCTGTGAAATTTTGACTGCTTGAAGAAGGAATAAATGTCAGCATTTTCCAAAACTCAGTCATCCTGGTTTCTCACCAGTGGTAGACAGTACAGAAGCCAGGTGAGAGCATGATCTCTCTACTGCGTCGGGTCCTGCCAGTGGCTGGGGGACCTCCGACAGGTCATCGAACTTTATTGGTTCTCCAACAAGACTGTGTGAGGATGCTGGCATAACATACGTGGGACAGTTAACACAGAGCCTGGTATGGAGCAAGCATCGTGGAGATGCCAGCCAATGCCTTCTTCACAGGCCTGAGAGATAGCTGACCTGGTGTGGCGTAGCTGGATTTAGACACAAGGCTGTCTTAGCGGCAGTGTCTTCCCAGTGCCTGAAGTCATAGACACTTCAGTCAATGTCGAATGCCACTTAGCGTTCAGTCACTAAAAGGTACCATGGAACCAGAATGAATGGAGCAAGGAAAAACCAATACACAGTACTCAGAAAATATTGATTATAATAACAGTAAACCATTAAATGTTAAAGCATTTGTCTTCACAGTAACTCTATTTGTTTTTTAATAGACCCAGCAGCCCCTTAATGTCAAAAGGGCAAAATTGAAATAAAAGATAAATAGATCCTTGAAATTCAGCCCCCTGTGGATATTCAAATAATTTCTGCACAAGCACAAACACTTAGGAAACTGATATCTACCTAATACCATCATGTTTCCCCAAGGCACTGCATTAAGTAAAAAAACACTCAGTTATTTATAAGAAATATGTTGAGCATTATATTCCATGCTGATTTGGTAGGAATTCCATGTGCTTGAAATTTTCCAATGTCAGAGCTGATTTCTAATCTCATGAATATGTAAATAACTTAAGTGTCCAAGTACAAAACTGGCAATTAGAGTGGAAACCAGGGAGCTTGCTAAATGTCATCCCAATGTTTGTTTATAAAACAAATTCTCAAGCTGAAATGCCATCATATGTAAACAAGAGAGGCCCCTGTTCACCTTAGAAACCTTGTTTAACCAGGTTGTATCATTATTTTTCACTTGCATTCTGGGACACTTTGCTCTACCTGTTCCTAACCATTTGAGAGGAATGGGCTGGAAGAATAAGGAAAAATGGACATTTTAAAAGGAGTCAATGGGATTAAGGTTTGGACAGGCACAATTATGCTATTTGGTAGCTCTTTAAGCTTTGAAATAGAGTTACATTTTCGCTTGCGCAACTCCTTAGCCAGCCCTTCTGATCTGTTCTGTCCACTAGCACTTGTCTGAATGCATTATGATACGTCCTTAATCCAGGCATCAGTCTGGGAAAGTTTGAAGGACATTCGATCTCATAAGAGAACATGGATCTCTTTCCTTAAAAAGGTCATGGGATACCTGGAAAGACCTGCCTCTAAGGGGAGCCCTTTAGAAATCTAGTAATGCTAGGGTTTTCCGCTTTCTTCCGTGACAAGAGTGGTTGCAAGCAATGATGTTGCCAAGAAGGGGAGTGATCTTGGCCTTGTGAGTAGACACATTTTGTGAATTTATGACTCGATGGTTTTCATATTTAAAAAAATAAAAATGTTACCTTGTTTAATCTCCTACCAGGATGTTGTAAGTATAAATTATAAATGGTACAGTCATTGCCTCAAGGGACAGAGACCAAAATCACATAGCTGGCAAGAAGAAGAAAAACCAGAAATCATGTGCCCTCCTAAAATTGCCAGGTTCCTTTACTGAGGTATACTCTTAATATAACATATTATCAGATGAAGAGGCACCAATGTAGACCTTTAAGGCTCTCACTCTCCTGACTTGCTTAACTCCAATGCCTGCCTGGATGATCCAATTACAAACATGATGAGAAAATGTCTCAGAAAAGCAAGACATGAGGTTCAAAGCCAAACAGCATTAGTTGTTCTAGGAAAGACCATGATAATAAAATACTCAGCTTCAAAGGTTGGGAACTGGGAGCCTTGTCTAGGACCCTTCCTTGCTTCCAGAACGCCTGGAAGAAAAAGGCAGTCTCATCTGCTTCTCCCTGTCATTCTTCCCTTCCTTGGGATCTGAGGACAGTCAGAGAAGGCTGATGGCAATAATCTGTAGCAGAAATGAACGAGCAAGAGAGAGGAAAGAGAGAACTAGCACTGACCATTTGCTCTGGAGCAAGCATTCTGCAAGGCATTTCACATCGATTGCTCAACTTCATTCTTAGAGCAAACATTAGAGATGTTATTATGCCCATTTAGCATTTGGGGAATCTGGGACTCTAAGGAATTAAGAAAATTTCCTAAGGTGGCCTGTCAGGCGATTGCTAGAGCCATATTATAGCCTATGTTTGAATGTCTTCCCACTTTGTCCTCCCTGCACCATAGATCCCAAAACTGAAAACCAAAAAACCATTTACCTACCTAGAAAAACCAGTGTGATTTTTAAATTTTCTTTAATTGCTATTGTTTTTTTCTAATTTTCTGTAATGATCTCTTCCCTGTCCCACCTACCATGAGAACTGTTCCCTTTGACAGATGCTGGGGCACCCATTTCGGGAGCTCATTTCACAGCACGGGGAGGACTGTTGTTTGAAGATTATAAGGGAGAGGAAGCGAGGGGTGGTGGGGTAGGGGGGGCCTGTGAGCCGGAGGGAAAGCACCCCTGGCTGGCTCCTAGGCACCCCGTGCCCCTTGTGAAAGAGTGGAGTCTGCGTGTAAAATTGCCCCCCGCCCAGGAGAAGTGACGGGGACGTTCAGAAGTAACCCACTTCTGGTCAGATGTTTTTCTTTTCCTTTTTTTTTTTTTCTTCTTAAATTTTGTTTTGTTTGCTTATATTTTTTAATGGTGTCCCTCCCCTTCCCTCCTGCTCATACCCAGGGGCCCTGGCTAATCGGGGCACTCGCCTCTCGCCTGCCCAGGTGCTGCACCTTCCAGCTGGGCTGTCCCTCCTCCCTTCCGTCTTCACAGTCCTGAGGCATCCATCTTTTGGAGGCACGGTTCCAGTTACATTCCAGTTGTGTTTCACAACTGCTGTGCTCTCTCATCTGTGCATTTAAATAATGGTAGGATCCTATGGCTATTGAGGCATTTGTAACATAGATCCAATTTCAGCTTCCAGTTATTTTATTTATCTTGTATTTAGTTCTCCATCTCTATTAGGTAGATAATCTTTAAGGCCAAGATTCCATCTTATAATTTTTTTTTTTTTTTGGTATACCTCCAGATCTGGGTGCACGGGAAGTGTCCACAAATGCAAGGGGCCCTTGGTCACCTATTGACCCTTCCTTCCCAGACAGCCTCACTTCCATATGTCTAATCTCCCAAGCCTGCCTCAAAATGCCAAACCCAGCTGAGGGGCATGTGACAGACTTCAGTGACAGCTGGGGAATGGCCAGTGACAGATTTGTTAAATCCAGCCACAGCAGAGATGGATGGAGCCAGCAATGTGTCATCATTCCTGCTCACTGTTCATCAGCAAAGGCCGAATACCCAGCCTCGATGCTCTTGTCCTTTGACTTTGTTGACATTTGGATCCAGTCTCTCTATTAGCTCCCCACGAGTTACGGTAGGATTGCATCTGTCCAGCCTGCAGCCAGGCTCTGTTTATAATCTCTGCTCCCCCTTCACTTCTCTGCATGCAGGCCAGTCAAGCTGAGTCTCTTGCAGTTCCCAAAAGAAGAACAAAAACACCACCCTAAGCTTTGCTGCTCTGTTTATTTGCTCAGACTGACCCAAGCATTCTGGAACACCTTTTCTCTACATAGTTATAGTAAGGAATGTTTACTGTACTCCAGGCCCACTTTGAAAGCTCTGACAGATGCCCACCTTTTCCTCTCCTACATAGGCCACCATAGTACTCTGAACAAAACGTTACACATTATTATTCTAGGTTGTCTGGATACTCCCTGATAAGCTAGCCTTTTCTTTAAGGAATTTTCATCTGTTGGGGATGGGAGAGCTCGTCTGTGATGGCCATGATGGTTCTCTCACCTTCTGTCTCTATACACACCGGCCAGGAAGAACACTCATGCTAGCACTTAGTGAAGTTTTATCAAATTATTTTAGGTACCACAGGATGCTTTTTTCCCGTAGAGTGAGTTCAGGCCTTCTCCTGTGGCTTAGAACCAGAGCATCAGAGCATACTTCTGAAGACCATAGATTTCTGTGGATGGATTCTCTTCCTGTTGAAGCTGGTGGAGGAAAGAGCTTGATATTTGCTATGCCTTCGGCCTGGTGTTAGGAAATCATTTGAAGTCCTTAAGGTACCATCCCTTTCTTCCTAAAAGGAATTCAGTAACAGCAGTGAGAACTGGAGAATCATGAGGTAGATGAGTGCTTTGTACCCAGGCCATCCCCAGGGCAGTGTTAGGATGAGGCAAGTGAAATACAGCTGGCAGGGTTTTCTGTCAGCCTTCTCAAGAAGTGCAATTTGCAGGCCTCCTGCCTCTAAAATGTTAAGGGCAGAGAAGCAAAAGGGAGTGAGCAGGCAGCCTTGAAAAGAGCCCACCGCAGGAAGTGTTCTGCCAACATGGAAGCCTCTTAAGGAGTCTGTGTGGAGGAGACCCGGAATCTACCTCCTGACCGGGAAAGTCTCCATGAGGAGCTTTGTGGGGAAAGCATTCAATCCCATCAACCAAAGATTTAAAACATGTTATCACTCCTCCCTTTTACCAAATTGTGTTCTTGCACCAGTTTCCTAGCCACAGAAGAAAATCCCTAATGTGTACCTGTCTGACTTGAAAAGAGGGGCTACGTCGATCTGGTTTAGAAACATTGAGAAGACTCTCCAGGGACAGTGATGAGTGCACACTTTTGCATCAGCACAAGGAAGTTGAATTTCTCTCCAAAGAAAGATGCTACTCTGCTAGGGCTTCAACTACCACGTGGGTGCTAAGAAGATGGAAAATGAACGTTGGCCACAGCTGCTCTCATACCCCCCTTCTCTCACCCCATTTTAGTCTGCTCTAGATCAGGAATGCTGAGCTATGCCAGTGAATCTCACTGTTTCCCAGCCCCCGTCCCCCCCAGCTATTTGTCTGCCCCTGGCATCCCTTCTGATCCTCCCTCCAAGCCTGTGCCCCTAATCCAGCTTGCAGCTCTGCAGCCTCCTGAGGATGGTGACAGAGACGGCTGAGCAACTAGTTAAAAGCTCCTCACAAAACTAACCCTCACCATTGCATCCTTTGCAATTAACTGTATTTTTATCTGTACTCTTCTTACAGCAGACAAAGGCAGATGGCAAGAAAACAAGCCAATGTGAAGGATGTCTAAAAGAGAAAAAAAAAAAAAAAAACATAAGTAAAGAAAGAAAGAGGGAAGGAAGGAGGGAGGGAGGGAGGAGGAGGAGGAGAGCGACCATCAGGAGAGGAGCATGGCAGGAGGGGAAGTATTGACAGCCCTGGACCAGCATAATGACAGAGTGGAGGGTCAGGCCCTGAGGCTGACAGTAGATCTTGAGTGTAGACGAGCACTGGGTTTGTGCTCATTAAGTTCTTTTTACTGAGGCAGGAAGCGGTCTTGGATAGTTTAGGATGATTTGAGACAGGAAGGACTTTCTGCCTTGCATTCTTAGTCAACCAGAATCTTTTCCCTGTTCTCTTTCTAAAATTTCTACTCCTGCAAAAAATTTCCCCAGTACTTTGTACCAGAGTTAGCACAACCAAAACAAAACCAAAACCCCTCCAAGAATGGTGTTTTGGGGTTTCTGACAGAGGTTAGCAGATGAATGTTGCCCTCCTAAAGCTAATTCATATATTCTGTCTTCCTTTCCCTGATACCTGTCTCTCTCTCCTTCTCACTCTCTCTCTCTCTCTTTCTTCAGCATTGCTGGAGAAAGGTGCTCTGCTTTCTCTGATGTGACAGATAGTACTGATAGTTCTCAGTTCTGTGTTCTGACAGTCAAAAGAAACTTAGAGCCAGAGACAGACTGAGAAGGAAATAAATCTTATTTAGGTGCCGCCAACACTATGAATTTTATTAAAAGCAGGAAAAGCCTTCTACTGGCAGCTGAGACAGTGTCATTGGGTAAGAGGCTTTGATCCTTTTCTCTTCTTTGTAGAAGAGAACTTGGCTGTCAGACTCTGCAGGTTTAATTAACACATTAACCTGAGTGGCTGTGAGCTGTTGCTGTCCCCTTTAGGTATGACACCAGGCTGGACAATAGGGGGGGAAATATTTGAAATAGTAGGTGGAGTATACAGAGCAGCTTTGGCTAAGGGTAAATATGCAAGACCCTGCTTCCAAATCTTTGGAAGCTTCAAATATACTGATATCTATAGTTCTGGTTTGTTCATTTGTTTGTTTTTTAGGTATAGGCCTCTACCATGGCTCCATGGAAATAAAATATATTCTTCTGATAAGTTACCTTTGTCCACCCATTGGGAAACCTGGGTACTTTACTAGATAGATTCATCACTAGGAAATTTGCAGGGTGCAAAATTGACACTTCTTTCCCCCTTGCCAATCTACTATGTGCTAGACATTTTCTAGAAGGAAAGGATTCCCGACACCTGTAAACTTTGTGGTTTCATTGACGGGGCAGGGAGTGGTCTCAGATATTTTAGAGTGACTTTAGAAAGGAAGGAACTTCTGCCTTGCATTCATAGATGGCTCTCTTGGAAGGTTCCTAAGAAAATTAAATATAAATATGTGGCCTGTAGCTTGGTACGATCTGTTGAACTGTGGAAATGAGGCCACAGGGAAGTTTAGTGTGTAGGAGAAGGTTCATAGAAAAGGCATATTTTGGTCTGGGCCTAAAAAGAAGACTGGCAGTGAGGTAGGCAAGTCTTAAAGTCACCTCAGCCAGAATGGGGAGCATCAGTGAAGACACACCAAAGGAAGCCTGCTCAGATGTGAGTGAGAAAGTGAGAAGGGGCATCCATCAGCACCGAAGTGTTCTTTTCGAGAGAGAAAATGGAAAAGAATGTCACTGAGCTGAATAAGAGAGCCTTGGTTTATTGGATTGTCTGGTATCCCTACTGCTTGAGGGGCCTCTCGATGCTCACAGATAACAAAGCAGCCCCTTGAAGAGGATAAAAACAAATATCATGGGACATACCTGACTGGTCCACAGATCCTGCATCCAAGCCTAGGGGGATCAATTAAAAAAGACACACACACACACACACACACACACACACACACACACACACACATATGCTGGCACCCAGTAATTCCTCACAAAGATAAATTCTGTGTGGGGCAGGGATGGCAATCCTTTGTGTCACCGTATGAGCCCTCAGAGTTAATATTTGATTTTCAAGATATACGTGAGTCCAGCCTCATGTGCAGAATTGTTACTATTTCAAGCCATCCTGATTCTGTTACATTTGCATAAGTCTTTGTATATAAATATAGATGTTAACATACATTTATATATAGACACAGGGACACACAACGGTGTGAACTCTATTCTCTTTCTTTTTTTTCTTTTTTTATTTAAATTCAATTAGCCAACATATAGTACATTATTCGTTTCAGATGTAGAGTTCAGTAATTCATCGTTGCGTATAACACCCAGTGCTCATCACATCACGTGCCCTCCTTAATGCCCATCACCCAGTTACCCCATCCCCCCACTTACCTCCCCTCCAGCAACCCTCAGTTCCTTTCCTATGGTTAAGAGTCTCTCATGGTTTTTTTCCCTCTCTGATGACTTTCCATTCAATTCTCTTTAAACTCATGGAAAGAAGTGCAGCTGTGGGCTTAAAAAAAGATAGAGCAAGGGGAGCGGGAGAAGCAGATCCTCCCAAACCCAGGTGCTTGTTGTTATTCTACAAGTCTGTGTATTCAGATGCCAAGTGTTTGGGACATGCTGGTGAACCAGAAGCAGGACGTGCATACTCTGGCCACTTGGCTTTGGAATTAAGAGGGAACGCGTTGTCCCCATCCTCTGTTATTTCTGTGAGGGGAACTGCCTCCCCATCTCCCCTTAGCACTCTTAAGAGGAATCAAGCATAAAATGTACCCAGGCATAATGGGGTGGAGAAAAAATAGTAAGACTTGAAAGAAAAAGCCACAGATTCTCCTTGACTGGATGCCCAAATACTGTGTAGTTTGAGCCAATTGAGCTGCTTGCTTAGTAATCACATATTTCAGCTTCTTTTTTGGGGGGCTCTAGAATGTGTTTTGATCCAATGGACACAATATCATAGGAAGCTCTTCCAAGGGTTGGTAAATAGTCACTTGAGCTGACCTGTTCCTGGACTTGCCCAGTGCATCTGCAACCGGGGTGAATCACTTGGTGAGTCATTTGACCCTTCACTGAATGCTGGAGCTGGAGACAGGACAAGGCTGGGCAATCATGGTACTCAGGATGGTATGGCTCATTATCCATTCACTGTGGGATTTGGCGAATGCAGTGGTGGAAGATTGGAGTGTCAGTAGGTTACAGACCAGGCACATAGTAGAAAGGAGATACTCCAAATGATATTTATCAAATCAGTAGCCAGTAGTCCATGGGAACCAGAATGCCTGGAACAACAGGGATCTCCAGGCTGCCATCAGAGGACACTTCCATGGAGCTGTAAAGATTATTGGAGAAGAGCAGAGGTGTGGAGTGAGCCGAGATACAAAGCAGGAAGTAAGAGAAGAATCATGTTTGGAGAGGAGGGAGCATGTGGAGCGTTAGACCCTGTCTCATGAGCACTGCTTCTTTGCAGTTGCCCTCGGAGAGTACTGAAGCAGTGTAGCATGTGGACTTGAACTCTCTCCAGCTGTAGAGCCATCTGTAAAATAACTTCAGATACCATCACAGCGATGGCGTGTGGATTAAATGAAATAATGCACGGGAAGCACTTGGATCACAGTGAAAGTGTAGTCCGTGTGGGCTGCCCGAATAGCCTGAAACTTCTCTGGCTGTTTTCGAAAAGACCAGCCACAGGGTCAGTTCCGGTCTCCCGAACTTGCCATTCAAAGCCGTCTTCCAAGCTGCCCTCAACATTCACATCTACACTTATTTAGATAAGCCAGGCTTATTTGTATACTGTCCCTGCATACCCCACCACTCTGACCCACGTTGCTCCTCGTGTCACGCCTGTCCCATTTCTGTCAGTTTGAACGCTGCCATTCATTTGGACCTCAGCGGAATCCGCACACATCTGTGAAGCATCCCTAACTGACTTCTGAGTCTCCTTCCTTGGCATTCCTCTGTCACTGGTGGCCTCATGGCCTTAGTGCATCGCTCGTGATTTTAGATGGGTGCAGGTTATACTACCTGCTCTTCAAGAGCCAGATCTCAGATTTTGCACTTCTCTGTATTCCACACAGTGACCTGCACAGGCTAGGTCGAGCGGCACTGCTGACTCTGTCACCAGCTAGAACGGGGTATGAATCCCAGCTCATTCTCATGTTTGGAGGGCATGTGATTTCCAACAAATCACATAATCTTCCTGAACTTCATCTTTCTCAGTTGTAAGGTGGAGATATTAAGATCCGCCTTGCAGAATGCATATGAGGAGTAGAGATGATATGTGGATCATTCACCTGGCATATGGCAGGTGCTCAATAAATGGTAGGTACTACTACTGTTGCTGTGATTGTTATTAATATTGAGCCAGTGAACTAATATTTGTATATTTAATGTACCCTGGGGTCAAGGTGCTAAATAAGTTCTCTTCTCTACAGTTATACAGCTCTGCTGAATTTGGGAGAAGGTGGCAGCTTATCCAGGAAGGGGTCGTACCAAACAGGTTCTACTGGTAAGTCTCATTTTATCTTGTAGCCCATTAAGGGATCACCTAGTAAATGAGCATTGGAATCTTTTTCTCACCCAGATCTCTCACATGAGGTCTGTCCTTATCAAGATATGCCCACATCCCCATAGGGCAGGATGTGATACTGGAATAGTCAGCATTTCAAGGGAATGTTGAAGCTGTACCGCCGATTACTCAATGAGCTCCAAATAGATCACTGAGATTAGTGAACAACAAGGGCTTCGTAACTGCTGTTTTGTTATATTTCGATGGGGCTTGTGAAATAGACACTTAAAAACATTTTAATACTGGCTTTTGTTACTAAAAACATTATACACACATATGTTACATGTTAAAATAAGGGTTTTCAGTGTAAATAAGTAGATCTTATTAGCCTAAAAGTAGATCTTTCTTCCATTCCTGATTTCACATCTCCTTGATCTCCTCATTGTATGGGGCACAACCAGCATTCTTAGTTTCTTATTTCTCCTTCCATAAATATTCTGTGAGTTACCAAACATACATATATATATCTCTCTTATATATATATATTCTTAGCTTGGCCGCTGTAACACAACACCATAGAGTTGGTAGCTTAAACAACACATTTATTTCTCATGGTTCTTGAGGCCAGGAAGTCCAAGGTCAAGGGGCTGGCAGATTCAGTTCCTGGTGAAGACCAGGATATTTGAGAGGATATTGCAAGATATTTCAGAGGATGGTTCAGGATATTGCAGAGGGCTGCCTTCTTGCTGTGTCACACACAGGGGAGAACAACAGAGGAGCAGCAAAAGAAAGAAGGAAGCAAAGAAAGTAATATTCTTCCTTTTCTTTACCACCTGTGCCCATCCCCCTGTTTAAACTAGAGGTGTCGTCCCTCCATGGGAACCAGTGGCCACAATTGAAAAGAAAGGAAACAATACAAGCTCTTTTTGGTTTTTGAGTTTCCAAAGGCCTAGATCCTGGCAAAGTAAGAGCAAAGTAAGAAGCATTCTGGTGTAATTTTGACTTTACCTATCAGTTGCTTTTGAATTTACAACCTAATGTTTGCCAAAAGATATGACTCTACCCTGCTTGACCTGAAATCTGCCCACGGTAAAGGTTGTTTCTAGACTTTTGCTGGTATAAACAGTACTATAAGAACTAGCTCAAGTAAGAGTTTCAATATCTCATGTCCACATCATTCAGAATCATTGGAACCATGACCTTTTAGGGGCCAACAGGCTCCCTGCAACTCTGAAAGGTGTCTCCCCTTTACTCCTGAAATCGCACTGCTTCTTATCAGCCTTTGGACTTACAGGTGCCTGCTAGCTCCCCACACCCACCCCAATTCTCTCACTTCTGAGGGCAATGCATTTTCATCTTTCTGGTTTTCAAACCCTGCCCTAAAAACCCCTGTGGGAACTGAAAGCTAGAGGAACTGCATTAGAGGAATCTCTTAAGATGCTTGTGAAACTGCCTGAAAAAGTGAAGGACAAGTCATTTGCAAACAAACAAGCTCAAAAATAACACAGAGGGAATTCTATATGGAATGACACCTAATTTTCCCCCATCAGAAAGAGACATTTATAGCTAAAGAAGGATTTTGTTGCACAGAAGCTGTTCACCTCTTTCCTGCTGCTGTTCTGGCTCAGCAATGGCTTGAGCCTTGCTCTCGGGGTCCACATTGGCCTCTGCCTCTCCAGGAATTCCACTCTAGCTGTCACTGAGCCTACCTTCTCTGGTCAGCATTTCTTCTCTTCCTCTCTTACTCATCCTGTCGTTTATTGACATGACACCTTGAACCTCTGTATGTTTTGCCTGTAAAGTATAAAGTCACTTTTTGGAAAGAGGGCCCATGTTGTTTTGTTTCTGTTTTTGTTTTTCATTCTGTCTTTACTTGGTGCCGTATGTGCAAAGAAAGGCTTCAGAAAATAAATAAATGAAGGACTAAAATAAACTAATGGAGTCCACCTAATTTAACCTGGAAATGGAGTTGATAGTTTGCCAATGAGAAAGTATAAGGGACCAATCTTTCAAATCCTGGTTCCAAGTGACTTGAAATAGCTGCCGTGGACCCAGCAAAGGAAAGTAGAAAGTTGCAATTCACAGAGGACTGGATGGACATGTGTTCTTACCAGTAGAAATGAAGAAAAGTGTTGACTAAAAAGATAGACAAGAAAAAAGAACTGAGATGAGAATATTTTCCATGTAGGTGGTACATGGAACAGAATATTTTCTAGCTCACTAAAGGTCTTATTTACACACAGCATTATGAGGTGAATAGACCCCATCATTGCTTTGGCTGGTGCTAATTGCATACATTCTTATCTATTCTTTGAATAGGGGTCTTTTATCTGAAAGCCTGATTAGCAAAGCCCTTGTAACTAAATGTCATAATATCATTATCTTTATAAAAATGATTGTGGATGAGTTCTGATTAATCTGTCCATTAAGTAAAATAAATAATGCCCCTCCTTCCACCTTTGGGAACAGAGAGACACATCTTCTCCATTCAAGCCCTAACATTGTGATAAGCGTGATTCAAACTTAAGCTGTTTAATTCCCCTAAGAGTTTAATGAAGTAAGCCTTGCATTATCATCATTCACAGATGGGGAGCTTACAGCATGGAGAGGTTAACTAATTTAGCCAAGGTCACACAGCTGGAAAGTAGCAGAGCCAGGATTCAAATGCAGGCAGTCTGGCTCCAAGGTCCATGCTCTGCTAAATCAGTGGACTTCCTTGCCTCTGCCTCTTGGCCTTTTTTTCTGGGCTGCGGCTGTGAGCTCTGGAAACCCAGCCCGTTCAGGCAGGTGAGTAGAGAAAACCCGAAGCTCCTCTGGCCACGGTGCCTGCATGAGTATGTCTCCGACTGGGCTTGGCAGATGGCCCCCATGGGTTCTTTAAGCTCTGTTCGTTTTTCCAGAGAAGGCATGAGACCTTATAAATTGCACAGTGCACATGACTGTTGATGAAAATCTCTGGATCTCTGGCCACATGGTCTGTATTTCTGACTGAGCAACTTCCTGAGCCCGGCAGCAGAAGGGTCAGTCAGAGCGGTATTTATTAGACTCACTCCTGGAAACCAATTGCTTCAAATTACATGGGAACTATGGGGCTATCTAGGCTTGCTCAGCAAGCTTAATTATAAGAGGCCCCCTTTAATCATTTTTGCTTGGAGCCTGGCTGTGGGGGTGTGGAAAGGACTGGGGGCAACTTTTCTAGTGATAAATTTTCTAGTGTAAGTGACTCTGGGTAATAACATAGCATTTCCCCCAGAGAAAAATGAAGATTAATTCACATCTTTTCCTCATCACCTAGTCCACTTGAGAAATACCTCTTTTGGGTGGCAATAACATCGCCACCTCTGAAAGTAGTCAATGGCAATTGGAAAATCATTCTGGAACATAAGAGCGTATTCTTATGTAATCACAGTGGTTGCTGTTCATACTCCCATAACGAACATAAATACGAACTTTCCTCCAAGGAGTTCATATTGTTTTTAAAACAGATTTACATGTGTGTATGTATATATATATATATATAATATATATATATATATTATATATATATATATATATATATATATTATATTTAGCAGCTTATAAAACACGTCTTAGTACAATATTGCTCTTAATAGAGGAGGTGTTCTTTTCATTTAACTGTGATAGCAGTGTTGTTCTTTATTATGTCAGAAATCAGTTACCCTGGGAGTACAGCCTGGAGATTAAGGGGCTCAGAGATACTGAGGTGGGTTCCAGCTCTGCCATTTACTCAGTAAGGGATCACGGGGAAGTTATTCCTATGAGCCTCGGTTTTTTTTCCTCTGTGAAGTGAAGATAATTAATACCTACTTCATTAAGTGAGATGTTTTTCATAAACTGGTTACATACCTGGCACCTAAGAAGTGTATTAAGTGCCCACTGACTAATAGTAATAATATTCTTAATAGTGGCTGAACTTCTACATCTATTAGTTTTGTTTTCCCCCCCTGCTGGTTTCATTCTCAGGTTGGTTTTCTCATTTGTGGCAATGATGGACATTATCAGCTTTAGTCTACTTTCTAACAGTTTAGAAGCCCTATCAAACCAGCCTGCCTCTTTCCTTATATTTCCAGGGATTGAATCTGAGTGGTCAAGGCTATAGAAGGTGGTACATTACTCATGTAGGTCAGGGGCCTGAAATAGGAGATGGGGTTGAGTCCCAGTCCAACTGCATGGTTCAAGGTTAGGGGAGAGATGATTACTAAAAAGGAGAAAAACGGCATTCTGTTATCATCAAAAGGGAGAATAGATTTTCATTAGGGAAAAAAATACAGATGGGAGAACTGAGCATCTGCAAGATAAAATCCCATAATGGGGATTTCTATTAAGTTACTAGAATGATCTGGGCACATGATAAATTGTGTCATTTGATCCTTATAACAAGATTGTGAGGTAGGGATTCTTATCCTCATTTTGATGAAATAGAAAAGTGATATATTTTATCCAACATAACACACATAATATGTAATATAGCTAAGTTTTGAAACTTGGTCTGTCTGGGCCCAGGGACCTTGGTTGCAGTAGTAAAAATCAGCTTTATATTTAAGATTTATTTCTGACTTGCATCCCCCAATAATAAATGTTAGTTTAACAGTTCAATAGATAAAAGCTTTGACATTGAACAAGGACATAGAGTTGGATGATTGGTGGTATCCAAAATACTTGAATAAGGGAAGGTCCTGCCAAAAGCCAAATTCACTATTAGAAGTTGCTGCATTCTGCATGGAGCACTGGGTGTTATATACAAACAATGAATCATGGATCACTACATCAAAAACTAATGATGTATTGTATGGTGATTAACATAACATAATAAAAAAAAGTTGCTGAATATGGCCTTTTTGGGATCTGTTTCAACTTTTGAACAAGGCAGTGGAAGGCAGTTTTCATTATAAACCACTCAGCAATCTATTATCTATGCAAAAGACAAGGCAATCTTAGAGCTGTTTCACTTAATTAAAAATAGGTTCAGACTTACCTTATTAATTATGTTGTTCTGACATATAGGGGGCTGGCTGTAAACAGGGACAGCTGAGTAGTGATTACATATTTTCTCTGACTAATTCACACACAGAAAATTAAGAGTTGACTCAACAATGAGCCTTTGTATTCTAGAATGTCAGCCTTGTTTCAGTTAGGTCCCTCAGGGGGCACATGACAGCTGTATTTTCCAGCAGAGGGGTACAGGAATACTTGTTAGTCCATACTCAGTGCTTTTGAGCATGTATACATACACATTGCCATTCATTGCTGATTCAGTGCCAGTCAATATGAATGACTCCCCATTCCATATCTTCAACAAGTCCCATTTATTGAGCACTTACTGTATGTCAAGCTCTATGCTGTGTCTTGCATACACTGTTTCAGTCAATCTTCAAATCAATGATCTGAAATAATTTAGTGATCAAACTTTTTCAAGATATGTGTTAGAAAAATGCAACCTGTTTTAAAAATAAAGTTGTTTTTTGTGTGTGTGTGTGTGTGTGTTTTTAAAAGAGATATTGCCTCATGGATCTAGAAAGTCAAAAGGTCCAACTTTATCCAGACTGCACTCGATTCAGAGGCTCATTAAGTTCATCAGTTCTTGCTACGTTGGCTCTACCATCCTCAATGTTAGCTTCACTCTCAGGCAGGCTCTTTCTTCCTGGTAGTCTCTAGCAGCAAATATTTCCCCTAATTTACTCCAGTGGAAAAGAAAATACCTCCTTTCCTGGTGCTCCCACAGAACTCTGGGATGAAATCTCACAGTCCTTGATGGGGTAACATGCTCACATCTAGACCCTGGGGGTAGAACCAATTCCAGTAAACCACATGGTCACAAAGTAAGGAATGGCGCTGCCCCCAGGAAAGATTCGGGAACTTTTCTCAAAGGAAGGGAGAAGGTTAATGGGAAAACATCAAGAGGTGCCCATTGCTGGTGTTTTCATTCCCATTTTTAGATGAGAAATAAATAAGAATATAAATAAGAAAATAAAATCCCAGAGAGGTTAAATAACCCTGACTAATATGTGTTCATCAGTTATGGTGACGGAATTTCAACCCAGATATGACTGGCTCAGGAGCCCGTGTTGTTTAAGCATGTTATGTCCCCTCCGGTGTACCTTCACAAGCCCCATTGTGCTGGGGACCAGTGAAGACTAGCTTGAGCACCAGCTTTCCTTGAAGCTTTTCTGAGGACCCTGCTCCACAGAGCTTTCTTCTTACTCAGAACTGTTATGTTAGCAGGCGTTTCCTTTGGCCTCCCTCCCATTGGGCCCTATGCCCAGTCATTAAAGTCCCATTTGTCTAGATACCTGGCCTGTCATCCCTATCTACCATTCTCTCCTCTAACCTCAGGCATAAGATGCAGGTGCATGAATTTTTTCTGGTATTATCTGGCTATGTCAGAGAACACCTCACGACTTGAAGCAGTTTCTGTCTCTGATTCTGACTCATATTGCTACCACCCATCCTCAAGTCCTTGTTGGATGTTGCTGCTGGGTCAGTGTGAGGTTGTTGTTGTTGTTTTTTTTTATTTCCCTTGTTGTTTGATAGTTTGTTTTATATACACTGGGTCACCATGACCCTTCTTCTTCCTCCTTCAGATATGCTGGCTGTTGAGTATGGCCTCTCCTAGACTCCTAAGCCATTCACACCCAAGGGACATAGAGGGTGTGGTGTGAATTGGCTATCTTTTCTCTTTTCCCAGATGGGTTTAATGGACCCCACAACAGAATCCTCTGCACTTTTCCTTCCCTATGTCCTGCAAAGTGGAAAAGGGTTGGAGTCTAATGATATTACAAAAATAAAAAATAAAAAAAATAGAATAAACTTAGTGAAATAAAATAAAAATGTAAAATTCTACGCTATCAAAACAACTAGAAAATCAAGTGTACTGTAATAGAAAGGGAGTATGGCTGTTTTCTGAAGATACTCTGCTTCATCCTTCACCCAAAGCTCTCTGAAGCAGGTCTTTGTTTGCAGGGCACTTCTTAACAAACACCATCACTAGCTTTCAGTTTTATGCTCAGCTGGGAGTGGAACATCTCACTATTCAGAATTAGATTTTTCTTTATAGGATTTTGTATTTCTTATATCCTGTGTCCCAGCCTTAACACTTGAAACATATTCAACTCTGTTCTCTCACTCACCTCCTCTTAAATGTTGTGTTTCCAGTTCCCATCATTTCTTCCTCTGTGAAGTTACACCTGTCTACTTCTCTTCTCCTTAGCATTACCCTGGCTCATTGGGGACAGTGAAAAAGCCCTACTCTCCTTATATCCTACTACTGCCTAAGGAATCGTGTAAGCGTTTCCCTGATCAAGCATTTGCCTTGTTCCTCACTGCTTACAACATAAATTCAAAAAGAGTAAGGACATAACTAGACGCTTGTCAACCTGAGTTTGCACATTTTTTTCACCTCCCGCCCCCATACTCCCAATTCTATGTGCTAAATTCCCAAAAGGCCAGGTAATTTTTTTTTTTTTTAAGGCCAGGTAAATAATTCTAAGCAGTGATTAGTCTATGGACCAGTCTATATCTCTTATCTCTATGATTTTATAAATGCTCCTACCTAGGAATAAACTGTCCTTATTTATTTATTTATTTTAGCAGAGATTAAATTTTAGCACTTATTATGTGTTAGGACAGTTTTGGTCTGACTACAAAGATAATGGATAAGGATCTTTGCCATTATTAGGATCACAATAGTGGATCTTTATGGACTCATACTGATTCCTGCCTTTACCCTTGGAGCCTTCTTCAATTCAAGAAGAATCCCTTTCTTTGAATTTAAATGTGCATATGTCACAAATAAAATGCAGTGCGTCATAACATGTGTTGTACTGCAGGTCTGTATATGTGACTGATGGAAAGAGCACAGGCTTAGAGTCAGCATATTGAAATTCAAATTCCAGCTTTGCTATTTACTAATTGAGCAATCCTGAGAAACTCCTTCACCTGCCTGAGCTTCAGTTTCCTTAATCCAAGGCTCATTTTGAGAATTAAAAAATGACATATTATCATAATTATTATTAAGTAACTTAGCACTTAGTATGTTCTGCATATCTATCTTTTTATTTCTTCATTTCCTCTCCTGCTAATAGATAATTCCTTAAGGACCTGTCTTTAACATGTTTCTATCTATTGTGCGTATGACAGTAAATGGAATAGTAGAAACTTGGTGTACGCACTCATACACACACAGTGCTGAAATTCATTGAATACACACATGTATATATATACACACACATAAACCCACATATACATCCAGATTGAAACACATCTTGAATGGACTTCATTTGTTAAATCCGGGAGCCATTAAGAGATGACCTATCTTTCTTTCCAGCATGTAAAGGTTAGACTCCTAAGCCATCTAAGTACATATTGAAGAGGGAAGAATTCTGCATCAGTAAAAGGAACACTTTTTTTTATGCAGTAGGCTGTTTATGAACCCCACAGGCTGTCCTAAGGGGTAATGAGATCTGTGTAACCAAGGACGAAGTGACTGCAGCCTAGACTGCCCAAACTGACAGATTCTTTACACAACTTAAAAGAGTATGGGTTTCAGGAGAAGAAACCCAGCCCCTCCTTTCTATGGGGTTCAGGAGAAGAACCCCCGACCCCCTTTCTTTGAAGTATTGACTTGATTGTTTCTTAACACTCTACCTCTTCCTCCTAGACAGTCTTTTCTGGTTCCTAGCCCTCTACCATGGGAGCTGAACCATGTCTGTGGTTTGGGTAAAAAGCTGGGAGAAGTGGCAGGAAGTCATTCTTGAAATCATATCCCAAGACCTGCACTGGCGCATTTCTGGTTCCTGTACTGTGAGTGCTCGATAAGAGAATTTTCATTATCCTTGAGGGGCCTGATGTTTTATCTTTTTTTTTTTCCTGTTAATGATCTCCATGTGAATGCGGTTTTCTAATCCTCTTGCACTTTTCCTCCACATCGTAATCTCTCCCAATGATTAGCAAGTTTTCCCTACAAATTAAGTTCATTTCCCCCTGCTCCTGCCTGTGAGCCCATCACTTTTCTCATAGCCTTCATTCACTAATGGCCATCATTGATCCCTGTCCTCCTTATCTTGATGATGTCCTGTCTCCCTGGGCTGAGCTCCTCCATCTGCGAGCAGCTGAGCCTCGGTCACTTCTCCAGATCCCCAACAGCTACTATGGTAGCAGAGTGCAGGGGGATGGCAGCAAAGAAGCACAAAAGAGACAGGGAAAATCCTCATAATTATGGCTTCTAATTTAGAATAATAGTAAAAGAAATTGACTTATGCCCTAGTGATCCAGCCTCACTTAGCCTTCAAGTTCCAGAGCCTCTGGGTTTATACAGTGTCTGTGCGTGTGGTTTCTCTTGCTCATTCAATGATGCGTCACCAAAGCACCTTTCTTGATGCTTCGAGCCAAGAAGAGATGGTGTTTAGTGTTTAAGAGTGAGAGCTCTGGAGTCAGAATGACCTTGTCAGAATCCTGTTTTCAAGGGCTGTGACAATGAGCTATTTAATTAGCTTCTTTAAGCCTTACAGTCTTCATCTGTGTATCAGTCATCATTGTGCGGTCTTCCTTATCTACTTGTCAGGATTAAAATGAGAACTCAGGTTAAACTCCAGACACATATAATACATGAGTGAATATTAACTGTCATTTAAAAGAGGAATAAGCAAGAGTTGGGCATTCGTTTCAGAAATGTGGCAATCTCATTTTGATACCCAGTTTCATAATTTATATTTTCACTGGGAATTTTTTTTTTTTTTTAAGAGAGTGCATGCAAGCAGGGGGAGGAGCAGATGGAGAGAGCATCTCAGGTAGGCTTCATGCCCAGCGTGGAGCCTAATGCAGAGCTTGATCTCACGACCCTGAGATCATGACCTGAGCCGAAATCAAGAGTCAGATGCTTAGCCGACTGAGCCACCCAGGCACCCCTCGATGGGAATTTTTAATGCACACATGTATTTTACTTTTCTGTTGCCCCAGAATCAGGAACAGTGGGTAAATCAGCTCAGTGTTTAATTTTATAGCTTCTAGATTACCTAAAAGCCCTTGTTACTCGGTTCATTTAATTTATATTAATTTAGTGAGTAATTTTTAGCTCTAACTCCTGGCTGTGAACATACTGGAAACACAGCCCCTGCCCTCGAGGGGTTTGCAGTTGCTGAGGCGGGACTGCAGTTGGGACCCCCTCTGGGAGTTTGCAGCCTCACACCTTGGGCTTGAGGCCCAAGGGCACAGGGCTGGCAGTCTGGAAGAGTGGTCAGGCAGGAAATTGGGAAGGGAAGAGCAAGGACAGACTGGGACCTGCCAGCACTTTGTCACTGTCTCTACCTTGAACCCTTGAAGCCTTCAGAGTGAACTGACTGCTGCTCCCCTCTTGCCTTCCACATCTCACGTGTATTTCCTTTTGGTCAGTTCTAATCTGAAACTATATGGAGACTCTGGGAAAGATAGTTGTAGGTTGGCCAGGCTGATCCAGTACAAAATCACCGCAGTCTACCCCTTGAAAACTTGGTACCTGGTACCTCTTGTGATACCATATATAATCTCTAAATACAAACAAAAATACAATTATGCTTCAACCTACAATGATGGGATTGTCCCTCATACAACTTAAAACATGATAAATGCCTCCCCAAAAAGATGAGAAAAATTTGCATATGTCATATGGTTTTCAGGTGGTATTCCTCTTCTAGTTGAGTCATGCTTCCCCTTTTTTTATAGTCTGTCACCAAAACCCTGAGATGTAAGGTCAGCCACTGTTAACACATCTCATGTTAAAACACTGAGAAGTGGGAGGAGGAGAAGGAAAAGAAGATAGACACACAATATGCATTCATATTAAATTATGATGAGGGGGTGTTCCTGGGCAATGGTTTCTAGGGAAAGGGAATTGTCTGTTGTTAGGACAAAGATGAGAAGAAATTGATTGAAGAAACTAGGACAGCAAAGTATCTAGAACACTGCCTGACCCATACCGTATACCATCAACTCTAAAATCCCATCAGATGAAGATACACCTTTATTTTGTGTATTGTCAAAAACCTCTGCCAGTTAAATTTTATCATTTCAATAATTGTAAGATACCAGCTGATTTAAGAAATGTTAAAATGAAAAAATAAAAGTGAGCATTTTTGAATTGACAAAATAAGTACTCTATAAATATTTATTGAATATACAAAAATTGGAAAATGAATATGGGGATGAGGTAACCATAGATACCTACTTTTCAAATCAAAGATTAGATAAGGTTGTCTTAGTAGGTAACTGATAAGATATGGGATGGTAAATTCTAAACAGAATGGTAGGAGAAGACCCAGAAATTGGCTCATTTGACTAGGTAGGAAGGAAAGGCAGAAGAAGGCAGAGGAAGATCCTAAAACCAACTCCCAGACTAGTGAATCCATGTAGATGACCAGCCAGCCCTGACGTGTTTATGAATGTGTTAAGAATTTTATCAGGATTCTTAGAGAACTTTGACGCTACCACATCTGACCTCCTATGAGTTGCAGGAATCCCTTCTACACAATTCTAGATAAATCGCTGAAAGCAGCCTTTTGGATTGAGAATGAACTTTGTCTATCTGTCTGTCAGGATCTCTCTTTCTCTAAAGAGAATAACCAGAGCAGATGGACCTGTCCCACTGTTTTTTATTGTTTGGCTGTGGCACTTAAAACATCAACATCTCTAAACAAAACAATTCCATAATTTAGAGAAGGCTGTCAAGCTTTTCACAGGCATGGCAAGATGTGCCCTGAGGTGGAGGACAGAACCTGCTGCAGCATTTATGAAATTTATGGTAAAGGGTTTTCCATGAGTGCCCGAAGTTTAAGGCAGATAAAGCAGAAGATAAATTCTACCAATAATTGAATTACAAAGCCATCATCGTGTGCTGAACAGAGCAATTTTGTGACTCTATTGTGACAAGATGAAACTTGTTAGAATACATATGTTCCTGGGATAGCTTCTGCATCACTAACCCAGGGAACAAACTAGCTCTTCTAGAATGTGCCTCCTAGGAGCAGTTAGCCTTCCCGAGTAATTCAGTAGCCAAGGAAAACAGGGTGCCTAAGAGAGAGGAACCCAAAGCAGTGCAGCTTACAGCCTCATCAACCACCGCTTCCCACTCACCCTCACACTTCACCAGTTCCTAGGCCACCATATTTCTGTCATCAGCTGCAATCAGGCCCTTCCCCTAGTAACCAGGGCAGCCCTAGAATTAGTAAAAACCCGGGCTGTCCACATTGTTTTCTACTTCTAAACAAATGAAGAGTAAGAACATCTCAATAATAAGAACCGCTTTTCCAGTCTTACCATTTTTAGAATAGAATAACTTTCTTTTTTGTGATTGTTGAAATCTGTGAATCATAAACTTAGAGCAAATGAAATGCTACAGTGGCTTACCTGCTTTATGTGATAAAATGGCATGACCCATCCTTTCCCTGTAGTGACAATGATTTAGAAAGGCTAGAAGGAACAGATCACTTTCCTATCTATAGTAGCTTTGCTATAATTGAGTATATCCTTAGGAGATTTGGGAATGGTTTTTTTTTCTCCCTAACTTTTTATTTCAAAGTAATTTTACAATGAAAGAAGAGTTGCAAAGAGAGGACAGAGAGTTCTCTTATGATCTTCAATCAGCTTCTCGTAAGTTAACATGTTTTATGACCATGGAGCAGTATTTACAACTAAGAAATTAATATTGGTGAAAGGCTGTCGACTAAACTAGAGATTTTATTTGGATCCCCCCAGGTTTTCTACTAATGTCCCTTTTTTTCTGATCCAGGGTCCAATCCAGAATCCCACATGGCGCTTGTCTGTCTTATCTTTTAGTCTCTTCAGTCCTCAGTCATTCATTGTCTTTGATGACCTGGACAGTTTTGAAGTATACTACTCAGATATTTTTAGAATGTCCCTCAAATTGGGTTAGTCTGATATTTTCTCATGATTACAGGGTTATATAGGTTGTTGGTAAGAATATCACAGAAATGATGCGCCCTTCTCATGATATCTTATCAAACGGTACAAGATATCAGTATGTCTTATTACCAGTGATGTTAACCTTGACCACTTGATGAAGGTAGGGTCGGCCAGGTTTGTCCATTGCAGAGTTACTGTTTTTCCTGTTCCATATGCTATTGGTTAAATCAAGTTACTAAGTCCAGTGCACACTCAAGGGAAAGAGAATTAAGTTCCAACTTCTGGCAGGAAGAGTATCAAAAATTGTGTGAACATATGTTAAAAGCACCACAATAGTTAATAAATATTTTGGGAGAGATATTTTGAGGCTATGCATTTCACCCACTAATTTCCATATTCATCAGCGGATCTTGCCTGTCGCAGTGATTTCTGTGGTGTCCTAATGGAAATTTTCTATTTCCATAATTTCCTATATGTGTATTAATTGAAATTCTGTAAGGAATAACTGGCCCATCTTGACCAATTATTTATTTATGCCATCAGTTAGTTGGTCAGCCAACAATGTGACCAGAAAAGATGGTGAGTAAGCCCAATTCTGGATTCTGTTTGTTGTCTCTTCTTCACCTCAGGTACCTCTGTGCCCTCACTCTGACCTCGTGGGCCCATAATTCCTATTAGATGTTAGTATGCCATTAAGGTGCCACCTGCTAATTAAGGGCACGATCTGTCTGCCTAGTAAAATTATTTTTAAAGAAATATTTTAGGGTCTGACCTGAGATGAAGATCTCAGAAGGAAATGGATTTTCCTAGTGATGGAGTCCCTTTATTGGTCCTAGAGGAGAGGATATCCCCCTTCCCCCGACCCCATAGTTCTGGGCTCTCCCCAGTTTGTTCAGTTGGGCATCTCACACCACCTTCATTATCAGGAGGGTGACTTGGAGGTACTCACCATTACACACACACACACACACACACACACACTCACACACTATTCCTCCCTTTCCCCATCTTCTTTGTCCTCACCAAAGAAAAAAGCAAGGTTTGCTGTCCCCCACCCAAAAACAAACCTCTATGAAAGGGTACTGACCTCTTTTGTTCAACAGTGATTTTATATATATATATATTTTTTAAAGATTTTATTTATTTGAGAGAGAGAGAATGAGAGAGAGAGCACATGAGAGGGGGGAGGGTCAGAGGGAGGAGCAGACTCCCTGCAGAGCAGGGAGCCCGATGCGGGACTCGATCCAGGGACTCCAGGATCATGACCTGAGCCGAAGACAGTCGCTTAACCAACTGAGCCACCCAGGCGCCCCCAACAGTGATTTTAATTCCCAAAACAGGGGCGCCTGGCTGGCTTGGTCGGTAGAGCTCATGACTGTTAATCTCAGGGTTGTGAGTTTGAGGCCCAGGGTGGGTGTAGAGATTACTTAAAAAAAAAAAATAAATAAAATCATTAATTCCCAAAACAAACAATTCAGGTTCCAAACGAACCAACTAAAAATATGTGAAAAAGACAGCACAAGAAGTGGGTAAATATCCTCAACAGTTTAATCCCTCTTATAAATGAAAACTTGCATAAAAACATCTCTATAGATATAAGTCCCATGATCCTGAACAGGCATTCTATACAAGAAAAAAAGACAACGTAAAAATGTTGAATCTCACAAATAGGAAATAAAAATTAAAACAAAAAGGATATAAAAATTAAAAAGGCACGCCTGGGTGGCTCAGTCAGTTAAGCAACCTTCTTCAGCTCAGGTCATGATCCCATGATCATGGGATAGAACCCCGCATCGGGCTCCCTGCTCAGCGGGGAGTCTGCTTCTCCCTCTCCCTCTGCTTCTCCCTCCCCAACTTGTGCTCTCTCTCTCTCAAATAAATAAATCAAATCTTTTTTTAAAAATTAAAAAGGATAGGCCATTTATTAATCTGCCAAAGGGATAGTTTTTTTGAGAAGATAATACTTAGCCTAAGTGAGGGCTTGGGAAATGGACGCTCATCTGTTCTTCTTAGCATAATTTATATAAACTTTCTGGAGGACAGTTGGACAGTTTATCAGGAGTCTTAAACAAATGCTCATTCTCTTTGTGTTAGTGAAATTCCCTCTTTTAATAATCCTGCCTGTTGAAAAACTGAGAGATAAGAGAGACATGCAAATATTTACGTGCAAAGATAATCAGTGCAGTATTATGTGTAGACACTCCCGATAGTCTGTGGTCAGCCTGTCAGTTAAGAAAATTACAGAATATTGCACAGCTGGCAAAACAGTGCATTCCAGCATTATAGTATGTTATGCTCTGTTAATGGTATGATGCAAAAGTTGTTTTTTAAAAAAGGAATGCCTACAGAAACAGAAAAATACTCTGAAGGATTGATGACAAAATGTTAAAGGTGATTGTTTCCAGATGGAAGGACCATGTGAATGTTTTATTTTCCTTTTTATACTTCAGTCCACTTTCCATTGTATTTTAAATGAACACGTATTATTTTTACAATTAGATTTCTTTTTTTTTTTTTTTAAAGATTTTATTTATTTGAGAGAGAGCACAAGCAGGGGGAGCAGCAGAGGGGGAGGGAGAAGCAGGCTCCCCACTTATCAGGGAGCCTGATGCGGGGGCTCGATCCCAGGACCCCGGGATCATGACCTGAGCCGAAGGCAGACGCTTAAAGACTGAGCCACCCAGGCGCCCCTACAATCAGATTTCTAAAAGCAGTGTTATTTCAATAAATGACGCCAATTATAAGAATAATAGAGCAGTCAAGCCTATTTTCCAGCTGGCAGAATTCGGAATTCGGGGTGGGTGGTGGTGGGAGATGAACAGGAATGGGACCTGCAGCATAGCCCCGCTGAGCAGGGAGCCCGATGCGGGGTTCTATCCCATGATCATGGGATCATGACCTGAGCTGAAGAAGGTTGCTTAACTGACTGAGCCACCCAGGCGTGCCTTTTTAATTTTTATATCCTCTTTTCTCCTTTCCCTCTGGTCATCCTCCTCACATCTCTACCCTTTCATCTACCCCTCTTTTTCTTCTTCTTTGTCTGCTCTTCCCCATCTCCTCTTCCATGGCCTCTCCCTTCTCCTCCTCTCCTTCCCCTCCTTCTAACTTCCCCTCCCTGTCTCCCTCTCTTCTCTTTCTGTCACCATAAGATGTTTTCGGTGAGAACTTAAGAATTTGCATCCATACTGGAGTATTAATTTAAAAAAAAATTAGATGGTATGTTTTACATTTTCCATCATCACATGTGTTTCCTTGGCCGAGCAGTTAGTACGAGTTCAAAGGCACACTGGCATGGCCTTCAAAGTATTTTCACAGGATATCATCACTGAATTTGCCCAGTTCCAAATCCCTTGACACCTTGTACTCAGCACTCCAGAAATTCTTTATGAATAAGCAAAGTACTGAGGAGAGTAACTGCTGTTTGACACCCCAGGAATTTGTGCTCCTGCTGTGAAGGTGAATCTGATTTCTTCCTTATCTAACCTCTCCTTCTCTGTCCTTGCTCCTCTCCAGGCTTTACTGACTGGGTCACTTTCCCTTCTCCACTGGGGGGCTTGTGAGCTATGGCCTCTTGGGGTGTTTTTTCCGCAGCATCAATACCCAGCAACAAAACAAGAGAATGTCGTTGTTTCATAACAGGTTCAAAAAGCAGAGCAGAGCTCTTCGAGGATGGTTAAACCAGCCTTAGGTGAGGGCCAGGGACCTGGCAGCCCAGTGTGGAGACTAACACTGTGTTTCTCACAAGGATCAAAATTTATTAGTCATTTTTCACCTTCACATTTACAGGCTCTGATATTTGAGGATCTAAACTAAACTTAGTTCCAGGCTATTTCCAGACTCCCAAGACAGGGCACCCTCCCAAATATGCCCAGGCGCATGCTACCCTAATGCCCACTGCACGTGTTTCTGTCGGTCGGGGTTGCTATAACAAAATACCACAGACTGGATGTCTTATAAACAACAGAAGTTTCTTTCTAACAGTTTAGGGGGCCTGCAGTCCGAGATCGGGGTGCCAGTGGGATGGGGGTCTGATGAAGGCCTTGTTCTGGGTTGCATGTGGTTGGTTACCTTCTTACTGTGTTCTCACATGCTGCACTGAGCAAGGGGGCCCTCTCTGGCCTCTTCTACATGGGCACTCATTGCCTCCCTAAGACCTCACCTCCTAATCCTATCTCCTTAGAAATTAGGTTTCAGCATATGAATTTTGGGGATACACAAACATTTAAGCCATAGAAGCACATGACCCTTGTAGGATGTCAAATTGAAGTTTCCCATCATTTCTCCTGACCTTTTTGGTGTAAGACACATACATTATCTTTTGAGTCAATACTGTCTTTGCTGAGACACTAAGGAATAAAAAGAAAATGAATTTTTTTTCATGAGAAGGATCATTGGAGTGAGTCAAGAACCTGGGTTAGTAGTTCCAACCTTGATGCTCTCTGAGTGATATGAACTTGGACAAGGTATTTGCTCTCTTGAAGCCTTGATTTCCTTAACTGTGACATGTGGTGTTTGGACTAGTTAATCTCTAACAGACTTTTCATCTCTAAAGGACCCCTTAATTCATACTGTTGACAATAGTGATGTTGCACCTACTCTTCCTTTTACTCTCCACAACGTTTTTATTAGGTCTTATTATTAATATCCTTTTTACAGATGATACATGGAGCTGTAGAAAAATTAGAGAGCCTAAATTCTGATCTGATTACATCATTTATTAGCTGTATGCCCTTAGGCAAGTGACTTGCTTTCAGAGCTACCACCACCTTTGTTATCTTGTTACTATTTTTCCTCAATTTGTGTCATGTGTGAATTTTGTAGGCCCACAATAGGCATTCTTATCCACGTTGTTGACAGTTGATGAGCAGGATGCCAACAAGAGCACAGCCCTGCAAGCCCTGTATGATACCAATCCTACACTTAATAGATGAACACCAGCCTTTGATTAACACCATATGACGTAGTGTTTTTGATGTAGTTAAAGCTTCTTATAGTTTGTATATATTTTTTTCTACATAACTTTTAGTAAATGTTGTTATCACCACCTGATATATATTTACCTTTATTTATACCTTCCCTATCTTCTGTATGGAAATGGAAGCTTCAAAAAGTGCAGGGATTATCTTCTGTTTAATTCACTCCTAAATCCTCAGCACCTTAGAATTGCCTCTGACATATTGTCGGTATTTAATAAATATTTGTTGAATTTATTCATTCATTCATTAAAAAACGTAATTGAGGACCAGCTGTCTGCCCTTCTGGGTGTTAAATATTAAGGATAACCCAGGGATCCACAGTTTAGATCCATAGTCTCCATGGGGAGGTCCCTGCAGCAGCACCCAGGTGTGTATAAGATGATTCATTGGGATGTAGGCAGAAGATACTACAATTCCTGTTGTGGGTTTTTTGTTTTTTGTTTTTTTTTGCTATTTTACTTTCTATTTTGTGTATATTTTCTAAAGTTAAAGCATAAACACCCTAGTACGTTTCCTCAGCTTACAACCAATAAGTCATCATATACTGGCATGTGCTCATTTTCATTTTCCCTGCTTGGTATGTTCAAACCAAAACTTTGGAGATTGCTATTTTTGGAATGCTCTTATAGAATATAATTTCTCTGGGCCAAATTTTCTCCAGCAGCAAAATGCTCAGGTTTCAGTCCTTTAACATACTACCCTCTAATCTGAAGCTCTTTGTCCTTAACAGAAAGGGAAAGAAAGGGGTAAGTGGTGAGGTTCTGTCCTCTCCTTGTCTTCTTTTACCCTGGCCCCTTTAGTCCCAAGCCGGACGTCGGTCCACACCTTCCTCCTCTCACTCCGAATTTAAGATCAACACAAACACACACCTCCTGCTGTCCTTAGCATTGTTTCTTGCTGCCACAGCTGTTCCACGGCGTTAGCTTTCCAAGCACTTGAGTAAGATGGTGGCACAGTTGCCAGGAGTCTGAGGTTTGACATATTCCAGGTCTCCTCTCCATACTAACTACGCTCATTCCTTCCCACTACCCCTTTGTGACTTGCACACACTGATTATATGTCTCCTCACAGACTGTTTTCCAGACTGAAGAAACTTTCTTGTTGTTCATAATAGTACAAATTTATTAATATTAATTATAAGAGTAATGCATACATACATTGCAAAAAATTTTAAATTACTGACAAGGGTAATAATCTCTTTGTCACCCCCAATTCCAAAACCTCTCAGAGATGGCTACTATTATGAATTTTGTCTTTGTATTTCCAGTGGTTTTTTTTTTTTTTTTTCATTTATTATACATTTTTGCTTTGGGTCAATCAATAGACGATAGACAAATTGGGTATTTTAATTTAATAAATTTCAATATAGTAGTTAGAGATCTATCCCATTAATTTTATGTCCTGGCATGGAACAGTCTCCAAGATGGATTAGAGTAAAATTAACAAGTTGCTAAAAATGCGTAATGTATGATAGCACTACAGTTTAAAAAGATAAAAAGAAGGCTTATTAAAAAAAATATTTCGAGCCACTCCTTTACCTCAATCCCAAACTGTTTGATCATTTTAAATATATTTCTCTTATCTCATTGGCACAATGATTTCTGTTTGGGGACTGGGCCGGTGATCTGGTCATCTTCCCTGGTGCCTCTAGATCCCCTCAATCCTGTATGCAGGAAACAACGAAGGCAAGGAGAGGGGCCCAAACAGTGGGGAAATAAGAAGAAAATGGGAAGTGAATCCATGGTTTTAGAAGTAAAGCCATTATATGAGAGAAGGGGAAAGTGGGGGAAGGGGGAGCATTGTAGCACAATGGCTTGTCCTGACCAACTTGGACCTGGTCTTTTTGATGTCTGAAGCAGCAGGTTGCTTGTTGCTCACTATGGCTCTTGCAAATTTCGGCTTTGTTTTCTACCATGCGCTTTGTTCAACCAACATCCTCATCCCCTTATGTATTCCTTCATTCCTGAGCTTTATGTATTCCTTCATTCTTTTTTTAAGATTTTATTTATTTGAGATAGAGTGAGAGTGAGCGAGTGAGAGAGAGCATGAGTGGGGGGGGGTGGGCAGAGGGAGGGGAGAAGCAGGCTCCCCACTGAGCAGGGAGCCCGATGTGGGCTCTATCCCAGGACCCTGGGATCATGACCTGAGCTGAAGGCAGACGCTTAACGACTGAGCCACCCAGGAACCCCTGTATTCTTTCATTCTGAGTCAGATACCCCATTCCTCACTTTGCTCCTATAAACACACACACACACACACACACATGCACGCATGCATGCCCACACGTGCATACTCACATACACTTTGTTGCAGACATCACCTAATTCAACAATTGGGCTTCTGGCTTAGGGGGAGTAAGGATGGCAAAATGCAGAATTTGATGGGCCTGCGGATGTTGGCCATGCTGATTCTCAGTAGCCATTATGCATTTAAGAAACTAAGCATCTTTTTGTTTTTTGTCTTTCTATTTATTTGTTATTTGTAGTGGCTATCTTTGGCTCTGGGAAACCAGTGTGACAGTGTGGAAGCCAGAAGAAATCAAGCAAGCATGTTTCTTAGGACTAAGAGAGAGGCTAAAATGATGCCTTGAAGCAGCTTTTTTTTTTTTTCCCCCTAGCCCATTTTCCCCAGATGGACAGGAGATGAGACCTCTGAATAAGCTGCTTTGTTCTAGAATAAAAGTTACTGCATTAGCCAGGACTCTCCTGATGACCTGTATCTTGACAGCCTAGCTGTGAGGCCAGGGGAAAGGGGAACCCTTGGCTACAGAAGAGGAGATCCAGGGAGCTGGCCACTGGTACCCGCCAGCTTTTGCTTCTTCTCGAACAGATAGAACCACTTGCTTCTAGGGGCTTTGTTTATGGAGAGAGCCTGTGGGAACATGATGCTCCTTCTAAAAAGAAGAAGACAGGTGTGTCCAACTCACCAGCCCCTTTTACTCTGCAGATCCCTGTTCTTTCCTCCGTATGCCATTAGCTGCAATTCTGAATCTGAATAAACAGGTGCTATCCTGGCACGGTATTTATTTTTTAATACTTGCTCTGAGGTTATCTATGTCAGGACATTTTGTGGCTCTGCACCATCTATGCGGCCCTATATTAAACTGGTATAAACTCTGACGAAATGCCAGGAGAATGATAAACTAGTGACATTTCTGAGTTCCTCTGTAGAAAATGTCTACAAAGGCTGCATTTGGCTGATTACATTTCAGAAGGCTGACTCTGCACGGCTCATATCACGGTGCACTGTATCAGGGTGTGAGTGTTTTATTTGCATTCTTGACTCCAGTTATCCTCAGATTTTGTTCAGAAATGGCTGCTATATGTGAACACCAACTTAAGATACTGGAAGCAAGGATGAGTGGTGCTGGCTTTGTCTTGTTTTCAACAACAGAACTGGATCTAGCCTAGCCTGAGGGCCTTCACCGTCTACTTTCTGTGCACAGGGAGGCTCACACATAGATGGGGACAGAAGTTCTTCTTTTTAGCTATTTATAGCTTCGCACACTTAATGTACTTCAGTAGCATTTCATGGCTTTTAGGATCAAATAAAAAACCTTAGCATGATGCACAGGGTGCTTCATGATTGGACCCCTGCCTAACATTTTATTTTATTTTCTATTGCTCTACTCTGAAAACATTAGATCTACTGACTTGCTAGTATACACCTGTCTGGGCCATCCTCTCTCTGACCTGTGGCCTCTTTACTTGCTATTTATCTCTAAATGGAATATTCTTCCACCCCTTCTGTCCATTGATCATATTATTGTGTATCCTTGAAGATTGAATTCATTTACCCTAAAGGATTCCCGGGCCTTCCTTCTCCCACAGGTTTCTATCTGCAAGTGAAAGGTCATTCCTTCTATGTGTTCAAGTAGCACCTTGAATATGAGCACTCTTGTTACATGGGGAACTGTAGAGCTCCTCCTTAGCTCTAAAGCTCTTAAGGACAGCCTTTATTCTTATTACATATTAGGGGCTTGGAATGTTTCACTGAATAAAAAAAGTGATTTTATTTATTCATACAGTTGATCTCTGGGCTGTTGATTCTTTTTTTTTTATCTTTTGAGTTATGATGATAAATCATGTTGATAAATCATTTTGGCTAATGGGGTACCCATGAAATCTCAAGAAGCTTTTATTACCAACATTAGCTTTAATTTTCAGATGGGTATTTACATTCCCCACCTCTCTCCTAAAATGAGAAAGGGAAAAAAAAGAGAGGAAAGAAATCGGCTGCATTTCTGAACCCTTGCTACGTACAAGGACTCTGATAAGTGCTTTAAGATATATATTCTAGGAAAACTTATTTTCGCCTCATTTTATCGATTAAAACAATAATAAAAGCACAGAGATGTGAAGTAACTCACCAGATTTCATATATACAAATACATTGATAAATACTTGCATGTTGGTTGTATACTTCTCCTTTTTCCAAAAGCATTCAGTAAACATTTATTGAGTAGTTGTACTTGTCATGCATGGAAATGCATGGCATCGAAATACAGAAAGATTTGAGCTTATTGGTCAATAAGAGGGGTAGACAGATAAGTTACCAATTGAAACATGGCCTAGTTAATGCTATGCCCAAGTATGTGCATGATTCTAGAAGTCTCAGAAGGAGTAACCAACTTAGTCTAAGTGACATCTTCACTGGAAAATCTATTTTCAACTTCATATATCTGCTGCCGAGACTTTAAGAGTGCACAGACTGTAAGAGTTAAGAAGGCATGGGGAACATGTATCTTTTAGAATTACTGTTTTCTTTTTCTTGGGGGTAAATACCCATCAATAGAATACTGGATCATATGGTAACTCTATTTTTTAATTTTCGAGGAATCTTCATTCTGTTTTCCGCAGTGGCTGCACCAGTCTGCCTTCCCACGAACAGTGCACAAGGTTTCTTTTTTTCCACATCCTTGCCAACACTTGGTATTTCTTGTGTGTGTTTTTTTTTTTTTAGCCATTCTAATAGTTGTGAAATTTCGCAGCATTATTTATACCAGCCAAGATACGGAAGCAGCCCAAGCGACCATTGATAGATGAATGGATAAATATGTGGTACATATATACTATGGAATTTTACTCAGCCATAAAAAAAGAAAAGAACTGAAATCTTGCCATTTACAACAGCATGGGTGGATCTAGAGTGTATAATGCTAAATAAAATAGGTCAGTCAGAGAAAAGCAAATACCATATGATTTCACTTATCTGTAGAATTTAAAAAACAAAACAAATCAACAAAGAAAAAAGAGACAAACAAACAAAAACCACTCAAATGCAGAGAACAAAGTGGTGTTTGCTAGAGGGAGGTAGGTGGTAGGATGGGTGAAATAGATAAAGAGGATGAAGCATACATTTATCCTGATGAGCACTGAGAAATGTATAGGATTGTTGAATTATTGCTCACGAAATGGAAAAAAAATACTAAAATAAAAGAGTTAAGAAGGCAGAATAAGGGTAAGAGGGAATTCCAGACAGAGACCCCAGTACGTGCTAAGGCATGAAGACTTCCCTGCCCTTCTGTAAAATTTAGTTCAAGAAGGGAATTCATTTTCTCAAATAGACATACAGGCAATATAAAGATAAATTAGATACCGCCACCTATTGCCTTTTTATATAATTAAAAGATCCTGGATCAAAATTTTACATCTCATAATACAGAGAGGTTCCTTCTGAGTCCCAGAATAGAACAACCCAATATATCAGATATTATAGTAGATACTGACCAGTGTAAAAATGTTGTCTATATGTTTACAGAGGAAACACTCTTCTCTGTGCTCTGGTAAGCACAGAGAATTTGGTGATAAAAAACAGAGCACCTGCCTTATGGGAGCTCCATGAAGTAAAAGAGGCATTTATGCAGAGAGATCGAGCAAACCATTATGAACCATGACAGGGATGCATACATACAGGGTAATCTGGAAGCATAAAGCAAGGGTGTCCAACCTTTTGTGCTAAATACCAAAAGTCAGACTTACTATCATGATGGACAGAGATACTTGAAGCCATTCTTGAGGTCTCACTCTGAAAAGAAGATCATCAAGGGAACATTTGGATTGAATTTTATGTTTCTGCTATTTTTATTTTTGAGCCTTATTGAGGTATAGTTCACAAATAAAATTATAATATATTTAAAGTATACAATGTTAATGGTTTCAGAAACATATACAGTGTAAAAGGATTTCCACAACCAAGTTAACAGATCCATCATCTCCTATGTTTACCTTTTTTCTTTTCTTCTTTCTTTCTTTTTTTGTGAGAACACTTAAGTTCTATTAACAAATTTCAGTTTACAATACAGTATTAATCAGCTATACTCATCACCTTGTACCTTATTCATCTTATAACTGAAAGTTTGTATCCTATTACCAACCTGTCCCTGGGATCATGACCTAAGCCGAAGGCAGATGCTTAACAACTGAGCCACTCAGGTCTTAATATACACAGATAACCACCCAGCTCCACTGTTACAAGTAAAATGTATAAATGGGCTAGAGAATGATACTTTGTGGACAACTGCAGTGATGTGCTTCTGCAAGGTGTCTGGTCAATGATAGGACCATTAAAACCAGCACCTGTGCAGACACTTAGCATTGTTTGGCTTCAGCGTTTGAGAATTCACCAGTGCCACAAAATATTAATTTATTTGACAGAGAGAGACACAGCGAGAGAGGGAACACAAGCAGGGGGAGAGGGAGAAGCAGGCTTCCCGTGGAGCAGGGAGCCCGATGCGGGGCTCGATCCCAGGACCCTGGGATCATGACCTGAGCTGAAGGCAGACGCTTAATGACTGAGCCACCCAGGCGCCCCTTACCAGTGCCACAAAATAAAAGCAGCGATAATTCTTTATGATCTATGACTGCAGATCTAGAGGTACTCCCAGACTACCAGGAAAAGGGGTGAGCCTAACCGCCAATAAAAGTTGTTGGAAACATTGTGGTTTGACTTTAAAGTTTTAGTTTGTTGTTACAATTGTTTTACTCCAGATGGGGGCAAAAAATTTTAGGCAGTGTAAGGGGAGTTGGTTAGCCACAGTAGACTCTAGAGAAGCAAGGGACTCTGTTTTGTTCCCATGTCTTTTTGTGAATCGATAAGAGCGGAAACATCACTTGAAACAATAGCTCCTGCCTTTAGAAATAACAAAAGATCTCTTTTTTAATCCTTTTTTTTATTATGTTATGTTAATCACCATACATTACATCATTAGTTTTGATGTAGTGTTCTGATTCATTGTTTCCGTATAACACCCAGTGCTCCATGCAGAGCGTGCCCTCTTTAATACCCATCACCAGGCCAACCCATCCCCCCACCCCCTCCCCTCTAGAACCCTCAGTTTGTTTTTCAGAGTCCATCGTCTCTCATGGTTCATCTCCCCCTCCAATTCCCCCCCTTCATTCTTCCCCTCCTGCTATCTTCTTCTTTTTTTTTTTGCTTTCTTAACATATATTGCATTATTTGTTTCAGAGGTACAGATCTGAGATTCAACAGTCTTGCACAATTCACAGTGCTCACCATAGCACATACCCTCCCCAGTGTCTATCACCCAGTCACCCCATCCCTCCCACCCCCCACCACTCCAGCAACCCTCTGTTTGTTTCCTGAGATTAAGAATTCCTCATATCAGTGAGGTCATATGATACATGTCTTTCTCTGATTGACTTATTTCGCTCAGCATAACACTCTCCAGTTCCATCCACGTCATTGGAAATGGCAAGATCTCATTCCTTTTGATGGCTGCATAATATTCCATTGTATATATATACCACATATTCTTTATCCATTCACCTGTCGATGGACATCTTGGCTCTTTCCACAGTTTGGCTATTGTGGACATTGCTGCTATAAACATCGGGGTACATGTACCCCTTCGGATCCCTACATTTGAATCTTTGGGATAAATATCCAGTAGAGCAATTGCTGGATCATATGGTAGCTCTATTTTCAACTTTTTGAGGAACCTCCATACTGTTTTCCAGAGTGGTTGCACCAGCTTGCATTCCCACCAACAGTTTAGGAGGGTTCCCCTTTCTCCGCATCCCCGCCAACATCTGTCGTTTCCTGACTTGTTAATTTTAGCCACTCTGACTGGTGTGAGGTGATATCTCATTGAGGTCTTGATTTGGATTTCCTTGATGCCTAGTGATGTTGAGCACTTTTTCATGTGTCTGTTGGCCATTTGGATGTCTTCTTCAGAAAAATGTCTGTTCATGTCTTCTGCCCATTTCTTGATTGGATCATTTGTTCTTTGGGTGTTGAGTTTAAGAAGTTCATTATAGATTTTGGATACTAGCCCTTTATCTGATATGTCATTTGCAAATATCTTCTCCCATTCTGTCGGTTGTCTTTTGGTTTTGTTGACTGTTTCTTTTGCTGTGCAAAAGCTTTTTATCTTGATGAAGTCCCAATAGTTCATTTTTGCCCTTGCTTCCCTTGCCTTTGACGATGTTTCTAGGAAGAAGTTGCTGCAACTGAGGTCAAAGAGGTTGCTGCCTGTGTTCTCCTTTAGGATTTTAATGGACTCCCATCTCACATTGAGGTCTTTCAACCATTTGGAGTCTATTTTTGTGTGTGGTGTAAGGAAATGGTCCAGTTTCATTCTTCTATATGTGGCTGTCCAATTTTCCCAACACGATTTGTTGAAGAGACTGTCTTTTTTCCATTGGACATTCTTTCCTGCTTTGTCAAAGATTAGTTGACCATAGAGTTGAGGGTCCATTTCTGAGCTCTCTATTCTGTTCCATTGATCTATGTGTCTGTTTTTATGCCAGTACCATACTGTCTTGATGATGACAGCTTTGTAATAGAGCTGGAAGTCCGGAATTGTGATGCCGCCAGCTTTGCTTTTCTTTTTCAACATTCCTCTGGCTATTCGGGGTCTTTTCTGGTTCCATACATCTTTTAGGATTATTTGTTCCATTTCTTTGAAAAAAAGTGGATGGTATTTTGATAGGGATTGCATTGAATGTGTATATTGCTCTAGGTAGCATTGACATCTTCACAATATTTGTTCTTCCAATCCATAAGCATGGAACGTTTTCCATTTCTTTGTGTCTTCCTCAATTTCTTTCATGAGTATTTTATAGTTTTCTGAGTACAGATTCTTTGCCTCTTTGGTTAGATTTATTCCTAGGTATCTTATGGTTTGGGGTGCAATTGTAAATGGGATCGACTCCTTAATTTCTCTCTCTTCTGTCTTGTTGTTCATGTATAGGAATGCCACTGATTTCTGTGCATTGATTTTATATCCTGCCACTTTACTGAAATCCTGTATGAGTTCTAGCAGTTTTGGGGTGGAGTCTTTTGGGTTTTCCACATAAAGTATCATATCATCTGCAAAGAGTGAGAGTTTGACTTCTTCTTTGCCAATTTGGATGCCTTTTATTTCTTTTTGTTGTCTGATTGCTGTGGCTAGGACTTCTAATACTATATTGAATAGCAGTGGTGATAGTGGACATCCCTGCCGCGTTCCTGACCTTAGGGAGAAAGCTCTCAGTTTTTCCCCATTGAGAATGATATTCACTGTAGGTTTTTCATAGATGGCTTTTATGATATTGAGGTGTGTACCCTCTATGCCTATACTCTGAAGAGTTTTGATCAAGAAAGGATGCTGTACTTTGTCAAATGCTTTTTCTGCATCTATTGAGAGGATCATGTGATTCTTGTTTTTTCTTTTGTTAATGTATTGTATCACGTTGATTGATTTGCGGATGTTGAACCAACCTTGCAGCCCAGGGGTAAATCCCACTTGGTCGTGGTGAATAATCCTTTTAATGTACTGTTGGATCCTACTGGCTAGTATTTCGGTGAGAATTTTTGCCTCCATGTTCATCAAGGATATTGGTCTGTAATTCTCCTTTTTGATGGGGTCTTTGTCTGGTTTGGGGATCAAGGTAATGGGGGCCTCATAAAACGAGTTTAGAAGTTTTCCTTCCATTTCTATTTTTTGGAACAGTTTCAGAAGGATAGGTATTAATTCTTCTTGAAATGTTTGGTAGAATTCCCCTGGGAAGCCATCTGGCCCTGGGCTTTTGTTTTTTGGGAGATATTTGATGACTGCTTCAATTTCCTTGGTGGTTATAGGTCTGTTCAGGTTTTCTATTTCTTCCTGGTTCAGTTTTGGTAGTTGATACATCTCTAGGAATGCATCCATTTCTTCCAGATTATCTAATTTGCTGGCATATAGTTGCTCATAATATGTTCTTATAATTGTTTGTATTTCTTTGGTGTTGGTTGTGATCTCTCCTCTTTTATTCATGATTTTGTTGATTTGGGTCATTTCTCTTTTCTTTTTGATAAGTCTGGCCAGGGGTTTATCAATCTTGTTAATTCTGTTAGAAATAACAAAAGATCTTAAGAGACAACTGCCCTTATTGATTTGGGGCCATGAGCACATGGAAAGATGCAACTGGATGCAGGGTACTTATTGCATCTCGCACTGACACTCACCATGAGCCAAGCAGATAGGTCTGCATGCTAGTTTTTACCATTGTGTTTCTGCAATGCCAGCCTTCTGGGAATCACAGGTGCTAGTCATTTCAAGGAAGAAACTCAGGGTAGCCGGCACGGTGGGAGGTGAACAGCATGGAACTACCCACTAATAATTTACAAAAACCAGTTAGCCACTGAGATTTCTAGCTGGAAGGCTTTTAAGGAGCTTGTTTTCTTTCTTAATCTCCTGACTGTGGCCTCGTCAGAAGAGGTCGCCTGTGGATCCAGTCGGGGCTTCAGTGTCAGAAATGGAGAGCCACCCTCCCTGGACCAGCAACTGAAGTGACGGTCAGATTATCACCGACTGCCCGCATTCAGATTCCAAGGATGTGGAGTGTCCCAGTGCGTGTACCCTGGCTCTTTGGGGAAAATTATCAAACCCTTATTAGGACTTTTCGGCTGTTGGAGAGAAGAAAGCAGGGTTTAGTGTTTTGAGCATAGACTCTGAATTTCAGGCCATGTATCAATCAGAGAAAAGTTACTGACAGTGATAATTGGGCCTTTAGGAGACTTCTTAAGATGAAGAGAGACTAAGCTAGCTATGCCTCAGACTCTTTGAGCTCAGAAAATGAGTTCAAATAAGAAGAGTTCTGGGAATGCCCTTAGGACAATGATTAATTTACTTATTTCAAAGAGCTCACAGACCATTATATACTCCCTCCCTCCGTTCATTTCCTTCCTTCTTTCATTCAACATTTGACTATCTATTATAGCTCAGGTAACAGAATAATTATTTTCTACTTAATAAGGCTTACTAAAAGATTATGCTAAATAATAGGTGCCTCCAAGCATTTTAAATAGACTTTTATTTTGCTTTTATTTTATTTTACTTATACATACGGTTTCAAGCACCTACCGTGAAGTGTGGTGCATTTGCATTTTCCTCTCACACTGGTTCAGCGATACAGAGAGTGGTCCCTCTGTGCCGTACTGGGCCCTGCATCGGGTGGGGTCACATGATATATTCATAGTGCGTAGGATAGGAGGACCTAGTTCTGCTAATTTCAAATGAAAAAATTAATTAGATCAGTTTGCTATGGAAATCACTTTTCAAGCAACCCAGCTAAAGTAGCCTGCCTGGAATTTGCCTCGTGTGTCTTGAAAGTCTAACATATTGTTAGTGAGATTGTCACAGGAGGACATCCAGGCCATGTGTAGGACTTATTTGCAGGTCGGAGCTAATAACACGCAATATCCTCGTCAGAGTTAAGCCTGGCCTTCATCAAATAAAGATTTCATTATAGCTTTTATTTGAAGTGGAAATTTTACTGTCAGGCTATATAAATAAATACGGCAGATAGATTCCAAGGATTGTGGTGTTTAAATCCTGTGAACATCAGTAGTCCCTGGGCTCCACTGAGTTTCTCTGAGGCACATGTGAAGTCATTAATGTTGGTCTTCCTTTTCCTGTTTCTCCATTTTTTTTTTTTTTTTTTTAGGTCTGTGATGGGATCAAATAAGGAACCAGATCTTGTGCATCTTGAGGCCAGAACTGTAGATGGTCGTAAGTAATTCGTCTTCTCCATGATGTTCATAGTAATACTAGTTTTCCCAATCTGCCATGAGCCGAGTCTGTGTCTAGGGAAACGTAGCAGCAGTAGTTCAAGTCCTTAGTAATCCAGAGTTGTCTTAACAATTTCCAACATCTCTCATCCAGCCAAGGTGTTTTCCTTTCCAGGTAATGAGGAAATGCCCCTGTTTCTTATTTCTGAAGTGTTTTTGTAGTTATTGTTATGATTATGTTTTTGCTGCTGTTTTGTTTTGATTTGTTTTTCCAGTGTCCTTATTTTAACAGATATAGTTTCAAAAAAACCATAGAATAATATCAGAACCAGAGAAGGCATCCATTTCTTAGGAGAGTCTTTCTTGAACTCCCATTCTAAACAAATTTCATATTTTATTTGCTTTCATTCTGTGGTTATACTGGATGTTATCTTTGGGGGAAGCCAAGAGAAGGGTACAGGGCAACTCTCTATACTAGTTTTTGCAACTTTTATGTGAGCCTAAAATTATTTCAAAATAAAAAGCTAAAAAAGTAGAAATGGATGTTTACGTCTGAACCATCCATAGTGATTAATTACAATGAATTGGCCTCTGGGTTCTAGGATAGGAGGGGCCGTGTGCATCTTCAGTCAATATCACGTCTCCAGCACATGCCACATTGTCAACATGTAGATGGAGCTTAGTAAATATTAGTTGAGTGAGTGAATACATAGTTGACCAATTGTCAGGGTGACCAAGTCACTTACTAAGTTGGAAAATTTTAGGGCATTGCACCTCAAATCTGAACATAATATGGCCCAACGAGGGATCTTGTTAAAATGTGGATTCTGATTCAACAGGGGCTCAAGAGTCTGCATTCCTAATAAGTTCCCAGATGAAGCCCGTGCTGCTGGTCAGCAGAACACATTTAAAGTAACAAAGTCCCACAATGAAAACTAATGAAAGAGCTTTAGGGTCTGTCTCCCATGACTGCACCTCTTGTTTAGGAAGCTCCGGATGGAATTGGTAACATCCCAGATTGCTTTCATTTTCAAGCTTTTGGGGATAATACTACTTCTGGCTTGTGGCATCTAACGCACATAACCCCATATACTGAAAACAATAAGGCCGTCACTTTCCCTGATGTGCACGTTTTCTTTCACCCAACATTATTCCTATGCTCCCTGCAGCCATGAAGGTTGATAATGCCAAACTGTCATCTCGGGCTCAGCTTTCACATGGCATGAAATAGATCAGTTCTAATTTTATTTATTTTATTTTACCTTTTTGCAAAGGCAGCATCTTCAGAAACTACCCAAGAGTGAAAATTCAATAAAGGGGTTTAATTTGAAAAGTCATCCCTGTCAAAACAAAACAGAAAAAAAAAAATTACCTACCAATTGAAATAAAGGATCTAGGCATAATGCCTGACCTGACTGGGTATTAAAAAAAGAGATTTTTTTCTGTATCATATCCAGTCCCTCTCTTTATCTTTCTCTCTCTCTCTCTCTCTTTCTTCCTTCCTCTCCCTCTTCCTTTTTCTCAAGGTACTTGGTAACCAGGACTCCAGGGCAAAGAAACAGAGAGGAAGAGGAGAGAAGGAAAGAGCACAGAGATATCAGAGTAGTAAGGTATTAGCATGTGTAGTGAAGACTGTATTTATTAAACCCAGGTTCCAGGCTGGTCAGTTGCTCCAGGAATTCTAATGTCTGTATGTCACTTCTCTATTTTCTGATTGAGATCCTTCTTGTATTTCTATCCCTTCAGTAGTATTCAGGACAAAATTTAAGTCTGTGGAACCCATTGTTTATACATCTTGTAGAGTATATGCCAAAATAATACGATATTTTGACTTTGGATAAGTGATTGCTTTCTGATTTTAATGGATTCAGGAATTCTGTTATATTGACACAGGAACAAGCCCTCAATAGCTTATTTGGCTCATCCCCATAGGGTGGCTTACAAAGTTATTCAAAGTTCAGTTTTAGTCTCATTTCACATTTCCCTAGATTACACTTTATAATTGATTTCTACTTCACCTGATGTCTCCAGAGCTCCATAGCTGAGGGCAGATAAGCTCTGGAAAGAGCTTTTTTTTTTTTTTTTTTTTTTTTCCCTTGCTCTGCGACAGTCTATGACTACCATAGACATTTCTGCCACTGTGCTCTGGGATCTGGATGTCTTGTAGTTTACACTGTGACAAGGATGTTATTCTTCCTTGCATTACCTCTCTGCCTTGGGAGGCAGGCGGGGGAGAGCAACCTCAATTACCATCAATCACAGGAATTATTATTGGAAAATTTTGAACATGTTTATTGGATGTGGCATTTGTTATTGGCCCCTGCATTTAACTGAGGACAAACTGGCAGGTCCTCATCCCAGAGACAAAGATTTTACTGTTTGACTATCGTGTGTGTGTATGAATGTGCATGCACTCAGGCATCCTATGCACCCAGTACATTAAAACTGCTGCCCAGTGCATTAAAACCATAAAAAGGAAACCTATTCTATTGATTCACCTAATATAGGTGCATTTCTGTATATGTATGTAATGTATGTAGTTAGAAAATGTTGACTAAACTGCTGGATTGAAAGCTTTGTGTAAAGCCATATCTCATTTTATTTTGATTCTTTGTACAAACAAAGCTCAGAGACTGACCCATTTGTTGACTTAATACATAACCTTATCTGTGTAAGCATGTCTTCTTAAAGAAGGGCTTTAACCATAGGGTCTACAGAGTCCTGAGGGCTAATGGATAAGTTTAAGAACCTCACTAACTCCCTGAAATTGTGTACTGCATGTTACATTTATGTGATTTTGGAGGAAAAGAATGTAACTGTGATCAGAATTCTTCACATGGCAATTACATGGGAATGCAGAGTTCTCTATGCACATGTATAAATATCATCTTGCAAGAAAACCTGCAGTACCAGGTTTGACCTTTATCGCTCCTCCCTCTGACTTCTGAAATGAAAGGCCTGGTCAGTGACACGACTATTTCCGTACTGGTGGTGATCCGTGCTAACACGGACAGGGAACAGGGGACAATTACTGGGCTCATTGTCTATTTGCATGAGTAAGTAACCTTGTAACAACTTGCACAAGGACTAATCTCTTTCACTGGGGAGAAACAACCTTGGCCCTTTAATCAACTGTGAAAATGATTGTCCAAAAACTCTTGCTGAAATGAACCACAGACTAGCATTTTACAAGCTGAAATAAAAATCAGAGGAGAGTCACAACTTTATATAACCACCTTCCCACAAATTCTGGTCTTGGGTGAGAACTGGACATCCCATTCTACTTCCCATTTTCCAGTGCTCCAATTGACTTGCATATTGAGCGGCTTGCCTAGCAACGTCTGAATAGGGGGAGCGTGGGTACAATGCTGAGGGGCTGGGATGGAGACCTCAGTTCTCATCAGGCCTCAGTAGGTGACCTATGGGGTGCTTTCAGTTCTTCCTATAGAAATAGATTACTTTTATAACAACAAGAGTAGCAACAATGACAATAAAAAGGATAAGCTGTACTCAGGTGCATCAAGTGAAAAGTAAAATCCACTTCTTTTTTTATTTTTATTTTTATTTTTTTTTTAAATTTTTTTTTTTTATTTATTTATTAGACAGAGAGAGAGAGAGAGAGAGAGAGCATGAGCAGGGGGAGTGGCAGGCAGAGGCAGAGAGAGAAGCAGGATCCCTGCAGAGCAGGGGAACCTGATGTGGGACTCGATCCCAGGATCCTGGGATCATGACCTGAGCCGAAGGCAGTCGCTTAACCAACTGAGCCACCCAGGTGCCCTAAAATCCACTTCTTGACCTTCATTCCCATTTTCCAGAGGTACTATGGTTTTTTTTTTTGTTTTGTTTTTGTTTTTGTTTTTATTTCTTCTGCATGTTTACAGAAATTGTTTGGGCTTACACAGGTGAATATGTATGTGAGTACACATACATACACATTCACAAATGTTCGTGTTGTAAAACCATTATGCCAAATTCACTGTTGGGGAACACAATAGCAAGTTACAGTTTTTCCATATCAGTACATGTAAATGTAGCCACTTTGTGACCGATGACTACAAAAAAAAAAAAAAAGAAAAAAAAGAAAAAACCTACAAACAAACACACTTTGTGCAGTCAACTGTGCTCTTGTTAGCCCTTCTCTCATTAATAGACCTGTAGAGGTTTGGCTCTTTCATGTAGTGCTAATACATCACACACAGACACCCACACATTACTGATTTGGTTAGTAAGCATTTGGACTTGTGCAGGCAGTAAGCACTGCTGGGAAGAGAAATTATTGAAGGCAAATTCCGGGTCTGAGAGTGTGTACATTGATATACAATGATACACATTGTATACTTGTTACATTGTCCTCTGAGATGGTTGTATCATTGCACACTGTCAGTATGATGATGCTAGGATGCTTGTGTTTGTAAGCCTTCAGTAGCCCGAGACATTATCAAAGATTTTTTAAACATAACCCATCTGATGAGCAAAGAGCTATATCCTTATTGTTTTCATTTTCATTTATTTAATCGTGAATGAGGTATTTTTATTTATTTTTCTTGGCTATTTGTATTTCCTCATCAGTGCACCTTTAAAAGATAGCAAATCTTTTTAATGTTCCGGAGAAGACGAACACTTTGGCATTTCTATACAAAAAAAAAAAAAAAAAGTCAAACTGGCCACTCCCACTCCAGTGAAGGTCCCAGCGCTGGCCCACCAACTGGCATTATTTGACCCCACATTTCATAACCTTCATTTACCTTCTTTTCAGTCAGTTTAGGAATAGTTCCTGGGGTGGGACCTGGGAAGAGGCTAGAAGTTTCCAGTTCGGGGCAGCTTCAGGCTCCGATGGCCCCCTCCTAGTCCCCACGTGCTGAAAAAGCACCTCTCCCCTCTTGCCTGTTCCCACAGCAGGCATCAGGGATGAGGGTGCGCAGGGGCACCTTGCACTTGGCTTTTTCTCCTGGCTGCCTCCTTCTGACCCCATTGTTCATATTGCAAAAGCCGCTTGATTTCAACCCCTAGTGATTTCAACTTGGCCTTTCTGATTTAGTAGCCTTAAAGACAGCCCTGAAGGGCGCCTGGGTGGCTCAGTTGGTTAAGCAACTGCCTTCGGCTCAGGTCATGATCCTGGAGTCCCAGGATCGAGTCCCACATCAGGCTCCCCGCTCAGCGGGGAGTCTGCTTCTCCCTCTGATCCTCTCCCTCTCATGCTCTCTGTCTCCCATTCTCTCTCTCAGATAAATAAATAAAATCTTTAAAAAAAAAAAAAGAGACAGCCCTGAAAACCAACCAGAAAAGCATGCAACACGGTAACACAGGCCTCCCCACACAGCCGTGAAAACCTGACAGGAACATGCAGGAGCGGGCCCTGCTGGGCAGCTTTCAGAGTGGGCTCTTTGTACGCTTCTGTGCTACTTCCCTTGCATGTTGTGTGCCCAGCAGGCCGGGAGGAGGTCTGTGCCCTTACTTCTCATGCTCAGGAAGCGAGGACGGAGTGTGCAGAAGCCCGTTTTCCCCCGGCCCTCAATCAGTGACAGAGGTCTGCATCTCTCCTGGGTTTTCAGGATCCCCCAGGACATAGCAGCACTAGTCCATATAACATGGATGGCAATTTCCAAGTGTCTGGAAAATTCCTAATGCTTCTTACTCCTGCTTCCAAAAAAAAAAGTGTCCTAATGGTCTTGGCACTTACACATTCCCTTCCTGGGTTCTGTATGTTCCCGAGCAGCAGTGATGCTAGTACTATGCATTATATTCCTCTCATTCGCCTGGTGCTATGCAGTACTAGGTACTTTTCAGCTGCATTACTTACACCGATTCTTATAAGTAGGCTCTGTTATTATTTTTCTCATTTTAACTTTGAGGAAAACAAGGCTTTTAGTGATTAAATGTTTTGGCCATTGCCTCAGGGCTAGAATTTGAAGCTCTATCATTCATTCATGCAGCAGATACTGTTGGACCTGTATGCTGTGCTGCATGCTGTCGTAGACACGGATGGGAGATAGGAGGGAACGTTGCAAAGGCCCTGCTCTCATAGTTTCCCTTATAGTTAGGGGAGACATTCTAAACGTGTGTATAATGCCAAGTGGTGCTAAGTTCCAGGAAGTAAAACAAAGCAGAGCAAGGGGAATAGTGATTGAGGGGGAGGGGAGGTCAAGGAAGGAATCTCTGATAAGGTGGCATTTGATGTTTTTTTTTTTTTTTTTTTTTTTAAGATTTTATTTATTTCCTTGACAGAGAGAGACACAGCGAGAGAGGGAACACAAGCAGGGGGAGTGGGAGAGGGAGAAGCAGGCTTCCCGCCGAGCAGGGAGCCCGATGTGAGGCTCGATCCCAGGACCCTGAGATCATGACCCGAGCCGAAGGCAGACGCTTAACGACTGAGCCACCCAGGCGCCCCGACATTTGATGTTTGAGCCAAGTCTTTATGGAAGTAAGGGAGACAGCCTGGTGGAATGGCATTCCAGACAGATGGAACAGCTCATGCAAATGATATGGAGTATGGCCATGCTTGGCAGGGGCTGGGGGATAGCGGGAAGGCCAGCGATATGGACAGGACAGGCCAATGTGTCATCTTTGTTCATTCCACCATGAAAGGCAGAAATTGTACCCTATTGGTCTTGGTTGAACATTGGCCATGTTCCAAGTATGATATTTGGTATTGAGGGTGATAAAAATAGAAAGTTAGTAAGTGAAGAAATAGTGGATTGACCATACCCACATGCCTCAGAGGCAATCCCTTGAACTGACTCTTTGTCCTGAAATTAATCACATAACATGTGAACACATCTAAGCAGACATTGTACACCCCTTCCCCAAAAACCCTGGAAAAAATTCTGTGTGCTTTTCCCCCATGCACCAAACTGCTTTCATTTCTCCCCTTCCTCTCTTTCTCATTCCCATTTTTATTCCTGCTTTTATTCCTTCTGGCTTTCCTACCATTTGGAAAGTTGTTTGAACAAATGTGCTTCGGTGTGACCTTCTAGATAACTTTGTGTCTTTTCTGAATTAAACTGGATTTCCAGTGTGGTTTTCCCACAGAACAGACAGGGAGCATTCCTCAGACACATCTCATACCCTCCCCCTCATGCCTCTGTGCTCTCACCAGTGTTCCTTCTTTCTGGAGTCATCCTTATCACTCACCCTATCACCGTTCCAAGCAGCCTTCCAGACTTTTCTCAGCTCCTCCACGAAGCCTTCCACAGGTGTCCTTGCCCTACCCCCACACAGGTCATTGTTCCCTCTGTGCACTAGAATGAATAGTAAAGTGGTCTCTGTCCCCCAAAGTACTGTAGGCCAGGGAAGCATAACAGGTCCACAGTTGTGGTGATGCAAAGTAAAATAGCTGCAGTCAAGGAGAAGTCCTGGCACAAAGTAGACTATCTGTGGAAGGGTATAAATTTGTGTGTCCCTCACCTGTGGGGTGGGACACACCTGATCCTTCCTAAGGTACACTCACCACACTGCACTGTAGTTGGCAAGTGATGTTTTGTATTAGTATTAAATTATTATGTCCTTAGGGCCTCTTTCATGTCCCTAATTTCTAGTCTTGTGCTTGGCAAAAAAATTTATGATCTCAGAACTTTTCCTGTAGTAATCATGGCCTCCTAAATGTCAGAAGGCTAGCCATAAAAGACAACATTTAGAAAGTTATCCTGGACCAAAATCAAGAGATTTCATAGAAGAACGCAATGCCACAATGTCATTATATTGAGGGAGAACATTTGATCTAAGTTTATAAGAAATGTATTAAACTTAGTCTTTTCAGGGGCCACAGCTGGAGTCTCAGCTTTGCAGATGTCAATTTCTAACTGGTACATGCCGCAGAGGGTTCCAGAACCCTGATGGTAATGAAGTGTACGTGAGCACAAGCATGTTGACGTGTGTGTGTGTGTGTGTATGTGTATGTATGTGTGTGTGTGTGTGTGTTGGGTGGGAACATTTAATATGAAGGTTCTAAAATAATAGAACAACATAAAGAACATAAGGAAAATATATATGCAGATATATGGGCTTTAAAAACTGCCCTGTTTTAAAGTTGAAAATAAGTGGGGGGTGGGGAGAGTTTCAAAGTGTTTGTGACTGCCTACAGAGTTTATGGTTTTGTTTAAAATGAAACATTTATAATATTAAGGTATATGAAAGGATTTGGTGCCAAATAAATATTTGTTGAATGATAAAATCAGTGGTAGAGTCCTAGAGATCTGTGATGCATTTCATTTACTAGCATTTGAGCTTATACAAATCTCATCCCTAAGTCTGGAGTTCTTCATCTGTAAAAGCTACCACTTTCTGGAATTTTTTTTTTATAAAATTTAAAAGAGAAAAAGCATGCAATTCATTTAGCACGGTTCCTAGCCCGGAGGAGAGGGTTGCTCTGGTTGTTCTGGAGGTTAATGGCGCTGCTGCCATCTTTGGAGAGATTCTGGGGAGAGGTCAGCCCAAGCCTCAGGAAAAACTCCATAGAAGAAAGCCCAGGATGTATTTGGATGGGGAGGCAGGCAAGGGAAGGGCAGTTCAAACCAGAGGAACCGTCTGAATGAACATAGGGTGTCAGCCAGGAATGAGCGTGCTGTTTAGAAATTGCAGAAGCCTGATGATACAGATTTACCAACATGACAGAGGTTTATTTGTTAGTGCAGGGGTGGGAAGCGGACAGGTTTCAATGCGTACAGTAAAGACCTGTCGGATGTTAAAGTGATAGTCTGATTCTTAACATCCTTTTTGAATTGTAAAGTTCTAATAACCCTCATTACATAGAGGAGAAATCTGAAGCCTAGCTCGCTCGGTAAGTGACCTTCTCTGAGTCACACAGCACGGTGCAGATAGACCTAGGACCTAGAACATCACCCCCAGCAGAAGCGCGCACTTGCAGAGCAATGTGGCCGCAGGCTGGCTGGCCCCGTGTGCTGGGCTCCCGCGCGCCTCCCATGTCCTCCCCATAGCCCGAGTTATTTGCCAGGTCTCCCCACTGACCACTGCCTCACACCATTCTCTATTAGTTATGCAAGGAGAATATTTTTCACGGTGTCATTAAAAAAATTACTTAAAGAAAACAAGTCTTTAACCCAAACCACACATTGAACATGAAGAAAGCTACTGTGTCAGGTAGAAGTATCTGGAGTATTTTACAGTCGGTTCCGTGAGACAGTAGGCAGTACTGGTGAATAAAGAGAGACCACTCAGTAGCAGCCCCATCTCCTGTTCCTGGAGCACAGACTAGCCCAGCACCGGACTCTTTGCCTTTCATGACTGAGCTCTTCCCTCGTCACGGCCGCTGGAAAGATGCCTCGCACCCGTTCCCATTTTACAGATCGGCGTTGAGAGAGGTGCAGCCACTGCTTAGGTTTACCAAGCTAGCAGGCCTTGAACCTGCGTTTAAAGCCCTGTCCCTCTGCTCAAAGCCTGGCCCTTGAAAGGCGGCCTTTCTCTAGATCACAGATTTCGCAGGGGTGGAACTGCGTGATGCTAAGCAGCAACTGTTGCAAAGAGTGAGGGTGCCTGCGAAGAGCTCACAGGGCCCTAATTATCTATGGCAAGGAAAACATCTGTGTGGGGAAAGTAATGAAATTAATTCTAAAGTCTAGCAGTTGCATGCATTAATTGATGTTAATTAATGCCAAATTACAAGATACTTCCTATGGAATCGCATCATACACTCACTAGAATTGAATATGGAAAGAGTTCATCATACTTAATGTTATTACAGCAAGCCCCAAGGGGAATAAGAGTGATTGGTCCCTCATTATGAAGTGCAGCCAATTTCTTTCTGTTTCCATTAGAAGGAGAAAGAGAACAAACCAGGAGCACTTTACCAGGGGCAGGCAGCTCAAAACTGTTCATTTCCCCTTCAGCTTGCAAATTTCACTTTGAGCCACTCTAAACAAGAAATGATTTTAAGACCTCTACCTGGGGCTTTCCTTGTGTCACCCAGTTGAAGCTTCTGTATTTCTTAGCCCAAGGACAGGCTCATGGCATGTATTGCTCATAGTGCTCCACCTCAATATGTGTCATGTGGAGTAAGATCGAAAAGCAGAGGAATTAGAGATGGTTCTCTAAGTCTTGAGAGACAGATCTCACAAGCCTACCGTGGACCACACCCCCTCCACCCCTGGGCTGAGAGATGCTGACCGGGGGATTTGCACACAGAGTAGTCTCCCTCTCTCACATCACTGCCTGTATGTTACTGTTGACATCTCCTATATATCTTTTATTCATTTTTCCAGTGCAAACATGCATATGTAGGTATCTATATATACAACTTGCCCAGAATCTGGTTGATGCACACGTATTTTGGTAACCTACTTTTAAAAAACTTTTATTTTAGAATAATTTTAGGTAAACAGAAAAGTTACCAAGACAGTAGTACAGCTTTACCTAGCTTCTGCTAATGTTAGCATCTTGAACAACCAAGGTCTGTTTTTCAAAACTAAGAAATTAACATTGATACAATATTATTAATTGGTAACCTGTTTTTATTATATGAAAAGTATTAAGCACTTCTGTACATACTCATATACTCTTTAGAAGCACGGTTTTAATCACAAACTGTACATGTTCTGAGGTTTTCAAAACTTATTCCCCCATTTTTGGCCATTCTTTTCTCTTTCTATTATAAACAACACTGATGAATATTGAAATAGCTAAATCTTTGCATAGATCATTAATTATTTCCTTGGGTAGAATTCTCAGAAATGAACGTGAGGTTAAAAGATCTCATTTTCAAGGATCTTGATTCATATTGCCAAATTACCCCACAAAAATATAAATTTACTGGTCTTTTTTTTTTTTTTTTTTTGTATCTAGGTATATGCATTGATACTTAGCTCAAAGCCAAATTATACTTAACAAAAAATGGCCCCCAGTTCATGGGCATTTTTCACACAGCATAGAGCAGTAGAAATAAAAGCCTTGGAGCCAACCAAGTTTGAAACCCATAATGCCATTTCTATAAATCGTGATCTATTTGAGCTTCATTCTCTTTATCTAAAAAATCAGTTGATATATTATACTTTGTCATACTGTGAAGATTAAATGTATGAAATAAAGGTGAACATGCTTCAGAGTACCTGGTACATAGATGGTCAACAAATGTTAGTTTCCCTGTTCTTTTATTTTCTTCCCAAATCCCTTAGATTCAGAATTTCCGAATAGTTGAGTTATAAATATGAAAATTGTATCTTTATATTTTCCATCTTGTGCTTGTTCAGGAACCTTTGAAAAGGAGGTTAAAGTCTTAAGAAAGAAACTCTTAGACTCCATTACACATAAAACAAGCACTGTGTATTTATCAAGAACTCCTCATTAGGTGGCAGTCCCAAGAAATTCTGATTGGAAGTTGTATTTGTAGTTTGAAGACCAAGACCTCTTAATCAAGAACTTTTGATTCAGTTTGGTTAATCATTGTTTTTATTCATTATCTCACATAAGAAGCACAGAGAAAGAGCAACTCTGGGCTCAGTACAATCAGTAACTCAGCGTCATCTGGAAATAGGTCCTTTCCATCTCTTTGCATACTCATTATATAAGCTTAACTGTAAAACTGGCTCCTCTGTGTAAAAAGAAGGCTAACGCAGTCCCAAGCATCCCATTGGACACAGTGTTCTAGAGAGGCAGAAGAGGGTCTTCTGCTGCAGCTCCTGGTCCCTCCCCTGCAGCCCCTTAAAAGACCTCCCTCTCTTCTCATTTACTATGACAGGGTTTTAATGCCCTTTCCTGAACCAACCAGTGGCAAGGGGAGTAGGAAGACCTTGAATGGGCATAGACCCAAAAGGATTAATCCTTGCATATGAGCACTTATCAGTCACACAGGAGGAAGGACAAGCCTACACATCCAGTATTGGCTTCTCCATTAAAGAGGCTGGGAAGAATGGGTATTGGCAGGTCACCAAGGGAACATAACTGATAGAGAAACATAACTGGAGTGCTCAAATTCAGTTTAACTACCCTTTTAAAGGACCTCCTATGTGACCCCAAACTGATCTTATCACTGTGGAAGGTAGCAAAAGAGAAAATAGGAATATTACCATTATTGATAACAACTGAGATCTGTACACATTTGAGTTTAGAAAAACATGTAGCATATACATTAATTAGAGCCAAACTGCAAGAGCGTTGACGTTGGCATCCCCATTTAATGAATGTGGGTGGCAAGACTCAGGAGGATGAAATGATTTCTTTTGAACTATGCAGCTAGTAAGTGATCAAACCAGAACTCAAGCCCAGGTCTCCTAGCTTGCTAGTGTCCATTGTTTCTGTGACCCCAGGCTACCTTTAGGAAAACAGAAGTTGATTAAAAGTTGTAGAAGGTTCTGGTGGAGTGTGAAATTGTGAGGTAAAGATTTTTGTGTGCTGTAGTGGTGGGGAAGGACTGAGTCACAGAAATTTTCTTCAAGGAGAAAGATCTTGAGTTATGCCTGAAAACAAAACTATGATAACTAAAACTAAGAATGTTTGCAAAAGAAGATAATTAAGAGTGAGTAGTGGCTCTTCTTTAGTTTATTTCTGGAGATGGTTTCACCAGGACTAGATGGCTTAAAGTACTTCAGAGCCATCCCATCCGCACAGATGGCAGTAGGATGAAGGAATATTGTAGATAAAGGTCTCCACAGTCTCCTAAGAGCTTATCAGCAATTACATCAGTCATTGGTCAGATGGAGCACACGTGCATGCTGCCCCCTAGTGGTCCTCCTTCTAGAATACAGGTTTACCCAAGTTCCTTAAGTAAAGGTGATCCTGGAAATTTTCTTCAGGAAGTCATTAGTGAATCCTTGTATCCAACCCAATAGTATTGCGTACCCCCATTTCATGTAAGTCTTCATCTCCTGATTTCTTTTTAATTTGAAAGAGTGGATTTCTGTGTATATCCCTGATGTCCTAAAAGCAAACTTATCCTTTCATTCAGCATCAAAATAAAAAAGCAAAACTTTATTTTACATTCAAAATATATATATTTCAATCAAGAAGCACATTCCAGTGAGTATTTACTTATTTCCCAATATGTGCCTGGAACAGTATTAGAACCTGGAGTACGTTAGTGAACAACCAGAAAAGGCAGTCACTGTCTTCAAGGAGATTATATTCTAATGGAGAAGGACAGAAATAAATAAGGAACAGGTATTTTATATTGTGATAAATTCCATGAAGGGAATTGACAAAATGGTGTGTGATCAATAGTAATCATGGAAGACTCTCCGAAGTAATACTGCGCTGAAATCTAGAACTTTCTTTGTGAACAACCTGGAGAGAAGCATTTCAGGCAGAGGGAATACAAATGAAAAGTCTCTTACGTGGGTAGAAAGTTTGGCCGCATTTCCGAACATAAAGGAGGCCAAATGAGAAGAATCACAGAGAGAAAAAGAGATTAGCATGTGGGGAAATTGGAGTGGTGGGTCCTAGAGGGTTTGAATTTATTTTAAATACAATGAGGCAAAGGAGTTTTAAGTAAGGAAGCGACATCTGATCAGTAGACAGGGCAGAATAGTTGTAGTCTAAAAACCAAGACAACCTCCCTGGTACAGTGTACTTCCAGCAATAAATATCAAATCCATGTAAAAGTTATTATCACTGATAGGTTTCCCATCTGCTGGGAGAGGCAGAAGATGGTCTTCTGCTGCAGCAGAAGTCTCAGGTGGGATTAGTTTACTTTTCTGTAAAATGAGAGCAGAGCTTTGGACTCAGGAATCTCCTCTCTATACTGTTTCCCTTCTAATTCTTAGGAGAAGAAAAGCCTTTTTCTTGATATAGAATCTTCCTGTTTATAACAGTGCAGTTCTTGCATGAGATGACTGGTGATTGCGTGTATGACCATGTTTCCCTGCCTGTTGGTCAAAGGTCAAAGTGTGGGGAAAGAGCCTACAAGTGCAAAACAAAACAAAACAAAAAGTACCCAACAAAATCACTAGTATTAATGGCAGTTTTTAAAAATGTTTTCATTTAGGTTTGGGAGGGGAGAATTAATTAATGAGAATTTAGTGTTCCAGGCTGGCAAGATTTGGTGGAGGCACTGGGGCGTAGTGGTGATGGTGTTGCTAGGAAGTGAGTAAAATAATAACGATACTGCTTTTAACAATAATAATTGGATCAATAATGCAGTTAAAGAATGTGAGGTTTGTTTAAAGAATTGGAGATAGCAAGGGAAATGGACAATGTCCACTCCGAGTCCAATACTCTGTGTGTATACATACCCTGTACCCATTTTTTTTTTTTCAGATTCACAGTACCTAACTTGCCGAATGCAGAACTGCACAGAGGCCAACAGAAATAAACCTTTCCCAGGCTACATTGACCCAGACTCTTTGATTGTCCAGGATGATTACGTGTTTGTTCAGGTATGAAAGATCCACTTCTGCTGATTGTCTCAGACATTTCTCTTTCCTGCTTCTGTCCTAATGCACCCTCCTTAGCCTGCTTACACTCCCTTAAGAGTAAAAAAGGAAAGAAAAAAAAATCATTCTCTTTTTGACAAAGGGAGCATTACCAAGTGTTGAAGCTTCTATGCTAACAGAATATTAATTAACTCCTTTGGGCATTGTCTGGAGGACCTTATCAATGTGGGATCATGGAGGTCAAGGTTGTCTTAGAATGATGCACACTTCTACTCACCTCCCTCCTCTGCCTTCATGGGACTGAGCGGATATGTCAGTCTCTTCCTATCAGAATAGTCAGCCAATCAGCCTGTTCCCCAATATTCACCTTAAAAATAGAGAAACAGATGGGAGCAGGAAGCTGTGGGGTAGCTGGAGGTGGTGGGAGGCAGGGGTGAGGTGGGAGAGTAATCAGCCATTATTGTCAGGCTCTGACTGTGATTGGGATCAGAATTAGATGAGATGAGATGTGCTCAGCCGGGTTTTTCACCCCTGAAGACAGTGGCAGACCTTTGAGGTTGAATGGTTAGAAGAGACAGGGAGCAAGTATGCTTTGCTTCTTTTCAGCATTTAAGGAAAATTCTAGGCTTGTTTAGATAATGCGTCAGTTATTAGTTAAGTTTGGACAGACCTCACTTATTGCTTCCCATACTAAGAGTGGCAAAGGTACAATTGCTAAATAGTTTATATCTGTGTAGTTTATATGTTTATATATTAAATATATATTTATGTATATTTACTTATTTATTTATACATACATACTATATATACATATACACACAATTTCACTGTGATTGAGACACATTCTAAACACTGTTTATGTGTTTGGACAAGAAATCATAATTAAGAATATTCAATCCCATGTTTTGAGGAAGCAAATGTTCAAAATGCCCAACATCAGCCTATGTACTCTTAAAATGTTTCACAGATGACTACACACACACACACACACACACACACATATCAGGTTTCCTTAGGGAAATGAGTAATGAGTACTCTGATAGCTTCAACATCAAATTATCAAGTGATATTAAAATGGTTACACATATGGGTTCTATCTATAATTCATTTCTCTATCACTGTTTCTCCCAGCAACTTTTTCTGTTTTCTAATAATGGTTTATAATCCACATACGTAACTTACAAATGGGAATCCCTTCTGCATTTAGAGTGTCATATATTTTCTACCCATGCCACTGTGAACATGATCCTACAGCCCATCACGAGGACTGTGAGGTGATCTGGCTCCATAATGGAGAAATGATAACTTCTGGTCACTTTTTTATGTGTCTGGGGACGTTCCCCCAGAGCATGTGTTGACACAGTCTGAGCATGCACACTCTAGCTGGTATCCCAACTCTGGATATTTATATGGATTAAGAGCAGCTAGGGATGCCTGGGTGGCTCAGATGGTTAAGCGTCTGCCTTCGGCTCGGGTCATGATCCCAGAGTCCTGGGATCGAGCCCCGCATCGGGCTCCTGGCTCAGCGGGGAGCCTGTTTCTCCCTCTGCCTCTGCTTCTCCCACTGCTCATGCTCTCTCTCTATATATATCTCTGTGTCTCAAATGAATAAATAAAATCTTTAAAAAAAAAAAAAAGAGCAGCTAAACCAAGTTACAGAAACAGGGAGTAGATGGTGGTTGCCCGGGGTTAGGAGGTGGGGAGATGGGAGTCAAAGGGTACACATTTCCAGCTATTAAATGAGTAACTTCTGTGGATCTAATGTACATACAGCATAGTGACTATAATCAACAACACTGTAATATATACTTGACAGTTGTTAAGACAGTAGATTTTTAAAGATATCACCACACGCAAAATATCATAATTAAGTGAGGAGACAGAGGTGTGAACTAACCTTATGGCGGTAATCATTTTGCAGTATACACATGCATCAAACCATCAGGTACGTCTTAAACTCACATACGTTATATGTGAATAGTATCTCAATAAAGCTGAAAAACAAGAGTGGCCACAGAGGAGAGAGATGGTCAGTGGAGCCCGGGACACTGCACGGGATAGTGCTCATGCTGAGGTGGAGACCGCACCCCTTCTTGCCCTCCCTGGCACCCACGGGGTTCATGGGGCTGTATGTGCCAGACAGACGTGGAGGAGGTGGCTCACAGTTCTCTTCTGGGAGATAGAGATCTGTAGTGATTTTGGACCACGATGCTGGCCGGCTTCCCGTCTACTGTGTCAGCAGCACTGCTGGACCTGAGACGTACTCAGAGGCATCAATGTGACAGCAGCAAATGGAATTCAGTGCTCAGAGGTGAGGGGTTTCTGCTCTGGCACTGTCTGACCTGGGCCATTTCCTTCCGGTATGGCTCGGGGACCTGTTTGCACGCCCATAGTCGGGCTAGACAGCTGGGGACTGCTGATGGACGTGAAGCTAATCTACTCTGTAGCTTGTGTCATTAAAAAAAAAAGAAGAAGAAGAAGAAAAGAAAGAAACTGAAAATATATCCTGGCTTCTGAGCCACAGTGCAAATTGAAGAATTATATTTTCATGCAGTGGGTTTAGCTTGCGCCTCAGACCAACTCACATACACTGTATGAGTTGTTTTTGAACGGAACTCTAGTTCTTCACACTTGTCCACAATAGTCATTCACACTGCTGGGTTGGCAGCTAGCCCCCGCCATCGAGGCTGTTTCTCTATGGCCTGTAACTGTTATAATAGCTCCTCTTACCTTTGTGTTTGTGATCCAGCTGACATCGGGAGGACGGCCACATTACTACGTGTCCTACCGGAGGAATGCCTTTGCCCAAATGAAGCTGCCCAAATATGCTTTGCCCAAGGTATGACCTGAATGGATTTCTTCATTTCAGTATTTTTCTAGTTCCCATATTCTTGCCTTCACCCCTTTCCCAAGGACCCTCATATTCATTTATCTTTTCGCATCCCCCCATGAACGTTTTTCAACTTCTCTCTTGCTCTAATTCTTGCTATAGGAGCATCTGAATAGATTGTCAACTGATTTGCTTTTGTTTTTCAGTAATAAAGATTTTCAAGCAGTATGTATGGGTATTCTAGAAAGACAGAAAATAGGCTTTGGATACACGTTATATCAGTACAACAGGTGTGATACGTTTCTATCCCATTTTATTGTTAATTATTGAGAGGTGGTGCATCTAGATGACACCCAGCCTTTGCTTTGTCTCTTGATGGAACTTATGAGACTGGTTTTAGAGTTCTGAGGCACAGCTAATTTTTTGGACTTCCCCAAAGACATACTCCTTTGAAAATAATGACAGACAGAAGTTAAAGACACTCTCAACTGCTGACATCCCTGGGCTATCTTTCTAGAAACACTGAACAACTGTGTTAATATGGAGCACCACCTAGTGGAGGACAAACTGACTTGGGAGCTCAAAGTTATGTGGATTTGTGGTCTGAAATAGTTAATGTATTGTGTCTTGATCTTAGAGCAAGGGAGGTATGTATGGCTGTAGGAGGGGACAGTGCAGGTTTAAATGTAGTTGTAGCTCAGCTTTGCAACCTTTAGGTTGGACAAAGAACATAGGGAACTTTTTTTGATTGAGTGTTCATGACTCCTTATCTTGTGTTTTTATCCATGACTTTGTAGTATGCTGTCCTGGACCAACACCAGCTAGCTGCCAGGAAATCATGGGATAGCACAAGGACATCACAGGTCTCCTCTTCTAGGAGAGCCAGTGGTAGCCAGTTGCTCTGGCCTCTACAGGCAGAATTCTCCTTCTTGGCCATCACTCTGCCCCTAAGCCTAGCAGGATAGTAAGGTGGGCTGAGACATTGGCCCATTCAAGATAACTACACACATTAAATTGCACTGTTGACTCCAGGGAACAATATCCATGTTAGTAGTTCTTATTTCCAGCTGCTAAGAGATTAATGACAGTGGTAATTGCCCAGAACTATATGTCTGTGACTTATACACTTAAATGCTCCCTGCTCTTGATTCAGGTGTTTTCGGGGCGCCTGGGTGGCTCAGTCGTTAAGCGTCTGCCTTCGGCTCAGGTCATGATCCCAGGGTCCTGGGATCGAGCCCCGCATCAGGCTCCCTGCTCAGCCGTAAACCTGCTTCTCCCTCTCCCACTCCCCCTGCTTGTGTTCCCTCTCTCGCTGTGTCTCTGCCTGTCAAATAAATAAGTAAAATCTTTAAAATAAATAAATAAATAAATAAAGTGTTTTAAAAAAGACAAGCACTTACAACTTTGGACTTGTGCCTCAGATGAAAATCGGGTAAAGTCCATATGTAAAATTAAATCTGAGTGTTGTTAAAATTACACTGGATAATCTTTTAGGAAGGTCCATGAGGGATATGATCATGCCTCCTCAGTAAGTCCAACAGAGCCATTTTGTTTTTGTTTTTGTTTTTTTCTCCTTGAGTGCTGAAATAAATTGCTATTTCTTTGATTGGTCAGCAAATGCAGTAGTTTAGCTTGCAAGATTTACACCTTTAAAAATAAGAATTAAAGTCAGTGCAGGGAGATGCTCTCCCTCAAGAGGCATGTGGGAATTGAGACCAAATCAGGAAGCAGCAGATATGAGTCACTCCTCTTGTGTTCTCTCCTGGGAATATACTCTTTGTGTGGAATAAGTCCCAGCCAAACCAAAAGCTGTTTGCAGCCCAAGTAAGGCAAGCACTCAAGTCTCCTGAGCTCCCAAATTGGCATCCTTTGTATTATACTTTTCTTCTCTTGAAATAAATTAATAGCTTACTATTAGAAGATAGCCGATCCCCCACAAATTTTGATATACTGGAGGACCATCAAAAGAAAATGTCCTGTGGACCTAAGGAGTCCCAGGAATGGTCATTTAAAACCAAAGAACCATCTTTGGATCTCTTGCTGGAGTGTTAGGAAACACATCCTTTGTGTTGCTTGTTCATAGCCATCACACGGATCACTGTTGACACTTGCCCCCAGTGACATCCAGCCATTCTGGAAGGAAAAGTGATACTTTTACCCTGAATCAGCTGTCTGTCCCCTCCCCTTGCTATCCCAGATGAGCATGCTCCATTACTAGCCTCATCCGAGGTATGAGGGTAGAACGCCATGATTAATTTCTCTCATCCCTGGAAAAATAGGAGCCAGCACAGCAAATGAACGTATTATGTGGTCCAAACAGGTGTTTATTACTTAAGGCAATGAGACGTCTCATTACAATCCCATTACACCTTCAAAGAATAGCCCCAGCTTGGGTGGAGCGATCTGCCAGAAAGGCGCCTGTATTTCACGGCCTTCTATCAAAGCCAGGGCTGCCTTGGCTGGAAAGGAACAAAGCTTTATGCCCACCAAAGGAATCGAGACAAACCAGCACTTTCATGTTCAAATTTTCTGTAATCATCCACTGCATTGTATCAGCTCTTGAAAGACCATGGTTATCCTGAGCTGTGTTAAAAAAATAATAATAATAACATAATGGTAACACTGACCGGAGAGGGAGACGGGGAGACTTTAATATTGCTGCCGCTATTAAAAGCATGAGCCCTCCCCCCAACCCAGGCTGGGAGACATGGTGACGGTTTCCTTGCCTTAACTTATGTGCAGCTCATTCTGAGCTACTCAAGGTAGATGAATGAGGCAATACATATGAAAGTGCTTTGAGCATTTTGGAGGACAGATACTCTATAAAAGCAAGGTAATATTATTATCAGAATGGATCTAGTTGCCTCTGTGGTAGGAGATCGATGGGAACAGGGGCGTGGGTGGTGCAGAGGTTGGTTGGCAGCAGAAGGCCTGGATTCCAGACCTGCATCTGCCACTAACCTGCTTTGAAGCCTTCAACTAGCTTACCAATTTCTCTTTCTCTGTGTTTTGTTTGTTTGTGCTTTTGTTTTGTTTTGTTTTTACATTTTTTAAATAAAATAAATGTTACTCTGAATAAAATATCCTTAGAGATGCTTCACTAAAATTTGGCTCCATGATTAAATAAGCTTAAGAAAAAAATAAACTCCATTCTATGCCCTTTGCCTCGAGAGTAACGGTAGGTCACTGGTGTCAAAAGCTCTAGGATGTCCTGTGAGCAAGAAAACTCTATAACTCAGCATTAATCAAAACATTTTATAAAGGGATCCATTAAAAAAAAAAAGTCTATTAGAATCCATCAATGCTGATGTCCTATGGAACAGATTTTGGGAAACACTCTAGTAGAAGATCTCAAAGGTCACTTCTTGTTCTAAAATTTTGTGTCTCAGTAAAAGTATTGAACATAAAGTGCCACTTTATGTAGAAAGAGTGTATTTTCCTGATAGAGGAGAATGTAGGCAAGAAGAGAAAAGAAAGATGACATTTAAATATGTCAGATCTTTCAATTAAGATATCTGAGACCAACATTTTTTAAGTCTCTTCAGTGTCATTGGATTATATGGAGAGAGAGAGAGAGAGAGATCGGATCTTGGCCCTTATCTAGAGATGGCCATTTGAATCTGTTATTGTTACTCGACTAGTTCTCTAGGTGACCTTGAAGCACTGTTTAGTTCCAAATCTACAAAATAAAAATTTGCATGAGTTGGGATAATATAGTTGATGTATCTAGCCCCTAGCATTTATTAACAAGATATCTGTGATGACCCGGACTTCAGAGGTTCACCAGTGCACAGATTCACTCCAAAGGCACAGAGGTGGGCAATAGTTACATGGGGGCCAGATCTGTGCTTCAATATTTTGAATTGAATTCAGGGAAGATGCTGCATCCTGCTTACTAGTGAATTGGGAGCAGTTATGTGAGGATTCCAAATGGCAGAATAAATATTTGGGTCTTTGTCTTTTAGGAAGTGGGGAGCCATAGAAAGTTTGGCCCTCAGTGGTTGAATGGCCCTTGGGCTAATTTCCATAGCTAATCCCCTCCATTACAAAGAAGCAAAATACTTGGCATGAACCACTTTTTATTAAGTATACTAGTTAGCCCGCCAACATTTGCGGTGAACAGAAAAGCCAAATCAACCTTGCTTCATCAACAAAGGGGATTTAAGGGCTTGCATAATTGAGAATAGCTAGCATGTATGGAACAGATGCTATGCGCCAGGCACTATTCTCAGTGCTTACCACTTAGTAACTGATTTAATCCTCATAACTCCGTGGAGGGCACACTAATATCTCTGTTTTGCAGGTAGAAATTCTCAGACACAGAGTTTAGTTCACACAGCTAAGTTATAGAGGGAGGATCTGAACTCAAGTAGCTTTACTTCAAAGTCCATTCTTTTAACCATTTTGTTCTACTGTTCTCTCTAACTGAAAGGTTTACAGGTGGGGCAGGCTTCTTAGCTGTCCACAATCAAAGGCTCAAAGACTTTCACAGAATGTGACCTATCTCTCTTCCTTTTGAGCCTATTTTCTTCAGGACTGGCTTCATCCCCTGCTTCCCCTCCAAGATATGCCTTCATCAGATCTAGACTTTCTTTTTTTTTTTTTTTTTTACTTTCTGATAATACCAGTGTCATTGTAGAATTGTTTCTTATTGACTTCGTGTTGCATACCTATCACTGATCCAACTGTTGTGGTCAGGGACATTGAATATTCTGAATGCTAAGCCAGTAAGCTCTTTTCTGGTGTTGAGGGTAGCAAAACGTAGCAAAGACTAAGTACAGGAAGGAAATTTGTCTGAGAGTAGTAAGGGTGTTTTTCAAAGAACATTAACTACAATTATCAGAAGAAATGGAATAGACATTTGACCGATACAAACAATGGCCAACTTCCATACCAAACATAAGCTTGCATTATTGATTCACATTGAATTAATGGGAAGGATTCATTTTTGGCTTCCCACTCTGTATTCTTTATATAAAAGCATTACCAAACTCTAGAGTATGGCATGTGAGACTCAAGTAGGGGTGAGGAATATGAAACTCTGTGGATGAAGACTTCTTCCTTCTGGGATCATCGGAGTTCACTGTGATCATGGTAAAGGAGGGAGAGACTCGTTCCTATATGTTTAGAGCAAGGTCCAAGCTGAATTGCTGATCGTTTGGTTGAGAGAACATGGGCATATATTATAAGGAGAAATGTAGGTTAGAAGTTAGGTAGAACTTTCTAGCACTGAAATAATTGCCAAAGAAGATTGGAAGTTCCCCTGAAGCTTTTCAAGGATGGAGGATGATCCATCTGGGAAGATTTGAGTACTAAGCTACACAAAAGCCAAGAATCTTTCCATACTGTTCTTCAGTCTTTATGCTTATTTGTAATTCTGTTTTTGTTTTGTTTTGATTTTTGGTTTTTGAAAGTTACACCAGTGTCTACTGCCTTGAGTAAAGGCAGTAGGCAGCTGCCAAGAGCTTATGCACAGAAGACGGCAAGCCTTGGTCTGAGACAGCAAGCCTTGGTCTGTGTCAGCCTCCCCTGAACATTTACTTCTCTGGAGTTCTGAATGGGGAAGAAAGGGTTTGGAATTCCCATCCCAGGGACATGCGCTCACTGCCTCCACATTACCTTTGCCTTGGACTACCAGAGTCTGAAAGGAGGCCTCTTTTTTCCTCTCTCATTTAAGTTTCCCTGCTGAACTTCTCAGAGTAAAGGTTTAGATAAGCCACTTAGTCCTTGAACACTCATTGATGTGAAGATGAGTGCTTTGGGGTGATTCTCAGGTGAATGTTTTCCTCAGGGGCTTCTGGGAGTTGCTGAGCCTTAGGGAATGTTTCTCAAACTTTCATGTGCGTATGAATCACTCAGATTTTATTTACATACAGATTTTTGATTCAGTAAGTGAGGCCTGAGATTCAGTGTATCTAACAAGCTCACAGGTGATGCCCATGCTGGTGGCCCATGGACCACTCTGAGAGAAGCAGGACTTACCTATTTTCTCTCTGTCTCTTCAACTTTTCCTCATATTTGCCCCACATAAGCCTTCTGAACACGTACCATGTTTGTGCCTGGCCAAGTATATCAGGATGACTGATTCTCCAAAGTTATACATATTTGAGAAAGTATTCTTCAATTATCTAATGAGGTAATTAAATTATAAGTGAGCTACCAGGCATCTCTCTGCCCAATTTTCTCATGACCTTACTGCCTAACCCCACAAATGACAAAGGAAATGATTAACATTTACCTAATTAATTATTATTTCATGAATATACAAAAGGAAAATTTTTATCTTCCATGACAGTGCCTAAGAGCCTATTCTGGTATTCTTCATGAGATTCCACTCTCTTTGGACATATGCCATGTTAACATATGAAGCTCTTCATCCTTCATCCTTTTTACTTCTCTGTGTCTTTCTTCAGGACATGCATGTCATCAGCACAGATGAGAATCAAGTGTTTGCAGCGGTTCAAGAATGGAACCAAAATGACACCTACAACCTCTATATCTCAGACACCCGTGGGGTCTATTTCACACTGGCCTTGGAGAATGTCCAGAGCAACAGAGGTCCTGAGGGCAACATCATGATCGACCTCTATGAGGTATGTCACAAGGCATGTGTACTCCTGAGCCCCTGCAGTGCCTGGGCTGGCAGTTAGTAAGGGCCCACCATTGGCTGCCGCCTCCATCATTTTAATTCCTAGTTCCTTATATGGCCTCATTTCATTTGGGAGAGGGGAGGATTTGTAGAACATTTTTATTGGTTAATTTGCATTCCACACAACACCTCTGGGAGGAATCCTTTCTTGATGAAGTCCACAGTCCATGAAGTCTCCGGGGACCTGGAGAGAGTGTCTGGGGAAGCAGTCAAACAAATGAAAGGCTTGAACAAGGGTGATCCTAGTGTGAAATTTGAAAATAATCTTGAAGGGCAAACAGGGTGTCAGAGTTTGAGCAAAGGGGCAGTGGGCATCCTCCTTTCCCCTCTGAAGAAGGAACAGGCTAGCGGGGTGGGGGGGGGCGGGTATTACACTAGAAGATACTCCCATTGGACCTGAATACCTTTCTAAACTGGTAACTTCCACTGGCTAATTGTCATCTCCTCAGAGGGCCAGTGAGTGAGACAGAAGTGATAGGTCTTTCTCTCCTAAATGGGAAGGGGGGAGGCAGAGACAAAAAACAGAGTTTACCGTATTTCCCTAAAACAGCTATGGCCCTTTGTTTCTCAAAATGACCAGGATACAAAATAACACCAAATATGCTAGATTGCTTAGCTTTCATAACAAATACCAACACTTGAATGCCATTTAAAGCATGGCTAGGTAGAAAGCAAGCTGCTATTTGGGGATGGATTTTAGCCATTTGTCAGTCTTATCTTGTACCATAAAGGATTTAAAATGGGTTATAATGAGCCATTACAAAATGTATTCAGAATTTGGGAAGTGCACTCATTTACCTATATCCTATCTGAAAAAAAATCTGATTCAAATATGTGCAATCATAATGATGCTATCTTTTGGTTGAGTATAAGTTCATAGAGTCAAGAGGTTGTTTATATAACGAGAGGCAAGGGAATGATATCTAGTATATTAAAGAAAGAAACCAATTTCATTTAACAAATTTAAACCTATCATTGTAATTCCTTTTAATGCTGTCTACCCATCCCCCTTCTCCTTTAGCAGCTCTTGGGGATTTTCTTCTAGTGTCTAAACTTCTCTGTATGTATAAAGTCATGTTAACAAACTTACATGCCCCATTCAGAGCCCAAACTAGCATGAGACATAGTTTGTGTGTATATATTTAGAAAAATACACTGTAGACTTTTTTTACACATTCACAAAGTTTTTCCAACTCTTTTCCTGCCTATGTTCCAGATAAATATAGTAGTATCATGTATCTCAGCCTCAAACTGAACATGTATTCTGGAAAACATTTACATATTCTGGTGATTTAGTTTCAAATTCATGTTGGATAAAATTGTGATTTAAAGTATAAATTTTGGAGTCAGGATGTCTGGATTTATATCCTAGCTACACCACATGTAGTCTTCTAGAGACAAAACCAAGAACTTCCAAGCCTCAGTTTCCTTGTTTAAAATATGGAGCTATACATGATGCCTACTTGATAGAATTTCTGAGGATTACTTAAGTTAATCTTCTTACTGTATGTACTATGAACAGTGCCAAAAATGCATCAATGTTCAACAAATCATAGATAGCATAATTAATATTATATTCCAATGAAGTTAAGCCCCCATACAATGTTCTGTTCTTATAGTCTTAAAATCTACCCACATTTTTTAAATATCTAACACACTTCCACACTTTTGGATCTTTGTTTCTTCCCGTATTGCACTTAGCATGGCCATAGGATGTTGCTTAATGCCAACTAGTCATCTTCTTATAAACAAGTGTAAATTACCACATTTCTTTCCTCATTTGTAAATGTCGTGCAAACATTTAAATTGTTAGTGTGTTTTGTTGAAATGCCATGCATTTTCATGGCTGATTCCAGCACTTACAATGGAAATATCTTGCTTCAAGAGTCTGATAAGAAGTCAAAGCAGCTGCCCCAGATCAATCACCTGGTTTGCTTCCCTGGCCTTGACTCTGTCCTTGTTCTCCCAAAAACATTTTCTCATATTCAGGTTGCATTTTTCCCTTTTTGATTAACTTCTCCCCTCTTTTTAAGTCATTGTGAAAGTGTTTTTTCTGGGATAAATTTTGTTTTCTGCCAAAACAGAGGCCATTCTAATTGGTCCCTTGATGATGACAAAAGATGACAGATTTGGACAGGGGCAGCTTTGCAGTGTTCCGTTATTTACACCTGTTTTCATGAATGGTTTTCTGAATTCAGAAATTGCTAACAGGTATGGAATGAGAAGAGGAAACAGGGTAACTTCTGGACATGGCAAATCATTTCTTGATTAATCCTGGTGTTTCCCTTTTGTGTCTCTCTTGCAGTTGACTGTCCGTAGGACAACTGCTGGCTCTTATTATCATCATTGTGAGCAGTGATGTGACTGCATTATGTAAAGGTGTTCTGCATCCCGGGGCCTGGGAAGAAGAGTCTTTGGTTTTATTAGCCTGACAGTTTGCAGCAACTTGAATTGAAATTGATGTGATCAGAACGGCGGTGCCGTATCTGCTGATTACCTAGATAGAAAGAATATTGGCTGACATGGAACCTGGCACAAATGCTCCTTAAATCTGATTGTTCTGGCTAGCAGGAAGCTGAAAGCCATCCAGCATGAATTTCCCAGTAGAATTGCAATGAATGATGAGTGCTTAGAGATAAATGAAAAGTAAGAAAATCCATAAATGAATTAATGAGGAGCATAGATGAGCAACATATGAGGTAGGGGTGACAAAGATAGAATATATGGAGTGCACGTCTGCTCACATTTGGGGGTGACTGAGGAGGATGGCGTGAGTTCTTTGCTTGTATGCTTCTGCATGCCAACGACCTGCCATTTCTGTGTGTTCTTTAAGCTTTTCAGCAGAGGCAAACTGTGCAATGTATAACGGTATGAGTCTGTGTATCAAGGAGATGTATTGTTGATGAGGCTTTGTGAAGCATATTTCTCATTAAATTCAATCATTTTGTTCACATACACACATTGAAACTTTACAACAAATGTGGCTCTCTCTGCCCTAGAGGTACATGTATGCATGTGATTTTGGGGACAGAGTGTTGGATGACCATCTTACATGGTTTAATTATTCAAATACCAGAATTTTCCTTCAGAGTCAGTTGACTACTGAACATGAACCACATTCAAAAGATTCAAGAAATACGAGGCAGGAAAGTTGGCCACAGAGCAAAAATGCTGGATAGTGATTTTTGTTGATGCAAGTTCATAATAACAACAGATAATATTTTGGGTGCCAGTATGTGCCAGGCACTGTGTAAAGAACTTTCCGTAATTATCTCATTCAATCCATGTATTAACTTTATGATGCTAGGACTATAATTACTTCCACTTTAAACATAAGTAAATGGAGGCAGAAAATGCTATCATTATTGCAAGATTACAGTGCTAGTTGTGGCAGAATTAGGATCTGAATCCTAGAGTATGCAAACTCTTAAGAACAAACTATTTGTGTCTCTCGAAAGATTTGGGCTTGTATTTGATTGTGGCCCAGTAATAGCCCTTAGACTGGAGGTCATTGAAGGGTAGAATAAATAGTATTAGACTTTACCTAGAAGTAGAAGAAACCAGGCAAGAAAAATAAAACAGTCTTGAAAAAGCCAACATAAACAGAATCCACAAATGATAGCTCTGGACCTATTCACCACCTTCTGACCCAAGTCCTGGGTCTGCAGTTAATAGCTCAATTCAGGCAGTACTGTCATTATGCATCCCAATTTTGTCTGGTGGATGTGTTTCCATAAGAGAAGCCCAGGAACAAGCATCCTAAAATTCTGTCATTCCTGAAAGCACAAATGCTCCAGTGGCATCACATGGGATGGGTAACAGAAGATGGTGCCTGATGGTGGCCAGAGCAAAGGAGACATGATGAGTGTGTCTGAGACGTGTGATTCCTAGTGTTTTCGTCTGGTGTGGTTGATGAAAGGGGGGTCTGACAGCTTTGGACAATATCCTCCCTCCTCTGGGAATAGAGTATCAATTAATGACAATGAAGAGCACTTTGGCTTAATGGACAATGACAGTTCACCCCAGCCAAGTAGAAAGGGTTGTGTTGGGAGTGAAGCCACCTGGCTGGCACATTCGGAATGCACAGAATGTGCGCACACATGAGTGAGCACAGTGAGCATCATGGAAGACATAACCAACGAGCAGTGCATGTTCGGTTACCCACACCGTGTCTTCTGCACATGATGAGTGCCCCCTCTTTAAAAGAAAAAGCTCAACAGTTGTGACGATGTACTTATACCTTGATTGCTTGGGGAAAGGTGCCTCTTACAATCCAGCATAGGAGGTGGAGAAGAAAAATGCTCTCCCTTCCGGGCCATATTGCTTACAGGACACGGAATGTTACCGTCTAATTATACTTAAGGCTACTCTCTCCTTAGGAGAGGAGTTCTGCCTGGTTAAGTCAGTAGAGGGAAGAAAAGAACACTCGGGCATTTTGGGGGAGTGGGCTCCTTGATTGCAAAGTCACCCCTGGCCTTTCTCCCTCTGAGTTTGTGTTTCTCCTGGCTGCAATCCTCTCTTTAGAACAGAAAAATACCCTATGTGCAAAGCCCAAAGAAATTATGGTCACGGATACGTTCTCTTTCTTGCCATGCTTGTTGATTCATAATTTTTATTCTCTTCTAATTTTGACACCTCGGCTTTGTAGTTGCAGTCTGAGACAGAGAGGTTGGGAGGGGTCATCTCCCAGTTAAGCAGTAGAGTCAGAAACAAGCAGAAACTCTTGTTCGGGGGTCTTCCCAGCTTAGCCTCCGGTGGAGCAGGTGGAAGAAAGATTGAGATACAAGAGCGCTCTGTAGAGATGCATATAAAAAACAAAGGAAGTGGGTGGGTGGAGACATATCAGCATGTTATCCAAGGGAGTGGGAGATAGCCTGTATGAACCCGGGGAGTGAAATAGGAGAAGGGAGGGCAGCAATGTGAAGCTGGCTCCCAGGGGCCCACTAAGTGTGTGGATGTGCTTTGTGGTGGCTTGAGGTTTAAGCTGTAATGCTTCATATTTAAAGTCTAATCAGAATGGTGTTTTGGCTCCTATGAGATTAGAGAATAAGAAATAATAACTAAATAACTTTGAGACTTCTGGTATCACACTCCCCATATGAGAGGCAAAGAAAGATAAGTGGCTTCTCAACTCACTCAGCATTTTTGAGCAGAATTCAGAAAGGTAAAAAAGATAACGGGTCTTTCCCCAAAGGAAGACAGACTCCCTGATGTGAGTGTCATTGCCATAGGAATATCATTCTCAGAAACTGTCCGTGTTCACATGAAGGCATGTCTTCGTTGGGAATATTACTTTTGCCCATCCTGCGCCATCCCTCAGCCCTACCCCGTTCCACACAAATATGCACATACTATGAATACTGAGGTTGTCTGGCAACATAAACCTATCCCCCCATCCTCAGTGGAACCTCAGACCTTATACATACATATGCACGTACATGTACCCACCAGTACACACACATTCCATATTTTGGGCACTGACACTGCTCCCTTGATTTCCAAAGTGATATCCAAAATAAGAGGCGAGAGGTTCCAAGAAATAGAAGATGAGACCTCACAAAAGAGCCCTTGAGGAACGTGCTTTATGCCTAGAGGGGCACCAAGACACCCGGAAAGATGGGCTTCTCAGGCTCAGAGCAAAAGGAGGAGTGGATGGCCCAAGAAACTAAAGAGCCAGGGTGACCATCTCTGCAGAGCGGACCAAAAAAGCAAGAAAAATAAAAAGACACCACACATGGGATTTTCAGATACAGTGCCTTGGCCACAAGAGGAAAATAAGCAGACCCACTCCAGCTTCGTCCCCTGTTGTCACCCATTGCCTCTGCTTTGGCAAGTTTTTATTCCCCAAGATAAACCCGAAGGCCAGGCTGCCAAAGATGAATTACAAAGCGCAGCTTTCCACTCAAGTGGCATTTGATAATGCCAAGCAGTCGGGGGCCAATAAAGTCACCGCTTCTGCAAATCAAATGAACCCAGCTCCTAAACACATATAACCCTGCTCTGACACTCTTGCCAAAAGAGGGAGAGGCAGGAAGGAAAATGGGCAAGGAAACTACTGGAATAGGTAATAATTTCATTCTTTCTGTGCTTACCGTAACCTAGAGTGTTGAATGGTTAAGACAGCATTGTTTCTCATGGACGAGTATGCTGTGGAGAGAAAACAAGCATGACTTGTGAAAATTCTGATTCATGAAATTTCGTTTTTAAAGAACTGGCAGTTTAGTCATATTTAAATATGTAACAGCCTCTGGAACATATGCAAAACCAATATGGGGTTCCCTGGTGAGCAGTCCTTATGGAGCTGGGATAGTGAATAACTAAATACTATTCATAATTAACATACCATCTTTGGGAGGTACAGTGCCCCTGAAATTTATGTCTCCCACATTTGTCGAGGATCAACAATGCATAAGAAACTGTCTGTTTGCTGTTGATTGCCCAAGATGAGGCTTGTTCTCCTAAGTAGTTCAAAGTATTCCTCCCAGCTACTTGTTTATACCATTTATTTGCTTAACAAACATGTCGTTCCAAAGGAATACAAAGTTGGCCCAACTCTAAAGTATCCCATATGCCACATCAGCAGGTACAAACTAATGAGGTTTGACTGTGTGTCAAAAGCCAAGGTAAAATGTACATACTCTGTTGATCGAAACCCGACCTCTTTGAGTTGAGAAATTCAGAGCTGTATTTGTTAAAAGAACATTGGAAGTTGGACAGATTTGAATGTGAGCCCCAACTGTCTGTTGTCATAAGCAATTAAATTTTGTCTACGCATCAGTTTCTTCATCCATAGAATCTGGGCCGTAGCTATGAGGCAGGTTTGTAGTGAATATCGGAGGTTTGGTATATAAATCACTGGGCATAGTGCTGGGTGAATGGCACGGACTCCTGCTCTTTTTTCACTCTTCTGCTTAAAAATGTTCATATTCTCCTGTAAAGGGCCTGAGATAAGTGGGTTCAAATATACTTGTTAGGGCGCCTGGGTGGCTCAGTTGGTTAAGCGACTGCCTTCGGCTCAGGTCATGATCCTGGAGTCCCTGGATCGAGTCCCGCATCAGGCTCCCTGCTCGGCAGGGAGTCTGCTTCTCCCTCTGACCCTCCCCCCTCTCATGTGCTCTCTCTCATTCTCTCTCTCTCAAATAAATAAATAAAATCTTTAAAATATATATATATATATATACTTGTTAGCTTGTCCACTTACTACCACCATCTGTGCTCCACAAAACCACGCATTCTAAGCTTCTGTTTCCTTATCTTCAAAATGTGGCTGCCGGTAACTCTTATCTCATGGTTGCCGTGAGCATTAAATGGGATGGCCTGCACTGTTACACACATTCAGATCCTTCTTTCACTGGCCCTCAGTCTTCCTGGGTTGTCATAATTCCAAGTAGGGTAAAATGGGTATGAATGCATTTAATACACCCAAAGACGCTTGAAAAATACGGTACACAAGTCATGATTTGTTATTTCACGGCTTCATCAACTTACCCAGTTGACCTCTTTCCTCAAGTATGGAAGAGAGAAGGCAATCATATTGTCAGAGCCAAGTAATTAATGCGGACTGGTTATAGTGGGCTCAAGGTGTTATAGGAACGGAGGAGGGAATGATTTCACAGCTTAGGGAAACCACTGCTTCTTTATGTTGAAACGCTGTTCTCTTTTGTTCAGTATATTCCAGTGGCTTAATAGAGCCATCTTTTTATAGGGAAAAAAAAGGGGGGGGGGAAACAATAGCAATTGGATCATGAGCTTTAAACTGACCTTGTTTTCAATTGCCCCAGGCTGTAGATAGCTCAGTGACTTAGATAGTTGTTAAGAGCATGGCCTGCGAAGCCATCAGCTCTGGGTTAAAATTCCAGGTCTGCCACTTACTCTCTGTGTGACCTTAGGTGGCATGACCTTGGAGAAGTCACTTTACCCGGATGAGCCTCGGTTTCCTCATACGTGAAAAAGAATAGGTTATACTTAGCCAAGAGGATTGCTACAAAGATTAAATGAGATCGAGTATTTAAGAGCATGGGCGCTATGCCTACCATAAAATTAAAGTAGCCCTATGTACGTATCATTTACCGAGCAGCAGAACTGAAAGCACCAGACTGTAACTCTAGGCAATGGCGAGCTACCACTAACCTACCTTAGAGGAAATAAGAAGCTTCCATCAAACTTAGAATACAACCACCATACCATGAGGGGCATAGATATATTGCTTTTCTGTCCCATAGTCCAGGGAGTCATTATACTTAAGCATTACCCCCTTCCCCCATCCTCACCCTCTCTTTTCTCCAAGACAAGTGCTTAAGCTGAATTTGACAGTCTGCATTTTTTTAAGTAAACAAATATATCCTGTCTCAAATTGATGTATTTTTCAGCCATGTCAATTTTTCCCAGGTAGCAGGGATAAAGGGAATGTTCTTGGCTAACAAGAAGATTGACAACCAAGTGAAGACTTTCATCACGTATAACAAAGGCCGAGACTGGCGTTTGCTGCAGGCGCCGGACACGGATCTAAGGGGGGACCCTGTGCACTGCTTACTGGTGAGTTTTCACATTGGAGAAGAATGTTCCGCACAGCGGAAGGCTGGAAGTGGATATTAAACAGGCATATGAAGTGGGTTCCAGGGCTCGTTGTTCAGTTGGTGAGCAAAAGGGGACAGGGCTGGGCATGAAGGCACCACGCTGCCTTACATGCTGGGCCAGATAGGTAAGAGGGCATGAGTGGGTTCCTTGCTCACGTCAAGGATTCTGAGTTGTGACCAAGTTCTGTTGAGAACCTCAAATTGTAGTTTCAGGGAGAATGTGATAGTTTCCTTATATGGTGGGGATATACACCTTTACTTTCCCATGAATGGCTTGTTACATATCCAAGGATGCATAAATTCAGCTACAGAACTGAGGAACTGAAAGGAGAATTTTGTAGATGTGTTTTCCAGCAAAGGTGTTTAGTCATATTTTCAGAAGAGTTTATGACTCAAACAAGGGTAAGAAGCACTGATCTAAACCCTCTTTTGTACTCTTTGTAATATGTTCTGTTCATCTATGTCTCATTCCGTGAAGCCAGTGGGGTTGGTAAACTATATGGCCTGTGGGGCCAATATGGCCCACCAGTTGTTCTTCTGAATAAAGTTTTACTAGAACACAGTCATGTTTAGTTATAGACCCACTGTGGCTGCTTTTGCTCTACATGGCAGAACTGAGTAGTCACAGCAGGAACTGTATGGTCTATAAAGCCTACAGCATTTATTATCTGGCCCTTTAAAAAAGGTTTACTGTCCCCTCCTTTGAAGCATGGTGTTCTTTTAGTTGTCTAACCTTTGGACACTGAGTAGATAGATGAGCATGAATTTATCTGTGTATTTGATTATATGAAGGTGTCTTAGGTGTTATATCTTAGGTGTTATGTCTTAGGCCCTGTATTCACCATTATTTCTCTTCTGTAAACTCTACAGTCTACTTGAAAGAGACTAGATGAATAAATGCAAGATGAGAGGGTCACATCTCACTCCTCATCGTCGCTCTGGTGCTGGCCCGTGCTTGACGCATGAACAGATACTGACTGATGCAGAGGAGGGAGGAAGAGATTGATAACTGCAAAACAAAGTGTACTTAAGTGCTAATTTCTCTGAAACAGTTTATAAAAAGGAGAGATCAGTATATAAACAGGGGAGACTTCTTCATTTTAGTATGAAGGGTTTGGTTGTGTGTCTACACACACACACACACACACACACACACACACACACACACACACACACACACACACACCAGTGTTTGCAGTCTTCATACAATTCTGACCTTGATGTTATCCACACTCAGCTTGCTTTGTCCCATCAAGTCTGAACAGTCCCTTTGCAGGTTCATCTCATACCGCTGTGGGCGGGTCACCCTCCTACCCAAGAAGATGCCAGCAGCCGTGGCTTGACCTAATTAGTTGCAAAGGATATCATGGTTGTCACTGTGCATCAGCAAAGGAGTCTAAAATTCAGCCTCCCACTCAGCTTCTACCCTTATTACTGGCAACTTACAGGGGGAGAAAAGCCAGTTGTTATCATAAGTGCACAAAGCCAGTGACAGAGTAAGGAAATGTAACAGTTATTTATTGAATACCTACTCTGTACGAGGCACTGTTCAGTAGCATTTTAAAAAACAGAGCCACCTTCCTAGTTTTACTCTTCCAAGTTGCGGCATCATGGTACTTAGCCAGAGAAGCATGGGATGCACCAGTGCCTCAGTGTAGTCCTCCTTCCCACCATGCACTTTGGAGATTAAATGCCCATGAGACAGAATTAACCGAAGCACCTGAAGAGGCTTGCCTGTGATCACTCTGGCGTCATAAATGGGTTGTGACAAATGCCTCTGACACACAGAGCACTTAGTGAAGTGCTTCATACTCCACCTCCAGCCCAGTTTTAGGAAGTCTTTTTATTTTTTTTAAGATTTTATTTATTTGAGATAGAGAGAGCATGAGTGGGGGGAAGGGCAGAGGGAGATGGAGAAGCAGACTCCCTGCTGAGCGGAGACCTAGACTTGGGGCTTGATCCCAGGACCCTGAGATCATGACCCAAGCTGAAGGCAGACACTTAACCGACTGAGCCACCCACGCACTTAGGAAGGCTTACTGCCATGCCTCCAAAATATAAATGCAGTATCAGCTTGCTTACCCATCTCCACTGGGACGGTCCTAATCCAAGCCACCATCATTTCTCATCTGCCCTACGGTGATGGGCTCCCAACTGGTCCTCCTGTCTCTACCTGGCAATCTCTTCTCCACACAGCAACCAATGAGATCTTTTCTTTTGTAATCTAACTTTACTGAGTAAAACATACATAAAAAAGTACCCGTTTTAAGAGTATAGTTCGACAAATCTTGACAAGTGTAGATACCTATGTGACCATTACCACAGTAAAGATAGAACATTTTCATCACCCTCAAAAATTCCTTTGTGCCCTTCGCAGTCATTTTCCACTCCCCCCGGCCCTAGACAACCACAAATCTGCTTTTCTTTACTATAGATTAGATTTATCTTTTCTCAAATTTTATGTATTAAATGTATTTTTATGTGTAAAAAGATTTATCTTTTCTCAAATTTTATGTATTGAATGAGATCGACTTGACCTTTAAAAATTCAGATCTTATCCCTCCTTTACTTGAAGTTTCGAATAACTTTCTAACTCAGGTAGAATAAAGTTCCAGTACTTCACCATGGCCTGTGAGGTCTCATAGGGTCCGGCTCCTGTCTGCTTCCCCAGCCAGCTGTCCAGCCTCTGTCCCGCCGCCCTTCCTCACGTGGGCTACCCTGGGAGAGGACAGCACCTCTTTCCATACCTTGAGCTCACCATGCTTCTTTATGTCTTAGGCCCTGTATTCACCATTATCTCTCTTAAAATCCCGTTTCCCGAGTCTGGCTTTTTCTTGGCTTTCAGATTCTTGCTTGATTACCTTAATCTCAGAGGCTTTCTTACGCTTTCTCAAAGGTGGTGCTTGGCCCAACTCTTTTTTACCCATGACCCTTCTCGTTCTCTGAAATCAGTGCATGTGTTTGTTGACTGTCTTTTCTACCTCCCTCTGCTAAAATGTAACCAGCATGAGTATAGGAACTGTGGCTGTCTCTCTGGCCACTCCAGAGAATCAGCTCAAGGATAACCACGTGGGAGGTGTTCAGCATGTGTTGTTGTTATGGGTATCGTTTGTCTGAAGTCGAAGCTCCATTGACAGGTGGTGTTGGAGTTTCACATTCAGACTTGAGTGGAAACTTTCCCTTGCCACTGACAGCCACACTGAGGGATCTGTCATAATAGCCATCTCTGAAGCTCAGAGGCTCAGGTTGACCCTACAGTTAACAAAATCAGTAGGCTCATTAAGATCCAGCAAAGATGAATTAATGGGCTCTGGATGTGTGGCACCCAGGAGTCTTTTGGCCTGCCTCCCTCATTAACCTTGTTTGATGTAGTTTCAGTCTGAGTTTTAGAAAACAGGCTGAGGAAATGAAATGGCAAAGGGAGTGGAGGGCAGGGACCAAAATCACTTATAAAAATCTGCCAAAGGCACAAAATAGGAAAGAAAATCTTTGAGCTACAGGAGACCCGGACCGTTAAAAACCTTCTTTAGGCTTGGGAGCTGGTGGCAGAGAGGAGATAAAAAGTGCTTTTAGATTGTGAGTACTTGGAAAGTGACAGTGTCCCCGAAAGCACAGCCTAGTGATTAGAAAGGAGATTTTCCAGCAGGGCTGTTACAAATGTGGAACAAGTTCAGAATTACAGCCCCAAATGGAATGTCCCTGGTAAAATGCATTCTATAGAAATAACACATCCAGAGTAATTTGCGGCTGTATTTTTAGGACTTTTAGACTGATTGCCCGGAGGGCTCAGCTAGGATTTCTTTTTCTCTGAAGAGTGCATTGTACAGTTAGATGGGGTATTACAGGTCATGGTCCACCTGCCTCCAAAGCCTCAGGATTGGGCTCCCAAGAGGTGAGATGTGAGCTGAGCCTGTGACAAATGCTTTGGGTCCCTAGGGAAAGCATAGTGTTCTGTGGAGAGAAGCCGTGACTTCTTTATGGATTCAGTTGACAGTTCTCTGTTGGAGCTAAGCGGCCAGCTACCCCAGGAGATTCTTGACTCTGCTTTCCATTCCTTTGCACAGGCTGTAACTCCGCATGTTATGTTGGATTGGAGTGGAGCTGAATCTCCTCTTGGCCCAGAGCCCTCTCTCTTCTTTGCCATTGACTCTTTACTAAAAATCTAATGGATTTCTAGTTCCAATTCAGGATCATAAACAGCGCAAGTGTGTGTGTTCAGGGAGTGGATTTGGAGGATACTATTTAAGACTTTAGCTGCTGCCTTATTATTTATAAAAGGTGCGATTTGGCTTTTCAGTGTAATACTCAGATTAGGAGCCCTAGGGATAAGAGTACTATGAAGACGAGACCTAAAGGCTGTTAGTACAGAGGTTGGGGAAAAGAGAAAGTGGAATGAGAAGCTGATTGATTCTCAAATATATCTAACAGTATTTTTAAGTTGATTTAATTCATGTTGGAGGGCATGTCTCCTATCATATAGTAATTCTCCATTGGCCATCCACAGTGCTAAGAAGACAGTAGCTAATTAATGGATCAATTAAATCCAACAAACATTTATTGAACACTAGCAATGGCCAAAGGATTTCGCTGGTTAAAATAAGAAATAAAAGAATAAGGCAAAAGAAAGGTCATTGGGACCTAGAGGTCCATGGTGGGCTTCAGGAGTCTGTGAGCTCCCTGAAATTGAACACAGAACTCTGTGTGCATTTGCCTTTGTGTATTTTTTCTTGGGATAGTGTCCTTAATTTGCCTCAGATCCTCAAACTCTAAACCTGATCCTGAAAAGATGAAAGGCGAGAGATCTAGATGCTGCTAGGATTGACCAGTTGATGATATGCCATGCCCTGTGACTATGGGTGAAGACACAAAGGGCAATTTCCAAACTGTAAAGTCAGCTGCTAGGTCATGGTGGTCTCAGTGTACAGAGCTGTATCTTCTTAATGTGCAAAGATAAGGGGAATAGGAAGATGCCCTTGGGACAAAGTGTACTTTGACTCTACTGAGTTGCAGAGAACTCTGGAAAGATACTCACATATTTACGACATGGTTAGTAATGGGAGAAAAGAGGACGAGAAGGCTGGAGAGAGGGCAGGAAAGGAGAAAGGAGAGGTAAACCAAGTGCCCCCTGCCCGGGCACAATGTGCATAATTAGAGAGCCTTGTCCGGTGTCCTGCAGGAACTGGCAGTGGCTTGATAGCCATTCTAATAAACCTCTCTATTAATTTTTGGTGACTTAACTTTGACAGATGTCCAAAACTGGTCAGGTACAAAAGTTTAACTTCAAAAAGTAAAGATGAATCACTTAACATTGTTTTTCTTTGAGCATTGATGTAGACAATATAACTTCCTTGAAAAAAATGGAAGAAGGGGGATAAAAAGCCACGGAATATTCTCCTCATACCAGCTGGGGGCAATCCAGTACTGCAAATGTGAGAGTGGAAAAAAAGTGCACCAAAAAGAACACTTCTAATGTGGCTGCTACAGCCTGAGCTGGTATCTTTCCTTCTCAAATTAATTTATTTCAAGCCTCTGAAAGCCCTAGCCACAGAGCAGTACCAAGATGGCCAATTGAAAATGCCCTTTCCTTTGTAATGGCAAGTGCCCTGTCTCAAATAACCCTTGAGCAGGTCAGATGGCAACCGAGCTTCGCAGTCTTCGAGACTGTTGGCTGATGAAGTATGTGGCAAGCATCTGGCTCAGGATGGCAGACTGGGTGATCCCTTAGCCATGGATGTTCTGCTCTGTTGGGTGACACAAAAGGACTTACAGGAAGCCCACATGACTAGGCTAATCCCCGAGGAGTTCTGGACTTCTTGGAATGCCATGGAGATACTCAACATTAATCTGATGATGTGGTTTATACATTAGCCCAACGTACTTCTGGCATTGTTCTGAGTCAAATAGCCAACAAAGGTCTATCAGGTCCTCACTTATATAAAGCATTGCTTGATACTTTAAGCGTTTATTGACTTAATCTCTTTTAGATTCTATGCCAGGGTCCACAGAAGACTCAAAGTGTAGTACTTGGTGTTTTCTCTTTATTTGTAGAGTTTATCTCTTAGGGAGATAAAACTGTACATACCTCAAATAGATAATATGAGATTGCACATGGTCAAATAAACCATTGTAAATCAGAGAAGGAGAGATCCCGATAGGCTGCAGCTGTCAGGAAAACTTTCATGGAGGCACGGTTTGCCATCTCTGCTTTTTCCTGTCTTAGCATCTGAGTGCAGCACAGGCCTGTCCGGAACATCCACAACCTACAACCCTACCCATTCTCATCTTCCTCTCAGACAAAAGGAAGCCAAACATTTGGGTCCCACTGATTCTTTTTATAGGGGCAGTCTTCCTTACTCTTATGAAACATTGTAAAGTAAAAATGCCTTTTTTGAAAGCCTTCCATGCAATTTTCAGGCAAAACCCATTATTTATGAAGATCATTATCCCTTGAGAGTTTACTCTGCGTTGGCAGTAAGGAAAGGCCTTGTTGCAATCCACTGTTTTACTTTACCAGTATTTTGGCTGCTTTTATTCCTGCGCTTCATTTTTAGTTTGCCGTTTACGCTATCCCATATAAATTTAATCAATGTATCTCTGTGGCTCTCTGAATATCTGCTGGCTGAGACTTACAGAGCAAAATGAAAGTAATAACAGAGATACATTGGTGATTCCGAAAACTCAAGTCGATAAGATTAGAAAATAATCTTTCTGAGAGATGAAAAGAGATGTAGCTTCAGACACAAACTTGTAGTTTTTGACAACTCAGTACCAGAACTGTTTTAAATGAAATTCGTATAAGATTTATTATCCTGTATTTGAAAACTGTTGGTATCTTAATCCGAGAATTTGATCGAGATTTTTATACGTAGATAATAAGTCCCTTAAATTTTCATTTGAATTGTTATTAGTAGTGCATTTTGTCTACAAGCATGACTTTTATATTGAATAATACTGATTCTGAGAATACCCTGACATGGGTACTCTGTTGATTGCCTGATAGATGTTAGGAAAGTTTCACATGTCATACAGTTTCTTCTGGACAGATGAGACCAAGGTCTCCAATGGACAGTGGCCAAGAGGTGCCAGCTGACTTCTTCAGATCCTTCCCAGATGGAGCAAATCTTCTTCCTATCTTTATATCCAATTTTTCCTCCTCTGTCTTACCTGGCTCAACTCTTCTGCTTCTTTTCTTTGTTACTGATATCACTCAGGCCTGAAATGTTCTTTATCTTCCTGAACATCTCACCTGCAGTTCATACCTTACCCATCTTTGCCTCAGGCACCATTTTCTCCTTAAAGCCTTCCTTGATCCAAAGTTGGACATAGTCATGTCAGCCTCTAGAACTTCATGTTTCATCTTTACTGATCTTATGGCTGTTACACTAGTCTCTCTTTATGGTAATCAATAGAAAGATCTTAATTTTTTTTTTTAAATTACCCCATAATGGCAGAGACCAAATTTTAGTCAATATAAGTCTTTCATAAGCTACACCTAGTGCTTTACAGATAGAGTACTAACATATTTGTTGAATGGCCAAATGGCAATCAAGGCAGTAGATCAGACCTAAAATGAAGATGCTCCCTCCTTCTGCAATTTGGTATCTGTCTTATACTTAGTGGACACCAGATATCTGTGGAAAAGAAGATGAGTACATGAATGAATGGCTGGATGGGATGGGTGGAAGAATGCATGGATGCTCTGAATCTGGACTTAAAATGACCATTTAGATTATATGTGTTTATAACCCTCATTTCTCCTCTTCTCAGCCCTATTGCTCACTACACCTTCACCTTAAGGTCTCCGAGAATCCCTACACATCAGGGATCATTGCCAGCCGAGACACAGCTCCCAGCATCATAGTGGCTTCAGGTAAGAAGCTTGCCTGGTGGGCTTGCTGTTGCAAATTGTATTTATTTTAAGAAGCTAGATATCTGTGCTGGGAATTTAATGAGCAAGCAAAAATATTTTGCAAGTCACCTAAACCATTGACCCTGAACAACTATGCTGAAAAGCCCTGCTCACATACAGTGTTGACAGTCTCGGTCCATCTCGGGCAGCATAGATTGCCAGTAGAGCCCATTGTTAGCTTTTGCAAACAGCTCCTTTTACTAATGGTGACATGCTCTCTCTAGGTAATATAGGTTCTGAATTATCAGACAGCGACATCAGCATGTTTGTCTCTTCAGATGCAGGGAACACCTGGAGGCAGGTAAGAAGGCATCCTGGGTCTCGTTGCTGCGGTTTAAATGACATAAACATTGTTCAGCTTGGTTAAATTCTGGGAACTCATTCGGCTATATGTAAATCCTAAAGCTCGTCAGTGTGTTTATTTTCCTTTTTGTTTTATGAGAGTCTTAAATAAGTCTTTGAGTTTAGCAAATACTTATGCAATATGATTTTTTTGCCATTCAATAAAAATGACCCTTTTTTTCAGAGCCTCTATGTAAGAAAGTTTATAAGTGACAATGAAACCAAATTGGACCTGAATCCAATTGGACTGAATTTTTTTTTCCCACAAAGAAAACCAGGATCCCAAAGAGGTTATTGTATAGGGAACACAGAGCCTGAAGGGTAGATTATATACCCAGCACAATTCAGTGTTGGCAACTCAGCCTCCATAAATTCCCCTTGCCTTGGAGTCAGAATAGAGAGGAATGCAGTGATACAGAAACAGCCGTTACCCAGGTGGTATTTTGAAATGTTTAAATTTCACGTGCAGAAGACAGAGTAATAACCATCAGGGTGCATATGTTTGGAAAGGTAGAAATGGAATCACTTTAAGCCAATGTGTTTAGCTTAAATGCTTCCTCTCTTTCTTCTGAATGAAAATTAGATACCCATAGCTTATAAAACAGACATTTAATGAGGTTTAGCAATCATAACAAGATATGTGCCTAATGCATGGTTGTTACACTTCAATAAATATATTTTAATAACCTACTGACGTTTAATTATCATACAATAACTAGCAAGCACCATAAATTGAAATCTAATGCACAGGTAATCACACAGAAATGAGAACACTCTGCTTTAAATTTTAGACAGAGATGTCCATGTTATGGTCCAGTTACCATTTCCTAGCTTCAGACCCTTCGTAGGCCCTCCGTGTGATTCACGTGGTTTGAGAAGAGCGAGGTGGAAAGAAATTTGCTTAAGAAACCCCAGGGATATTGATCTTGGAGGTAGGTATGTAGGAACATGGACTATTAAGCTGCTTCTGGAGAACAGTTCAAGAGCCAGGATCCCATTTTGTTTCTTCCAGCACCCCAAACCAAGCAGAGAGCTCTCACATCCATAGTCCTGGGATACCTCTTAGGTATAAGAGGTAAACAAGGGGGAAAATAATTATGTCTGTAGTGTAGCCACAGACAAGGCAATACCAACAATGCAATTATGAGAAAACAGCACACATCTCGTATGGAGAGGACACAGAAATTGTTTGCAGCCCGTCTTCCCTGGACTTCAAGTTGATTTCTCCACATTTGGAGAAAAACCTAAAGGACACATGTACCCAAGTTGATTCCATTTTGATCAGAACTACTTTAGACTTGGTAGAGAATCTATGAATTGAACAAGAACAGCTTTCCTCTGTAATACTTGGAAACTGAAATAATTACCTCTGGACAGGGCAGTGTAATGCGACAAGTCCCAGCCCCGTGAGTCACTCTACGCATGGCCTTAGGCATGTTACATCTCTCTAAACCTGTCAAAATGAGAATGTGGAGTAAAGTATCTCTAAGGTTTCTTCCTTCTAAAGATGTTACACAATAGGATGGTTACCCAGTATTCTGACATTGTCATCAGTGGGAATCAACAGAACTTACTGCAAAAAGATGGGAATATAAATATGAATATGTAACTATTAATTCTTCAGATTTCTTTTGTGGCACACCTATAATCATTTTATCTAACTCCAATGGTACGTGCGGCCCACCTTGGGAAGCATTGTTTATAACTATCTTTCCAAAGATTTTTGGGAAACCCTGTTCTATCACGGGCGGGATTTATCTCCTCAGATGAAGACTAATTCTCTGAACTCTGGGTGTGTGTGGGTGTAGATGTGTGTCCATGTGAATGTGTTTCCCTCTTGCAGATCTTTGAAGAAGAGCACAGTATTTTGTATCTGGATCAGGGTGGAGTCCTGGTTGCTATGAAGCACACGTCTCTCCCGATTCGACATCTCTGGTAAAAGCATGAGTCATGGACCAGATGGCTCCATACCGCTAAGCGCAGTTGAGGGGTCAGGCTGTCAGATGGGGACTGGGTTTGTAGTAAAACATCAACGTCTACTAGAACATAATTTATACCTTTGCTCTATTAAAATAAGATTATTGCCTGCAGTTTCACAAAAGAAGGAGGAAAGGAGATAGAAGAAGGGAAGGGAGGAAGGAAGGGGAGAGAGAGAGGGAGAGAGAGAGAGAGAGATTGAGATCGATTCTGCCCCTGAGAGAGGAGTTGTATGATGGTTTTCAAATATGTGAGTACCCTCTCCAATACCTTCCTTATTCCTTCAGCACACTCCCAGGTACAGTGGCATGTCAGGTACAATGGGGAGAAGTTAAGAGTAGCTTAACGTGTATTCATTATGTGTGTTCTGCACAGAGATCAGCAGTTCAGGGCACTGTTTCTTTCTGTCTCCTTTCCCCTGATCCTACTTCCTTCGCTTCCTTTGGGTGGGGCGGGGGGGGGGGGGGCGGTGTGTGTGAAAATCTGCAACTCTACCTGTAGGTCTCACACAGATGGATGTGCAAGGCCTAACTTCCAGAATGCTTTCCAGTAGACTCCTTCATCTGTGTTTTTGAAAGGGCCTCTCTCCACAGGCAAGCTTGTTCAAAACCAAAAGCGTGATTTTGCCTCTGGTGCTATTTACTTTGGAGACCTATGGGAAAGCTGCCAAAATAAGAGAAACGGAGGCTTAGTTTGGGGGATGACATCCACAGAGAAAGGCAGAGTGAAGGAAACATCCTGTGTGACCAGCAGAGTTGCACATCTCTCTTACTCTCAAGAGCCAGTCCTTTTGTACCCCCTCCCTCAATGAGTCAGCTAGGATTCATAACAGGGTAGGAGGGAAGCCGCTCAGGATTTGCTCACTTAGAGGCAGCTGGTTCAAGTCCATCTAAGTAGGTCCAATGAGGCCATTGCTCTTCAGAATCACCAGTAAGCCTTGCTGCTAGATTGCAGTGAGGTTTTAGAGAGGGTCACATTGAGATCTAAGCTCTAATAAAATATCCAAATTAAAAAAAATTCTATCAAAGACTTATTATTATTCCCATTTCATGCAGTTCTCCCCTTATGGCTGTTATAACACATCTGGGTCCCAGATCACTTGGCTAACTGGATTTCTACCTTCTGATGTAATTAAGAATAGTTATTCATATAAAAGGCTCACTTTGACAGCGCCCTGGGTACTTTTAAAATGTATTCTCTCTTGGCTGATAGTATCTTCCCTCTGAAAGGATTTTTTTTTTCTTTTGAGATCTGATGCCTGCTATTTTTTTCTTTTATTAGGTTGAGTTTTGATGAAGGGAGATCTTGGAGCAAATACAGTTTCACATCTATTCCACTTTTTGTGGATGGGGTTCTGGGTGAGCCTGGGGAGGAGACTCTAATCATGACGTAAGTGGAAAAGTATGATGTATTCTAATCTTAATATAAATCCAGAAACATGTTGTATTTTGTTTTCTTTTTAAGGAATTTATTCATTTATTTGAGAGAGCGAGTGAGCATGAGCAGGGGGAGGGGCAGAGGCAGAGGCAGAGAATCTCAAGCAGACTCTGTGCCATGCACGGAGCTCCAGGTGGGGCTTGATCTCACAACCCTGAGATCTCCACTTGAGTCGAAACCAAGATCCGGACACCTAATGGACTGAGCCACACAAGTGCCCCCAGAAACATGTTGTTTTTAGCAAATCCTAACCACTTTGCTACTGTTAAATATGAAATTGCCAGCAGGGTTATTACATCTGACTTCATGGTTTCCCAGCAAAGGGGAAAGAAAAATGTGGGTGGCCATTTTCTTGGCTCTTTACTAATTAGGACACCCACACTGAGGGCTGGCAGCAAAAGGGCACAACTTATTTCTCCCTATACTGAATGGGCCTAGGGAAATTAGAAATGATTATTTCAATAGAAAATGAAACTATAAATTTAAAACTTTAATAATAAACTCAATATACAGAAAATCACAGGCGTATAAGAATGATTTCACTTTAAGGCAGAACACTGAGCTTGATCAAAACCCCACAAAGGATTTTCTTTTTCCCTGGCTCTTTACCTAACCCACTTGTGAGGCTGTATTAGAAAAACCGGGAGAACAATCTGTTCTTGTGAAATTGTATTTGCATTCATTCTTGTCTGGAAAGTGATGATCATTAATTTGTGAAAGACTTGATTAATGAGTTGCCTGCTTAAGGGTTTCAAAACATGAACTTGGAATTTGAAACATGAAACTGTGAGGGTTTTTTTTTCTTCCCCTGGAAAATTGGACATGGAAAACAGAGGGAAGGTTTTAAAGTAGTCAACCCTGTCATCAATGAAAATTTAAAAGTCATAGTGAATAGTTGATACTTTTTCTAATTTTTTCTTCCCTTCTTTTAATGATACAAAAGATCAACAAAAATTCAGTATGCCCAATAGCTGCACTTTTGCCCACCGAACACATAGCCAGATTAGCAATTTGTTCCATAATCTGTCTTTATTCAGTTTTCATATTTGCAGAACGCAGATGAAAAAGGCTACTTCATGGCTTTTCTCCACAGAGGGCTATAACTGGTGATTCAAACACCTCATTAGATGCCCGAGTTTGTCTGAGTAAGGAGAGAATGCAGAGTGCAGGACACAGTTCTCACTCCAGGCCCTGGCCCTGCTGCCCACTCTCCCCAGGGACTGGCGGGAAGGTGAAATAGCACAGAAACCATGGGAACCACGGACCTTAGTAAGAGAACCCAGAAGTGTAATCCTGCACCGCATAGAAGGCAGCACTTGCGATTGTTTTCTTAATTTTTTTTTTCTTGTCAGCCGTTCTTGTGGTGCAATATGCAGAAGTGGGTTTTTCGTCAGACTTTACCTGGTTCTGGGTTCTGACTCGACCAGTTCTTAGTGGTTTGACTTTGGTTTTTTGCATGTTAGTGAAACTCTCTGAGCCTCAAATTACTCATGGGTGACACGGAGCCAATAATAGTGACCCCCCTCGTCAATGCATTTTGAGGATTAAGTGATCTGCTCAGTGTAACGCATTGAGCACTGTGCTAAGCTCATGGTCAACACCCGGCACGGGCTGGCTACTGGAGTTGCTCCGATTTTGATTATTTTTCTCGTTATGAACTCTGTAGCGTGTTTGGACACTTCAGCCACCGCTCAGAATGGCAGCTGGTCAAAGTGGACTACAAGTCCGTTTTCGACCGACGGTGTGCCGAGGAGGACTACCGACCGTGGCAGCTGCACAGCCAGGTAGGAGGCGCCGAGCTGAGGTGCGGTCCTGGGTGGAAGGCACGGCGGTCATGTAGGTGTAGGAATAGGGGTCCGCACGGCCACAGTTTACCTCTCCGGCTACATCGGAAACTACATCGACTGCTTTCTTACATATTTTGTGTTCCACAGCAGTGAACAAACTCAACATTTATGGCTTGTTGTAAAGTAATTTCTTTTTTTTATTATACTAGGATATAATGAGATAAAATTCAAATGTGCTTGGCTCAGACTTACGACTCAAAATGAAATACCAGCTCAGCACGCAGATCCGAACAATTTATCTGAGCATGTCGTGTGGGTGCAGGGTAGGGGCAGGGGTGAGGAAAGGATCTTCAGTTTTATTGAGCAATGCAAACAGAGACATAAAATAATAAAATTAACCCTCAGTGAGCGGTGCCAATAAAATCCTTCCTTGTCACTCTGTGATTCCCTGAGATTAGGCAGTGCTTCTTGCCTCCTTCCAAGGTACTCGTGGTAAGAGGATGCAGAATCATTAATAGGACACTTTCCTTCATTCTGGCCCCTCAACTGATCAGCTTGTATCAGAATGCTTAGCTGAAAGCATCTTTCCTTTGATTTCCCAAGGTGGAAGTCATTCTGCAGGGCCCTCCAAGGACGTAGCAGAGGCTCCCCTGCATGGCCATCACCATATTCAGGCACTGATACATCATACCCCTAAGCCTAGGCTAAGTACACTGGACCCTTGAACAACATGGGTTTGAACTGCATGGATCCACGTACATGCAGATTTTTTTTTCAATAAATACAGTCCAGTGCTGTAAATGTATTTTCTCTTCCTTATGATTTTCTTAATAACATTTTCTTTTCTCTGGCTTACTTTATTATAAGAATACAGCATGCAATACATATAATATACAAAATCTGTGTTCATTGACTATTTATGTTATCAGTAAGGCTTCCGGTCAGAGGTAAGCTATTAGTAGTTAAGTTTTTGGGGAATCAAAAGTTATACATGGGATTTTCGACTGTGTGAGAGGGTCAGTACCTCTAACTCCTGCGTTGCTCAAGGGTCAACTGGAATATATTTAATAAAGATGTGTATGTGCGATGGAGCTGGTTAAAGCAAATTTGTTCAAGAGACAAAACTCTTTTCTGTCCTTCAGACAGAAAGCTGTGTTTGACAGTTGGGGCTGCATCCACTAGAATCGTATACTCTTTTTGGAGACTCAACAATAAAATTATTGCTCATTTACATCACTGTTATTTTCCCTTTTGGGATCCACAGGCACTGTGATATTCAAAGCTTTTATTTATTTTGTGGAGAAACACTGAGTTTAGTTCTCTCACTTGTCTGATAGATGGACATTAAAATCAGTGCTATGAAGCTGTGTGGGCAGAGGCATAATAAATCGAGGCAAAATAGATCTTTATATTTCTTAACAATACTCTTCTTTCATATGCTCATAAATGACCAAGCACATAAATCTTCTATTATAGAAGAATTGAACTTAATTACCATAGATTTGTTGGCAATACATTTGTTATAGGCTGAGTCTGAGTTGACTGTGTGTCCCTCATAGCACGGTGCCTCCTACCTTGATAAGCGAAGGTTTGCTGAATACATGAGGAGTTAAGGATGTTTTTTGACACACCCTCCATGCTTCTTAGAATTGTCTTTATAGTTGCATTCTACACTAGGGTTCTAGACATCAAAATAAAAATGCCATTAGCACAAAGCAGGCTACCTGTGTCCAGATTACACTAAAGCTTGGGAATATCTCCCCGAGTCCCCTGATGTGGAGCAGGGAAGGTCCAAGCTATGTGTCCAACTGTCTGAGATCCTTTTGTCCTTATAGGGGGAAGCATGCATCATGGGAGCAAAGAGGATATATAAGAAGCGAAAATCAGAGCGTAAGTGTATGCAAGGAAAATATGCAAGAGCTATGGAATCTGAACCCTGTGTCTGCACAGAGGCCGATTTTGACTGGTAAGCTTGTGCTGTTACTCCATGGAGTCATTCCGTATATCAAATTCACATGGGTCTTAGTGAAAGCTGAGATTTGAAATAATAGTAGCATATACCTATGCTCTCACAAGCCTCATATTCTTGTGAAATTACCTCTTGAAGACAACATGGTTTATTAGCTATGTGCATGTGTATATGGAAAAACTCGGAGTTTCTTTGGACTGAAAGAGGATTCACAAGATGGCTGATAATTAGCTTCACATATTTGATAGATCTTAGGACAAAAAAAGAGACCACATCCACCCTGAGTTGCTTCAGACAACAACACTGAAAACAATAAGTTGACTTTTTAGACAGCAAATATATTTGTGCTCAAGGTAAACTCTTCCTAGATTCTTGGTTCCTCATAGTGGAACAATCACCTTATAAGGCAGTAGATTTGCTGTCCCTGGAAGTTTTCAGTCAATGGTTAGTTAGCTGATGATTGTTTGTGCAAGGTGTGGAAGACTTTTTTGACTTCAGTGCGAGGACTGATTCAGTGGCGTTGGCGATCTGTGATTCTGTGGACCTAGTGGTACAGAAGACTTGTCCCTCTTGCAGGATTCAGCTAGTATAAACTGGGAAGGACTAGACATTTGAGCGCCATAGCATTCTTTCTGAAGCCTTTGGTAAGCAGAAAGCTGGCCTGTGGGGTCGGTGCTTCCCTTGCTCCATTCTAGGTTGGGGTTTGGCCTTCAGGTGAGGTTGGAAATGATTGAGGATGAGTAGGTGGTAACTCCTTGCATCATCTCCATCTCATTTAATGCCTTTTTTTTCTTCTTTTCTTCCTTTTACTTTAAATTTAGGTATATGTTTTTGTTTAGAGAAAGCAATTGCTGAATATATATTGTCAATGTTAAATGATTGAAACTTGACCCACATAAGAAAGCAAAGTCATTCTTTTAATATTGGATATCTGCCTGTATAGCAATCACAGATCACTTATCTGATCATCAAAATATCAGCGAATGGGCTGAGATACTGTGTGCAATACACATCATATGGCTTAGAAAAAGTAAGTCTTCTCTCGTGGTAGACCTCTGGAGACATTCTCTGAATAAATAGTCCTATGCAGGCCTGCCAGAATCGGCCACCAGTCCTCAGTCTGATAACCCAAGGCCGTTCCCCTCTTGTTAGTAGACAAGGCAAGCCAAGAGCCAGTGCTGTATCTCTCGGGCTCAGCCAGAGGGCCACAGAACTTCAGTTACATTGGAGCTCACAAGGAATTCTGCAGGGGCCTTCCCAGCTGTAACTTCTGTTTTAGCCAGTGCACCATTATTAACAATGATAAAAGTATCCTATCCCTGCCCTGCCTTTCAGGATTGACACCCTGAAATGCAGTCACAGGGAAAACTTCCATGGAATTTTAAAGTCCTTCATCCCATCCCTCTTTCTGACTGCTTCTCCTTTATCCCCTCTGTTCAAGGAGAGTTTGTAAAGGAGGTTAACATTTTATCTTAGTCATTTAACTTCAGTCTTACCATATAGTCATGCTTTTGTAAAGTGCAAATTTTTGCTGGTAGAGAAGCAAGAGAAAAAGTGAGATGAGACATCCGATTCCCCGATTTTTCCTGAAAATACTGTTTTGGGGGGACATCTTTTCTACAAGGTTCCAAAATAAGCTGGTCTTTTGTTGTTGTCATTGTCATGTGTTGTTTTTCTTTTCCAGTTTTAAGCTAGTCTAGAGTGAAAAGAACATGGGTAAGGGAGGCAATTAGACCTCTCCCTTCCCTTATCTCTCGCTCCCCTACAGTCTTGGCCCAATTCTTGTACTCATTTGTGATTGGAATCTGCTACTTATTCCACTAACTGAAATGTATTCTGAGAAGTGGGTAATGAATCATAAATGAGGCCATTATAAGGTTTTCTGGTCAAATGGGATTTTTATTTAGTGCATGATTTCTAAAAATATTTTGGAAGACTCACCATGACCTTGTTGAGTCTCTACCTACAGTAGCTAGAGCTTCGGTGATTCTACTTGACTGCAGTGTAATAAAAGGTGGTTGTCACTAAATGTTCCCTCTCAGCGTGGCTGTCCCCTGGACCGTCCCCCACATGACCTTGCCTGCCATTCTTCAGCATTTGTAAAGTAATTCCCTGAAATGAACGCCGGGTGTCCTGTAGGCAGCATTTCTGAAGTCTTCCTATCCATGCTGTGTTGAACCAGCACCAAGTGCAGCTGATGTGTGCAGAATTCTAAGTGCCAGCTGCCTGGTGACAGGCCCCTTGGCTAAGCCTGTTTCTCCCTTCCTGCCCCTTGTGTGCCAGCATCTCACCTCCATTACACAGATGGGCCAATTCGTACTACTGCTTGCTGGTTACTGTCTGCAATTTGTCTGTGCATGTGGAGGTGCAATTTGTTGTCATCCTCTGTGCCCAAGTTCGTCCTCCAGAAGCCAAGAGTATTAGGCCATGCAGAGGCCCCTGGAGGCAAGAAAGAGAGGAGACGGAGGGAAGAGTCTTTGACTCTTTCCCAACTACAGAGAGGATTTAAACCAGTTAGTCCCAACTGACGATGCTAACTGACTGGGACAAAACTTTTCCTTGGGGGAGTGCCCGTGACACCCCTGAAGGACATTTCCTTTTATGCTGTGACTCTGAAGCATATGGAGCGTGCACAGAGAGACCTGGCTCAGCTGTGCTTAGTAGATCCAGATGTCTTGAAAGAGCACCCCAAAGACATCACCGGTAATGAAATCATGCCACGTGTGGCTGTGTTTGCTTCAGCGATGTGTGCACTGAGGCGTGAGCTCCCACCGTTGCCTGCTTTCTAATTGCAGCTTTCTTGGGGCCCAGCCACCATCAGTATCGTGGACTCTCCTCATGAGCACGTAATCTACTCTCTCAGCTTAAAGCCGCTTACTTGGAATTATTGGTCATTGAGCCTCCGTCTCTACACAGGCTTCTCTGTTGCTTTCACGTCAGCTTTTCTGGAAATGGGTCTCGTAGGATATTGTCGTGGGTAATTAACTGATAGATATTCCACAGGGGAAAGAACAGTTGCATTTTTGGAAAGGTATTGATTTAGTGAATTCTTGTTTTTTGACTCATTGGCTAGAGTAGAAGTTGGCTGTATGCTACCATGAAACTGTTCTCAGTAATTGTGCCACGTACTGAAAGGTCTCTCTTGGCTCTTTCCCCCACAGTGACTATGGGTATGAGCGACACAGCAATGGTCAGTGTCTGCCAGCATTTTGGTTCAATCCGTCTTCTCTGTCAAAGGACTGCAGCTTGGGACAGAGTTATCTCAACAGTACTGGGTGAGTGTCTGAGGTGGTGACCTTGAGAGGTCAACCTCTGCTGTTTTTCAGCTGGTGTTAAACTTACAGAATCACGTCTGATCGAAGACCAGGCCTTTTTCATTATAGCACAATGCATTTGTTTTTGTTCATGTTAGTAATGCAGCCCAGATTTGTATTAATAGTGCAATTTTCATCTGAGAATAAGACTTCAGTTGCAAATAAAGAAACAAAACCAGTTCCTTGGATGAAGATGATGATGATAATCTATACATTTCTTCACTTTTTGATACTTCATTTCAGAACTATTTCTGTGAATTCCCTTTCCCCGCTCACTGCATCTCTGTGAAGGAAGCCAAATAAATATTTCATAGGTGCATTTCCTATTTTATAGATGCGGAAGATAGAGTGAACAAAAAGCTCATTGACTTTTCAAGAGTACCCTGCTGTTAGTTGAAACGGGTTTCATTTTCTTCATATGTCCAGTCTTGATATGTTTAAGGCATACATTCTGATCTTTATATATATAGAATCAGATTCTAAAAGTTTGTGTTTAATGTTTTGAGTTATAGGGCTTATCCAATATTATTTAAGAAATACCATAAAAGAGAAAACATTTTGTGACTTTTCCACAAGTGGAATTGATGTTTATAGACTTTAAAAATATTATGCGGAACTTACTTATTTTTTTTAAAGATTTTATTTATTTATTTGACAGAGAGAGAGACAGCTAGAGAGGGGACACAAACAGGGGGAGTGGGAGAGGGAGAAGCAGGCCTCCCGCTGAGCAGGGAGCCCGATGCGGGGCTCAATCTCAGGACCCTGGGATCATGACCTGAGCCGAAGGCAGACGCTTAACGACTGAGCCACCCAGACGCCCCTGTGGAACTTATTTTGATTCAAATTCAAGCAGTATGTAAAAAGACATCTTTGAGCCATTTGGAGAAATGGAATATGGTCTGGTGATTAGGTAATGTATTAATCAGGGATCCCCAGAGAAAGAGAACCAATAGGAGATCATATAGATATATAGATATTTTATATATACATGTGTGTGTGTGTGAGTGTGTGTGTGTGTGTGTGTGTGTGTGTGTATTCATTATAAGGAATTGGATCACATGATTATGGAAATGGCAAGTCCAAGTCCCAAAATCTGCAAAGTGCCTTGGCAAGCTGGACGCCAAGGAGAGCTGATGGTTTGTTTCTAGTCCAAGTCTGAAGAGCTGATGGTATAGTTCTGTCTAAAGGCCAGAAGGCTCAAAACCCAGGAGGAGCCAGTGTTTCAGCATGAGTGTGAAGGCAGGAAAAAAGGCGAATTTCCAGTTTGAAGACAGTCAGGCGAAAAGAATTCCCTCTTGCTCAGGAAAGGGTAAGCCATTTTCTTCTATTGAGACCTTTAACATATTAGACAAGGCCCACCCACATTGGGAGAGCAATCTGCTTTACTCTGTCTACTATTTTGAATGCTAAGCTTATCAGAAACAACCCTCACAGAATCACCCTGAATAATGTTTGACCAAATACCTGAGCACACATGGCCGAGTCAAATTGACACATAAACTTAACTATCACAGGTAATATTAGGTTATATCTAAGTATAAATATTTATATTTATTGTATTAACTAAATATAGTTATATATTTGTGTGTGATGATGGTATTTTGGATGACTAAAAAAAAGAAAACTTATTATTTAATTAATTATTTATTTATTTGTCAGAGAGAGAGAGAGAGAGAGAAAGCACAAGCAGGGAGAGCAGCAGGGGGAGAGGGAGAAGCAGACTCCCTGCTGAGCAGGGAGCCCGACACCACAGGGGCTCGATCCCAGGACCCTGGGATCATGACCTGAGCCAAAGGCAGATGCTTAACTGACTGAGCCACCCAGGCATCCTGAAACCTTGTCTTTTAAAGATACATGATGTATGACATTTGTTTTAAAATGTTAAAAAAACAGGTGTTGAAAATGTTTGAAAGTGAATTAATGGAGGGCAGGGGTATTTATTATACTCTTTCCTCTCATTTGTATGTATTTGAAAATCCTGATCTTAAAACATGAGAAAGAGAAGAACTAAGGAAGGGAGGTAGGAGGAAGGGGGACGCCTCACTAGCAGGCCCGTCCCATTTGAAAATTGCTCTTCTCATTTCTCATGCCTGCTGCAGGACAGAGGTGAGGACATCCACATTTCCATTTGTGTGCTTCTGTATTTGAAATGTTTAAAAAGTTTTTTTTTTTTAAGATTTTATTTATTCATTTGAGACACAGAGATACAGAGAGAGAGAGAGCATGAGCAGGGGCAGGGGGAGAAGGAGAAGCAGCCTCCCCCCTGAGCCAGGAGCCCAACGTGGGGCTCAATCCCAGGACCCTGGAATCACAACCTGAGCCGAAGGCAGACGCTCAACCATCTGAGCCACCCAGGTGCCCCTAAAAAGTTTTTTAATTAAGAAAAAATTACCATAATAGCATATACTACTCTTCTAAAGGAGGGAAACAACACAGACTTTTGTACCCTCAGATGTTCTTATCTCTGTGGTTAGGGATTCCTAGAACTTTTGAATATAGGAATAAGCTGTGACTTATTTGTACTATAACATAAAACCCGAGGAAAATACAAATGACATTTTTACAGCAGTGGGTCAGTGAGGCTTTCAGCATGCAGCACCGTGGTAAACCAGAAAGGGGGCTGCTGAAATGAGTACACTTAATGGTGAAGGAGCGCCAGAGAACTGAGTTTTACTACTTACATGCACCAGCATGTTTAGACATTGTAAAGGGCACTGGGAACCCCTAATGCTAGTCTCTGTTTTTTTTTTTTTTTCTCACTAACTCAGTCAGTCAAGGAAGTTAGATCATTTTCTCTTTGGTATTGATGAGGGGAGGTCCCAGTACAGAGAGGTCTAAATTATTCCACATGCTACTCAAGTCACTGGAATAAGGCAGAGTGTAGGCAATGACCCTCACTCTTCAGTATATTGAGAATACACACACACACACACACACACACACACATATTTTAGGCTACCCTTAAATAAGTTTCCCCATTCCTTTGGTAAACTTAGTATGTGAAATTCAAGTAAACCCTGACTCCTATAAAATAAAACATCAGAAATGATTAAATCATAATAAATTATCCAATGGGATTTTTTCATCTATGCCCTATAAAATTAAAATTTCAATTAAAAATGTGATTCAGCAGGGGCTCCTGGGTGGCTCAGTCGGTTAAGATGCTGCCTTCGGCTCAGGTCATGATCCTGGGGTCCTGGGATCGAGCCCCACATCCAGCTCCCTGCTCAGCGGGGAGCCTGTTTCTCCCTCTCCCTCTGCCTGCCACTCTGCCTACTTGTGCTCTCTCTCTATCTGTTGAATAAATAAATAAAATCTTTTAAAAAAATGTGATTCAGCAATAAGTGTTCAGATAGATAAATGTTTGTCAATGCAGTGATGTTTATTAATCACAGAATCACAGGATTATTCCCTAGGGCTCACCTCCACTCTCGGAGCGTTGTTCATATAAGTGGGTATTACATGATAGCATCTGACCCAAAAAAATTTTTGTTAAGTTACCACATCTGCTGGTTTCATCTGTTCCATTCAGACTTTTTCCAGAAAAGCATCCACAGCAGTGAGTGAGCTTGTGTAAAGAAGAGAGATAAATTCCAGCCGTCAGCAGGGAGGATGAATGCCTTGCTCTCAAAAGCAAGGTGCTCACAGGTGGAGGAGTGATCACCCTCACAGGGCCCTGCGGGCTAAAGGTCGGGGGAAGGGTATGAATAGTAATCCCACCAATGGGCATATTGCCTCCCTATACATTCTGCATTAAGGACAAGAAGACCCTTAGCTGGTACAGGTGCCTGAAATCATCTTCAAAGAAGACTTCATCCCATCAAATTCCTATTTACTGTGTTTGTAGACAACTCAAAAGTTGGCAAGAGGTAAAGTATAGATGAAATTAGAAAAGAATGCAACGTCCCTCCAGCCCTTCACCCCAGAAGCCCTTGGCTGTGTGTGGACTCAGTGGCATTTCATGAGCACAGACTCAGTTTTTAATGTTGTAAGCACTCTACTGCTGCCATTGAACGTTGAGCTTTTCACTTAAAAATATTTAATTATGAAAGAAATATATACATATGTTTTCTGTTTAAAAAACCAATTTAGGGGCCCCTGGGTGGCTCAGTGATTAAGTGTCTGCCTTCGGCTCAGGTCATGGTCCCAGGGTCGTGGGATCGAGCCCCGCATCGGGCTTCCTGCTCGGCAGGAAGTCTGCTTCTCCCTCTCCCACTCCCCCTGCTTGTGTTCCCTCTCTCGCTGTCTCTCTCTCTGTCAAATAAATAAATCTTTAAAAAACTAATTTAGATCATCACTCCCTATCCTGCCCCCTTTTCCTGCACAAACTGTGATCTCTTTGGTATGCATGCTTCCAGACACTTTGCATTTGTCAGCAAATAATTATGCTGAGAAAAATATACAAAATTAATTTGGGAGGTTGTTCTTACATTTCATTTCATACTAGATATATTATTTTTCTATTTTGCTTTTCATTCAGAAATATGTCTTAAACAACTTTGTAAGACAGAGTATATAGGGCTATCTTCCATCTAATTTCTTTTAATTTGAGAGTATTAAAGCACCTGGTATTGCTTCGTCATCCCCTGTCATGGACATTTGGGTTATTTTCTATTTTTACCTTCTATAAACATTGTTGCAATTAACATCGTCGTACCATAATAATTGTTATAAAAACACACAAAGATAATTGGATTCTCTTTTGGCAATTAGAAGTGTTTCTGCTAACTTGTAAAGCAAATCCCACCCAGCCAACTGCTTTCTTCTTAGACCTGAGGATCCAGGCACGCCAAATATTTCCCCAGAAGGATTAAAACACTAGCTTCTGGCTCACAGACTGCCAGGAGTCCCACACATTACAGATTCGTTTGTATTAACTGCCATCCTCCTTTAAAATACAAATGCCAGTGGATTCTATAAGGGAAAGCTGAGTGGGATTTCCCAAAGTAAAGTAAGGAAGTCACTTCAGGCAGGAGTAAGAGATGATCAGGCTGAAAGGGTCACCTGCTGCCAGTGTCTGGAAGTCGACGATAGACTAAGGAGCCACCATGCACCCTCAGTCTCTCCCCTGTCAGCTTTAGCCATCTGTGGGCATCCCATGCTCTATTAGTACTGATCCTATATTGGCATCAGGCCGGGATGAAGTACAGAGGAATCACAAGGGCAAGGTCAGCCTGCGAATGAGAGCATCCGTCTGTTGTACTCCCCAGGCGCCTCTCTTGCTTCACCACACCCCTTCCAGCAGAGCCCACGGTGCAGACATGCATCAGAACTTGAACTTTTGAAAGGGCCTATTGAACGACTGCCCCTTGTCAGTGAAGTTTAACAAGCAAATCTCCCAGCAGCACCTTCTGAGAGTTTAGTTCAAAGCATGCAGGTGAACCTTCCTTTTCCTTTTATTTTTTTGTAATACCTCACTTTATAAATGGTTATGGTTGCCTTCACAGTCACCTTATTACCCTGGTATATATAACAGTGTCCACAGGTTTGCTTCCTTCACCAGAATGGAAAAAATCTAGCATTGGTTGTTATTATGCCTAATAGAAATAATATTTTTGGGAGACGCCAAAATTTTTATCAGCATTTCTGTATAGACATGAACAGTCGCGCAACTTGTTTTAGTTCTTGGCTAGGTCTTAGAAAAGAGAGTTGGAATAAGAGCTGAAATTAGTGCAAAATATTCTTCCAGGAGGCTGGCGCTACCTGTCCTTAGTCCTCAGTCCTTGGTCCAGCGGCGTCTGATTTCTAAGGTTCACACCATGGAACCACATGTGAGCAAAGTTCTTCCATGTTCTCCAGTGTAAGCTCCCTGCCTCTTTTCACCCTTTGCCCTCACACCTGCCCCACACCGGTCCGTGGAAAGCCAGGAGGCTGATACCGAGGCCACAGCCTGTTACGGGCAGGAAAGGAAATATAATGGGGTTGTTTTGTCTGGTGAAAAAGAGAGGTATTTTAGAATGAAACAAGTAAGGGTTTTAAATGACGTCTGCCATTTACTGTTATCTTAGCAAGTGGCTTCCTTTCTTTGAGCCTTCACCTCTTACCTATAAAATTTTGCTATCTGCTCTTGACACCTGCTTTGACTTAAATGTGGCACTGTATATAAAGCATGTAGCCCAGTACATAACAGAGAGTAGTCACTTTGCAAAATGCAGATACCATCACCAATAGTCATCATCTAAGGGCTCCTTTGGAGTGAAGTAAAGAAGAGGGGAGACATTGTTTTATTGTGTATCTATAGTCCTGACATTTATTTGACCCTTAATAATCACTGCAGCACTGGGGCGCCTGGGTGGCTCAGTTGTTAAGCGTCTGCCTTCGGCTCAGGTCATGATCCCAGGGTCCTGGGATCGAGCCCCGCATCGGGCTCCCTGCTCCGCGGGAAGCCTGCTTCTCTCTCTCCCACTCCCCCTGCTTGTGTTCCCTCTCTCGCTGTGTCTCTCTGTCAAATAAATAAATAAAATCTTTAAAAAAAAAAAAAAAATAATCACTGCAGCACTGAGATCTAGGACATATTTAATCTAAGCCCCTGTTTGTTTGTTTCTTTTTTCATCTGTAAAACAAATGATCCCCTGCATACACTCATAAAGTCACATGATTAAAAACTATTAGGCATCAAAACAGGTGTGTCCCTCTCCACCACTCAAGGCAGATAACACATTTACCTGATGAGTGAAAAAGTTCCTTTTGTCCAAATAGAATGAAATCAGTATTCATTCGTGTATTTTCTTACATTTTAGTGCTGAAATTACCCTAAATTTGTTTCTCTTTGTTTCTCCATCTGTGTCTATAAATATCTCTGTTTGCACACACACAAAGCACGATCTCTAGTTGTACTTATAGATGGTTAAATCTTGTTTATACAGTTTTGGATCCAGGGAACATGCTGCAAATTTAAGTTGCTAAATTAACTAGGACATTGCTTGTTTCATGCCAACCGTAAAAGATTCTGTAAATATAAAATAAAGTGGGCATTGGGCTGGTTTATTATAAGAAACCAAGATAATCTTCTCAGGGGACAGATTTCTTCTTGCTATTAAGCTAGAGATATTTCTAGATGTGTTAAAAAAGAAGTATGTGTATAGAAATTTCTGTCTATGGGGTTTCTTTTGAGAAGCCATTAATCCCTCCTAAAAGAATGTACAATGACAGCTCTTATTGTTCCTCAGGGTTAGTTTCTTAATATACTATGAAGATATTTACTCAGGAGGCTTAAAAATTTTTAGCTTTAATTTTAGCATTAATTTTTAACATTAATTCAGTATCTATGTAAGAACATTTAGTGGGTCTAGGAAAAAATATATATATACCTAAATTCTAGCAAAATAGTAATCTCCATACTATCAACATACATTTGGAATGTTTTAAAAATGCTTTCTGGGGCACCTGGGTGGCTCAGTCATTAAGCGTCTGCCTTCGGCTCAGGTCGTGATCCCAGGGTCCTGGGATCGAGTCCCACATCGGGCTCCCTCCTCGAGGGGAAGCCTGCTTCTCCCTCTCCCACTCCCACTGCTTGTGTTCCTGCTCTCACTATCTCTGTCTCTGTCAAATAAATAAATAAAATGTTTAAATAAAAAATAAAAAATAAAAAAATAAAAATAAATAAAAATAAAAATGCTTTCTAGAAACATACTCTTTTCTGTATCAGCCACGAGAACATTAGACCCCAGCTAACCTGCCATTCATTGCCCTAGAGTTGCTATTTCCAGGGGCTTTGAGGGTTGTCTGTGGTCTTTTCCCAGATGACCCCACTCCTGTGCCTGGAGGCGATTTTGATGTTCAGTCTGATCTGCTCAGCAAGATTTGTCAGTGTGCATCGTGGAGAATAATCAGTCTGAAAAGTGGTGCATGTGTTTACAGTCCATAGAAAGGAAACCACTTGCATAATTTACAGATTCAACACAGCAGGGGCCCATGTGGAGGTTCTCCAGCAAAGAGCCATGCAGTGTCACAGCAGACACTCAAGAAATGTTTGTGGCTATGAAGTTGACTCTTTAGAGCACCTTGCTTAGATATGGTTTTCCATATTTTCATGGGATGACATTGGGGTCAGGGATTGAAGAAGAAGGTGAATGTCGCTATGTGGAGACCTAGATCCTCATGTAGCTGTTGTTGCCCATGTCAGTGGTGTTGGCTATTCACATCCAGGTGGTATGGCACAGTGGCAAGAGACACCAAACTCAGTCCAGAGGCCCAGAGCTGCTAATCACCTCCCATGTTACCTTGGCAAAATCTAAAGTCTGTCTGCTTTTACTTACGTGAAAAATGGAGGGGTCGTATTGGATGATCTCTGCTATCCCTTCAGACTCTGACATGTCCATGACCAGTTTTGAATGACTCAGTATTAGGATTCCTAGGACTGTGGGTGCTCAAAAAGAAGGAAAATTTCTTTATATAAATTAGTTGTACAACTCGTTGACTCAGATTGTGGATTCCATGAGTCATTCTCATGATTCTTGATTTTAAGTCATTTAGTTTATTGTGGCCATATGTCCTATTGCATCAAGTTGATATTCAAAATAAAGTCACATTCCATTTACTAGTCAAAATAAAAGACTTGTGCTTCCACCCTGCTTAATACAAGGAAAAATTTTTCCCTTCACCTAGTCTCTTCCTGGTCTCCTAACCCCAAGGTTGCTTACTCACTTTAAAGGATAAGTCCTGAGAACTGTTCCTTTGAAGAGAGAAACTCTTAGAACCTGCTCAGTCAGCCATGGAACCACATCCTTTCTGAATGTTAAGGCTGTTACAGGTGTTAAGTTAAGGTGTTAAGGCTACTACACAGGGTTTTCGTTGTTGTTGTTGCTGTTTTTGAAACATGGGCACATTGGGTCTAGGAAGATTTTAAGTCTTAGTCATACTCTGTAGCCACAGCTAGTCCCCTTCTCTATCCCTAAGCCTTGCTCCATTATTTGTTTTGTTGAGGGTTGTAACACAGCGCTTTTCCCTTGAAAGCAAAGGCATGTTGTACGATCCAAGAAAGTAAAACATTTAAATTCTTCACATTGTGAGCACAAACGAGGGACACCATAGCTCAGTGACAGTAAGACCTGCTTCGCTTCAAGAAGACCTACAGTCCCAGCTCTAGCTTGGTCATGATGTGTGATAACTACTCTAAAACGGCAAGAGACAACTTCACAGAGAAACATGTATTCTAATCTGATTTTTAAAGAATGAATAAAAGCTTGACAGGAGGAAAGAACATCCCAGAAAGAATGAACAGCACAGGAAAAAAGAAGGCATGCAGGTTTGAGTATGGCCTGGGCTCAGAAAGCATGTTGGGAAAGAGCTGAAACTGGAAAAATGCACTGAGGAGAGATTGCGGACTGTATTTAAAACTTCAACCTGACGCTCTTTGAATAATCCCATGGGAAGTTGTGAATGCATCTAAGAAAGAATTGACGTGGTCCGATTTGATCTTAAGATTATCTTGGCAATAAGAGTGCCACTTCTATTTTCTGGGAACTTGCTGTATAATAGCAAGTTGATGTTTAATGCTTTAAATACTAACTTTTTAACTAATTACTGATATTTTAGTATTTATTAAGTTTCTAACAATGTGCCAGATTTCAGGCTAAGCCCTTTTCAATGCAGCATCTCATTTAATCCTCCCAAGAATGTTATTGAAAAGATTCTGTAATTGTCCCTATTTGATAGGCAGAGAACCCAAGCATTAGAGAAAGGTTGGGTAACTGCCCAGGTTCATACAGTAAGTACCTGAACACTCAGGCAGTTTGGTTCTACAACGCTAGTTTTAACCACCAGGGCAGTGGTCTTTAATTCTGGATACACACAAGAATCACCACGGGAACTTAGAACAAAAACAAAAACACACTCAATAAAATCATAACATAATTAATTCTCAATTAAATCAAGACCCCTGGGAGCAGGATCTTGACATCCATTTGTTTTAAAAGTTCTGGCAAGTGAATCTAAAGGACAGACAGGGTTGCGATCTACTGAGCTAGACTATACTGTCACCTTAACATACAGTGGATAGTCATAAACATCCATATTCCACCACCACCCCCAAATCACAAGAGAAACCAAAAAAACTATGAAATAACAAAATCACAGACTATGAAGTCCTTCATGGCTTTTTTCCAGTTTTACACTCACAAAGAAAAACTATGGCCTTGATCTGTGTTAAGACTGGCAGGAAGCGCAGAAGAAAAATCAAAGAAGGTGGGGGTAAAAAGGAAAAGGTGACAAAGGGGTTTCGGGATGGGAAGGAAGAGAATGGTTGAAGTTGGGGCTGTTGAAGTAATAAGACACTATCTACTGATGAGCGGTCGGTAATATCAAAGGCACATTTGCAGAATGTTTCCTTTTCAGTAATTGTACAAAGATTCCCTTGCCATTACAAAGCACTTTTCTTCTTGGTGAACTGAAGAATGCTTTACCAACTAAATGCATCCCAGTAATATTCAGAGCTTAGGTCCAACATAATCATAAGTTGCCTTGTTATTATGGAGGTAGCAGCCCCATTTAATAACATATTAAATGCATTATTCATTTATGTAACTCAGACCCAGGGACAGCTGCTGGGATGAAAATAGAACCATTCTGTAATGCAAAAAGCAGGTGTGTGCTTACTTGAGTAAATGAACTCTGTATTTCTGCACACAATTTTCTTCTAAATTTCAGGGACAGGTCTGGCAGGGCTAATGTGATGCCATTTTCATCCAGGAAATAAAATGGTTTCAGAATGCTTTTTAATGAGCGTTTTAAAAAAATTACCAACAGTCTTCTCTGTGGCAGAATCCCAGGGGGGGATGCATTCGTGCTTAGGATTTAAGCAGAACTGTTGCTGCAGGATTCAGGAAAGCCCGAGGCAATGATTGGTCAGAAGAGCGACAGACAAAAGGAATGTTCTCTAGCTGATGATGCTGGTGGTGATGGTGAGCCCATGCCTCCAGAGCTGCTCGCCAAGACAGAGTCACAGGTGGGCTTGGATGCTGAGTGATTAAAAATCATAAGCTACCTTTAGTTTGCATGGTGCCTTGCCCCTGAAACACGCAGGGAGTTTCTGATGCCCAAACTCACTGGGGTCCGTAATTACTATGTGGTATTGCTGGTCATTTTCTTGCTACCATTGCTGGTACCAGAATGTCAGCATTCTCCAGTGCTGGCACCTTTTTTTTTTTCCTTCTCTCCCACCTGCCATTATTTTCTCTGTTAATCAGCATGCACTTATAAGCACCTCCAATGGATTTACTTAAATAGTAGATGGAATGATGTTAAACATGCTCAGGCTTGATAATGACCAATGGAATGAGTAGGGATCCTAGTGCAAGAGCAGAGAGTTCCAGGCTGCCTGAAGGGCTGGGTGCTAACTCCTTAGTTGCTGGATTGTGAAGAGAAGCAGGGACTCCAAAGATAAGGATTAGTCACAGCTGGTTCATGAGGGAGGTGCTTGAAAGGTTTGGGGGCAGTAGTAATAACCAACTGCTGTGCAGATATTTGAACACTTAAAATGGAACAGTCATCCCACTGTGGACCTCCTGATTATCAGCTTTGCATGTCCCCAGGGACAAGGATGCCCTCAAGGAACTTAAAGTTCATAGTCACACGCAGGAAGACAATCATACGAGGCAGAAATGGGTTCCTATCAATAAATCCTAAGGATCCTTTAAGAGTTTAGAGGAGAGACAATCTCATTCCATTTAAAGAGGCAGTACAGTAGTGGTAAAGAGGATATTCTAGAGACAAATTGTCTGGGGTCCTGACTGGGTGATCTTGAGAAAACTGGTTAACTTCTATGAATCTTAATTTCTTCATCTGTATGTTGAGAATAATAATAATACCTTCCTTAAGCAGAACTGTTCGGGATATTTTGAAGATAAATGACAAAAGTCATGTTAAGAACTTAGCACAATGGCAAATGTAGGAAGTACTCTCTACATATGAACTTCTTACTATTTCAATTACTATTTTACTATCACAGGAAGAGACAGAAGAGAGAAGCTCTAACTTAAAGTGGAAGTTTTAGGCAGCTGATAGAGCATGTAGGGAGATATAGAAGCAGGAAGAGCAAAAGAAAATAAGTACTTTCAAGAGGCTTGAAAGAGAGGTTTGACTAGGGCAGATGAGCTTTCTGGTGAGAAAGAATTCAGAGATGTAGTTTAGTTAGCTTGTGGAGGGCTTCATGGACAAGGTTATGGGATTTATGACTTATCCTAAGGACATTTGGAGGCCGTGAAGGTTATGAACAGGTAGGAGAAATAATATTAAACAAAAATAACTGGCAACACTTCATAAGCACTTGCTAATCATCAGGGTTGTTTTAAATACTCTGTGTACATTAATCCCTTTAATTTATACAATTACCCTATGAGGTGAATTAAATATTAACAATTGACCTTGTAGTGATCCATAGAATTCAGAGTACTTTCCCAGACAGTATTTAATTTGACTTTCTCAACCATGCTCTTAGGTGGTTGAGCCCAAGACTCAGGGACAGAGGAAAGGATATTGGCCAGATTTGAAGGGGTTGGAAGAGTATAGTTTGCAGGTCATATGTGACACACTGCCAATATCTGTAAATAAAGTTTTACTGAAACCCAGCTGTCTCCATTCTTTTGTGCATTATCTATGTCTACTTCTATGCTACAAAGAATTGATTACTTGTGACAAAGACCATATAGCTGGCAAAGCTAGACCATTTCCTGTCTAGCCCTTTATATTAAAAGTTTCTCAACTTCTGGTCTGGGAGAGTGGAAAGATCTTAGACTTTGCTTCCACTTTGAGCTTTACCACTCTAGGTAAGCAGGCTTGGGGAGTCTGATATATGAGTATTCAGAGTGGTTACTGTGGACCCCACTCAAAAGGATGATGAACAGATAACATTGAAGCTTAAAGTCTTAAAGATGAGTTGTCCTAAAACCACAGATTCTAATTTATTATGAATCTGATAAATTGCGTAGGACAAATTTGTAGAATGATCTTTTTTTTTTTTTTTCCTATTAAAGCTAAAATAAGAAGAAATAAGCAAAAGAGGAGGGAAGATTTACTCAATATGCAGACTGGTCTCCTTAATAGGAGTTTTCAATAGTTAGCCAATATAGTCCCTCATAAAATATTGAATAAAAACTATTAAATTTAGTCAACATTCTGTATAAAACTCTTACCATAGCGTCCTCTGTGCGGCTAATGTTAAATTACATAATCCATAACAATCTTTGTCTGAATCGCAAATTCCCTTGCAATCTATAGTACTCATTCTAACCCTCAGTTATCTAGTCTTTAAAGTGTCTCCTGGATTATCCACATATATCACTTCAGGATTATAAACATAGTGAGGGCCAGGACCATGCCTTCTGCTGCTGTGCATTTCCCACAGCTCTGAAGTGAAATGATTCATTGAGTGACTGAATAAAAGAATTCCCTTAAAGTGCTAACAATAGGTACAGTATGTTACTATGATGATTTGTCTTTCCGTTGGGTGCTTTGTATGAATTAGCTCTAGTCCTCATAGTGCCGTGAAGTGTAGTTCTTCATAGCCCTCTGGGCTACACGGTAATAGGTCCAGCTTAAAAAATGGGGAGTGATCTGAATTGTAATGAGCTGGATTACCACTTGAGCTTTTCTCCATGTAGGTATAGGAAAGTCGTTTCCAATAACTGCACAGACGGAGTGAGAGAACAGTACACCGCCAAACCGCAGAAGTGTCCTGGGAAGGCCCCGCGGGGGCTGCGCATCGTCACTGCGGATGGAAAGTTGACAGCAGAGCAAGGGCACAATGTTACCCTCATGGTGCAGCTGGAAGAGGTAGGACCAGATCCCCAACCACTTTATCTTCTGGGGTCAGTGATTTTTCGTAGGAAATCAGATTTGGTGTACGTGTGTTTTTGTTTTAATTTTTTTTTTCATTTTAAATGTTGTTGACATTTTTAATTTTTTTCTACTTTTGGCTCCTTGGTTTGTTGTTGTTGTTGCTCTTATTTCCCCTTCCTCAACTATTCTCATTTCACTGCAAGCTGTTCTTCACTCTTGCTTAATATATCATTTCTTGGAAGTTCTTTTTGGATTTAACTGTGCCTCATTGGCATTTCCAGCCCAAAGTTTTCTCAGAATACATTAATGGTATTCCAAAAATAATTTAGCACACACACATGTTCAGCCTAACAGATACTGATGCTGTCTTCCTCTTTCAACCTGACGTCTTGGCTTTTCTTTTCCAAAGGCAGCATGCTGGTCATACCTAAAACACTAAGGCTAATCTAAATATAATTGAATATACTTTCTTTGGTGATTGAACGTTTTTAATTTTGTAGCATCTCAGTGATATCATTATGAGCATCAGTGACTGACAAATTATGGTTATCTGAGATTTCTGAATATTTAGATAGTGGATAAGATAATTTATACCATGTATTTTTAAATATGCACAAGCATTTTTATCATCTTATAAATGAAGATGTTCTCTGAAGGATAAACAATTTCATTAAATGATCTCAATTATCAAGCCAGACAGTCCTGCCTTCAGCCAGGTCTTCTGAGTATTAAAATATGGGCAGCACTGTGCTAGGCCTTGTGAGCACAAAAGGATTTAAAAAGTTAATAATGATACCAGGATTAAGACCTCCATCATTGACTTCCAGCTTCTTCTGATAGCTCAGTGGTTTTCAATCTTTAACATGAATAAAAATTACCTGGTGAACATGTTAAAACAGTTTTCCAGGCCCCCTCTCCAAAGATTCTGATTCAGTAGGTTGGGTGGGGCCCAAGAATATGCATTTATAATAAGACTATAGGTTATGCATTGTGCTCCAAGAATAAACAGAACAAAACAAGAGCAAAGGCAAGGGGGATAGAGTAGCCTTTAGAGGCTCTGAGTGTGACTTGAAAGGGAAAAGATGAAGCATTTAGGATTACTTTGTCAGGATTGATCAACATTGTAGGTATTTTAATTCCTGTAGGAAAGACAACTGTGAAATAATGAGTTTGAAATTCTGGCTCAGATGATGCTGATGCTTCAAGGACCGCTTAGAGAACCATCCCTCTAACCTAATACTCCTTTCTGTTATCTCCTTAATAAGTGCCTTTCAGCCATACCCAATCTCCTAAATACAAGGTTCCCCAAAATTCTTCAGCTGGAAGTAGAAAGATACAGACCAATTTAGGCCAATTGGAGTTGCTCACATTTCATAGAAATAAAATCTTTAGGCTTCTGCCTGAGGCTATGACATATTAGCTTGCAGAAAATCAAATATATATGTATATATTTAGAGCAGGAGTGAGATTCTGAGAGAGACAAAGAGAGACATAAGGAGGAAGAAGAGCATGAGAGCATTGTCATGAAGATTTGGGCAAACGGAACCCTTTTCCTCAGAGATGGGAAATTCATTGTAGCGGTCCAACAATTCATACTGTATTTGCCCTCAGGGACTTTGCCAATTCATACATCACACTGTAGAAGAGGTCAGGTTTCAGATTCCCAGTTAGAAGGCCAGACAGAAAGTCTTCGCTAAACAACTGACAGTAGGCTCACAAGGCTGCGAAGATAAAAATTGACTTCAGGTCAGATCCCAGAGAGAAAGGAAGCATAGAGAAGTAGCACCATATTCTGTGCATTTTTTCTCTCTGAGCTGTGTGGCAATATCTTAAGTGATACAAGCAAAAGTCAGGTATAGTTTTTAGAAAGTATTACATTTTGAGGAAATAAAAATTAGAGCTCAGGGACTATTAAGAAGGAAAGCCCTGGTGAATAATACAACACTAGATTCTTGAGACTCTTGGAAAGCTCCATCCTAGGAGTGAGGACACCCCAGAACTAGATCAGGTTCTCTAAATGCTGAAACCCAATCTGGAATTATTTCAGTCTCTGAAGGGGTTAGAGTGATTTTCCCCCACTCTAAATCTGCCAGAAGCTAAAATGAATCCTCTTTAGAGGAAAATAATATAAATCAGAAGCCTTACCTATATTTTTTCATATAAAATATTGGGTTTTTAATTTAAAATATTACATATATATCAAGAAACAGGACCAGGAGGAGGAAAACATCAGAAAAAAGAACAGTTGTCTGAGATATGATTAATATGTTCATGAATATAGGTCAAGACAGAAAATGCAACCCTCCATCAGTCATCAGTAGGAGGCAGTAACAAATGGAAGTTGTAGAAATCAAGGTATAATAACTGATATTAAGGGGCACCTGAGTGGCTCTGTCAGTTGAGCCTTGGAGTCTTGGTTTTGGCTCAGGTCATGATCTCCTGGGTGGTGGGATGGAGCCCCAAGTCAGCTCCACACTCAGCAGGGAGTCTGCTTGAGGATTCTCTCTCCCTCTGCCCCTCCCCTCCCATCTCTCTCAGATAAAAAATAAATCTTTTTTTAAAATAACTGGTATTAAGAAGTTAGGTGGGTTGACAGCCAACTGAACCCAGATGGATAGAGAATCAGTTAACTGGAAGAAAGGACAGTTGGAAGTATAACATTTGAAACATAAGAGAGAAAGGATAGTAGAGAAAAGAGTAAGAAGAGACACGTGGAAAACAGGGAAAGGGCCAACACATGTAATTGGAGGCTTAGAGGGGAGAAGGAAGATAAGGAGACAGAATCCGTTTTGAAGGGATAATGTCTAAGAATTTTCCCAAACTGACAAGAGGTATCAGTGTATCAATGTTGATTGGAAAGAATCCACAAACCCCAAGCAGGATATATATAAGGAAAAATATGTACTTAGGTATCATATTCAAACTATTGAAATCAAAAAACAAAAAGAAAAATTTAAAAGCAGTGCATAAGAAACTGGAATGACATCTTTGAAGTGCTGGGGAAAAACACAAATGTAGAGGTAAAATAGAGACATTTCTCAAACAGAAACCAAGATGAGTCATATAAGATGATTTCTATAAAAAGAAACACTAAAGGTAACTCTTCAGGCATAAAGAGAATGAACCCAGATGAAAGCACAATAGTGGAAAGAATGAAGAGCAAGAAAGAGGGCATATATGTGGGTAAATTGAAATTAATAATAACTTTGCAGACCAATAATGATAATCCACTGTGGGTTTAAATACATATAGAATTAAAATACATGACAACAATAATTCAGTATGTATTAAATGGAGTAAAAGTGTTTTAAGTTCCATGAAATGTCTGTGAAGAGATAGAAGTACTAATTTATATTAGATACCAACATGCCCAGAATATGTGCTTTAATATCTAGAGAAACAGCTAAAAGAATAGAGAATATTTAACTATCAAGCTATTGGCAGGGAACTGGAATAATATTAAATGTGCCTCATTAATACGAAAAAAGGCAGGAAAGAGAGAAAAAGGATCCTACTGACAGTTGAGACTAATAGAACAGATACTGAAATGGTATATATAAACCCAAATATTATCATTAATTACATAAAATGAATAGTGATTTTTGTGGCTTGTGTAGGAAGTCTGTGTCTAACCCAAGATTGTGAAGAAATTGCACCACAGGTTTTTTTCTTTAGCTTTCACATTTAAGTCTATAATCTATCTTGAATAAAACCAAGGTTTAGGTATGTTTTTCCATTTGCATATTCAGTTGACCCAACACCAGTGAAGGACAAGTCTTTTCACACTGACTTGCTATGAGTCTTTGTCATAAATCAATTGAACATATCTGTGTGGATCTACTTCTAGATACTTTATTTTGTTCCATTGGTTTTTATTTTTGAACCTGTGTTAATTGATAATTTAAAACACTTTTTTTTTTTTTTTTTTTTTTTAGAGAGAGAGAGAGCATGGGAACAGGAGGTGGGGTAGAGGAGGGAGGGGCAGAAGGAGAGGGATAGAGAATCTTAAAGCAAGCTCCACTCCCAGTGCAGAGCCCAACATAGGGCTTGATCTCATGACCCTGAGATCATGACCTGAACCAAAATCAAGAGTTGGACACTTAACCAACTGAGTCACCCAGGTGCCCCTAAAATACATTTTAATTTCTCTAGATTCAGAGTTAGCCTAGATAAAAATTCTCTGAACCAATAGAAGATCATACATATATATATGTACTTAGGTATCATATGTATGTATATATATATGTGTGTGTGTGTGTGTATATACACATATATATTATACATTATATATAATTATATATAATACGCTTTATAATAGCATAAAAACAGTGCATACCTACAGGAAAACCTAACACCTTATTTTCAATATCTCTACCCAGAAAACTACAACACATTTGGAAAAAATTTTAAAAAACATAAATGTATGGAGAGATATACCATGATTGTGGATTGGAAGATGCAATATTACGAAAAGATGCCAATTTTCCCCACATTGATCTTATATTCAAGGCAATTTCAGTAAAATCTCCAGCATATATGTATGGGTTAAAATTGACATGATCATAAATCATATGAAAAAGCAAAGGCTCAAGAATAGCAAAGATAATCTTTTTTTATTGTTATATTAATCACCATACATTACATCATTAGTTTTTGATGTAGTGTTCCATGATTCATTGTTTGTGCATAACACCCAGTGCTCCATGCAGAACGTGCCCTCTTTAATACCCATCACCAGGCTAACCCATCCTCCCACCCCCTCCCCTCTAGAACCCTCAGTTTGTTTTTCAGAGTCCATAGTCTCTCATGGTTCATCTCCCCCTCCGATTTCCCCCCTTCATTCTTCCCCTCCTGCTATCTTCTTTTTTTTTTTTTCTTAACATATATTGCATTATTTGTTTCAGAGGTACAGATCTGTGATTCAACAGTCTTACACAATTCACAGCGCTCACCATAGCATATACCCTCCCCAATGTCTATCACCCAGCCACCCCATCCCTCCCACCCCCCACTCCAGCAACCCTCAGTTTGTTTCCTGAGATTAAGAATTCCTCATATCAGTGAGGTCATATGATATATGTCTTTCTCTGATTGACTTATTTCGCTCAGCATAATACCCTCCAGTTCCATCCATGTCATTGCAAATGGCAAGATTTCATTCCTTTTGATGGCTGCATAATATTCCATTGTATATATATACCACATCTTCTTTATCCATTCATCTGTCGATGGACATCTTGGCTCTTTCCACAGTTTGGCTATTGTGGACATTGCTAACAAAGACAATCTTAAAGATGACTCCCCAAACTGGATGGCTTATATTATCAGATATCAAGATTTATTATAAAGCTACAGTAATTAAAAGTGTGGTGATATATATATATCCTACATACACAAGCTAATTAAGAAAGGGACTAGTGAGTCAAGAAACACACACACACACATATATATATACATATACACACACATACTCTTTATGACAAATGAGACCCTGTAATACAGTAGATAAATTATAATTTTTTCAATAAATGGTGTGATGACATCAAAATCCATGTGGGAATATATGAATCTTGATCTCTCTTAACACAAAAAATAATTCCAACTGGAATAATTTTGAAAGATTAAAGTGTTTAAAGGAAAATGCAGAAGAGTATCTTCACGAACTTGGGTTAGTCAGAGATTGTTTTAAAACAGAAAACAAAACCCACTATATATATATATGGAAGAATACAGTTTGATTAGACTACATTAAAGTTAGGAATTTCTTTTCTTCAAAATATACTATTTAGAAAATAAAAAGAAAATTTAAAAAGCCCTGGAGGGTAAGAAGTTATTTGCAATACATAATTTTAGTAAAGCACTCATACCCAGAAAAATATAAATGAATTCTACAAATCAGTAAGAAAAATTCTGGCCATGCAATTAGAAAATGCACAAATGACTTAACTGGACTTTTCGAAGAGGGTAATCATATAGCCAATAAGCATATGAAAAAATTCTCAGCATCACTGCTTATCAAAGGAATGCAACTTAACACTAAAATAAGATATTACTGAGGCACCAGGATGGCTCAGTCAGTTAAGCCTCTGCCTTCAGCTCAGGTCATGATCCCAGGGTCCTGGGATTGAGCCCCACATCGGGCTCCCTGCTCAGCGGGGAGCCTGCTTCTCCTTCTCCCTCTGCCTCTCCCCCAGCTTGTGCTCTCACTCTCTCAAATAATAAATCTTTAAAAAAATAAAATAAAATATTACTGTCTACCCATCAGAAGATATATATTTTAAAGTACAAGTAATATCAAGTGTTGTTGGAGCAACTAGTCATTCATACAATGGTGTTTGGAGTATAGATTGTTATCACCATATTGGAGATCTGTTTGACATTAACTACTAATCATTTTATCCTTCTGTGAATATACGCACAACCTATGACCCAGAATTTCTGTTCCTAAGTATTCAGTCATCAGAATGCATACAAATATGCACCAGAATGTACATAAAATAATGTACATAACAGACTTACTCATAAGAGGTCAAAACTGGAAACATTTATCAACTATACAAATGAGAAATAAGTTACAGTATACTTATAAAATGGAATGCCATAGAACAATGAAAAAGAACAAACTATTGCTACCTACAAAAACTTGGATGAATCTTATATCTACTATTATGCTAAAGAAATCAGACTGAAAAAAATATGTATTGTATGATTCTATTTAATTAAACTTCAAAAGTAGGCAAAACTAGTTTATGATGATAGAAGTGAGAATAATAGTTACCTTTGGAGGGGAAGTGGCAGGGAGGATAAGGGGATACTGGAAACTTTTAAATTTTTGTTGATTAATGGATGCATTCATTTTGTAAAAAAATCAAGCTGTATATCTGATTTACATATTTTTGTTTATGTCTATTATGCTCAACAAAAAGCTTACTTAAAAGTCATTTGGGGAATTCAAATAGCATTGATTTGTACATTTTGTCTTTAGGTCTTTAGGGCAAAAAAGAAAAAAGAAAGAACACTTTGGGGACATTTAGGGAAAGATTTATTTTCTGAGCCAATCCTATACCCTGTGTCACCCTGCATAGTGAATGTGAAGTCCCCTTTCCCAGGGATATAAGGAACCTGGTTATGATAACTTACAAGAACATGATCTTTTGAAGCAGCAGATGTTTGTGCTGGAGCAGGCTTCAGAATTCAGATTTTTGTTCCATTTCTAAGAACATAATAGAGCAAGATCTGAAACAAGAACTCAGGCCTGGTTGGCTCTGACCTTTGTTCATCCCCCAGGGACATAGGCCAGGCTCTCCTCCAACCAACTTTGCTTTCGATGTAAACAAGATCATCAGGCATCTCAGATTTGGCTGAATGATGTGAGAACAGATGGGGGAATCTGGTTCTAAGATGTGTAAATTCATGCCTTCTGGGCGCAAGAAGTGAAAAAAATAACAAGTTAGTTCATTCCACGTGAGTGGGCAAAGCTACAACAGCAGGGAGGAAATCTGCTACCTTCAGCTGTCAGACCTGGCCCCTTGATGCTCTTGTCTCATAGTGTGGAGTACAAGCCGAAAAGACTGTCCCCACATCAAGAGGCCCTGGGGACCTCACATTCAACTGTGGGATCCTGTGCTGATGATTCACAAGCTCTCCGTACAGAAACAACCTGTTTCTCTATTAATCTTTGGATTATATACGTAGGCATGGGTGATGCATGTGATGAGCAATGCAAAATAAATGAAAGCAGAGTAGCTCTGAGAAGCTGGGGAGCCTTGAAATTTGACACAGTGATAACAATTCGGGTATCTAACACTGAGCATTAACTGTAGTCCGGTTTGTGAATGCTTTTTTGGATTGTCTCATTTAGATCCCAAGCCTATGAGAGTGGGTGTTATTGTCCTCATTGCATTTTACAGATGGCCCAGCCAAAGCACAGAAAGGCAAAGTCACTTACCTAAGGTCACACAGCTGCTTAAGTATCAAGTCAGGAGTCAAATCCAGGCTCTGCAGTATCCTGTCTTTTTATTACTTCTCTCTGGTGGAAGGAACCATTTCCTGGGAAAGAATTTCCCTAAGGCTCCCTAGTAACACTTCACTGGGGGGCAGGTAGTAACAAAGACCAAAGAGTAGAAAGAATAGGTAAAATTATCTATGCCCTAACCAGTCTGGCCTATAGCTGCTGCTATATTCCTAGACACTGATCAATATATAAAACATGGTTTTCCTCCTGGATTTTCTGAGAATATTCATGACTTGTGATCAGTTCATTAAAAACCATTTCAGCAAAGAGAGATTCCAAATCTTCTCTAGGTTTTCTTCTCTTTGTAAAATTATATTTTTATTGAATGGCTTCCCTGTATCTGGTATTGTTTTATCTATTTTGAAGAATATCGGAAAACATAGGGTAAGAATGCAGAACTCTAGGACTTTATCATCCATGTATGCCAAACTTCTCCAGAGTCTTGGGTATGATTTAGGCTATCAAATCCAAAACCAAAACAAACAAATACCTCTGACATATGCCATTGGCAATACATGGGGTCTGTATTATCCCCCCCAAAATCTCTGAGTCTACTTCTCATTTGAATCTGATGCTCCTAAATTTACTTAGAATATAATATTTGGCTCTTGCCACCATACCTAGTGCCAATTTTTCATAACAGTAGGGACATTAATGCCAAGCTTCTGATGCTCCTTGAGCAACAAGTCCTCAAGGTGCCAAAGGGACCAAGAGGTCCCCACTACATTCTGATCACTACACTACATTGTGATTAATGCAGAAGTAGGCATAAGATTCTCCAGGTTGGTATAATATTTTGTCATTTGGGCACCAAGGATTATGCCTGTGTGTCTCATGGCTTACTCATAGTTCTGCTGTCTCCCATAGACTTGTCTTCTCTCTGTGAGGTTGGGTTGGGTTGGGTTGGGTTAGGGACTGAGGCAGCACCCCTTTCTTTGTCCCCAGGTATGTTCTATGTAGGCACCATCTCCTGTGCATTCCAACTGATGTGTGAGTGACCTGAGGAATCAACTGTCCCATGAAGTAGTTAGACATATGTGTTTGTTTCTTCTTCAACACATATTTTACTAAGTTCCAATTTTATATCATGTACTTTTCATTCAAGACATATTCATTTTGTGGAAATACATGTTTTAGGTTAACTAGGGCCTCCGCTGTATCAAGTTTTAAATAAAAAATCTAACTGCATGAAATAGAAAATTGTAAATATTTTATATTCATTCAAAACAAAAATAAAATTTAATTTACTGCATTATATTGTAACAGTATTTTTGGCTGCCCCGATTACATTATAAATATCATTAAGATACAAATCATGCCATGCCTGGTCCCAGCCCTATCATCTCTTCTCACTGTGCCTAACACATTGATAGGAACTCAATAAATGTGTGTGGATTTGGATAGGCTTCCCCAAGGAGTGTAGAGATAAAGCCCGAACTTAAAAGGAAAAGACTCTTAAAATTTGAATAACATCCAAAACATGTTAAAGTCTTCATCTGAAATCTAAATTCCTTCCTTTATTCTATACTAATGCATGTCCTAATTCTAACATAAGGATATCAATGAAAACCTTGCTAAAATCAGAGCAAAGAAGAGAACTTCTTATTGCCGGAAGATAATCAAAGGCTAGATACACTGATGCTAGCTCGTAACTCCATGCACAATAGTATGTAACCGAGTCAAAATTTTGCCGATTTGACATAGGCAAGAAATGGAATCCTTTCCTACAAATAGCATGTGAGGCCACCCTCCAATTCTAAGAGACAGAAATAGCTCCTTCAAAATCCCAAAGCTTGGCTCACACCTGTTACTCAGGACCACATAAGGCTGTAGAAGCTTATGAAAAGCCCCATTGTCAAGAACTGCATCCCTGCTGTTTTCAGGGTTCTCTCCCAATGTACCGTAATGAAGGAACCTTCATCAGAAGCAACAAGGCAAAGGAGACCGTATTTCTTCCATCCCAGACTCCCTCGTCGTGGCTGATCCAAGAACACGTGTACACACACATGCACACCCTCTGCATTTATGCATCACTGTTTCCTTGAGGAAACAAAGGACAGTTGATCCAGAAACCAACCAAGAGGGGAGAGGAAGTGTCCGTAAAGGTATATCTACCTAGCCAAACATTTTCCTGGTACACCTGAATTTTAGGAAGCCGATTGAAAGTATTTTGCACTGAGAGCCAGGTATCCAATGAGGGGTGGCATCTCTCTGTCTGGAGACTTGCTGAAGATGAATGTTCTCTGGACCACTAATGAGCACCTAATGAGCCTATAGACTTTCAGTGCAATAACTAGGCTTCATGGAGAAATCCAATGTGAGGACCTGAAGGCACAGGATGGATGGCAAAGGGCCTAATCAGTCTTAAGAACTCAACAAAACCGATTTGGAAGGCATTCATTTGAGAGGACTGCTAGGCAGAAGTAGTGTCTGCATGTTACTGAAGATAATTAAATCTGTTTTAAACAGCTGTAAGAATAAAGAGATGCAATTCGCTGCATAATTTAAGACTTTTAAATTAAATCTGAGGCAAGGGACTAAAATTAAAACTTTGATCTGTATCTCATTGTCTTAATACTTCAATTTACATACAAAGACTGGAACTTAATAAGGAAAATTCATGATTATAACTTCTTCTGTGAGATTTAACTCCAAAACGTGAAGGCTGTGTCCTCATTAAATGGATTTCAATGATCTGTAATTTCACATACATTGAAAGACTTATGGGCAGCATAAAAGTAACCACAGCGTAATAACACTTCATAAATATTGCAGGATGCTGCCAGCCATCGGATGGCAGAGAAGATGACTCTTGATAAAATTTGCTGTGAGACCCTCATTTGTTGAATTCATAAAAGAATTTGACCTACTTTTTCATCTGGGGAAAAATTGGGGCTTTTAGTAATGGCACAAAGAGTTCACAGGCACTGGTAAGTCTGGGCAGGTGTCTGTTTTCTAAGCCAGCCCAGATCTGACTCAGAAGCCTCAGCTGTTTTCTCCTTCCACACAAACAGGAGCTGATTTCAATGAGCCGTGGAGACTTAAAAGGCTTTCTCATGTATTATTCCTTACTCCATTCAGCTTTATTCTCTTTGACTCGAGCAAGGTAACTGAGCCACTTCATTTCTTATACCTTGCGGCTTCAAGTTACAAAGGAAAAGAGGGAAATGAGGCGGGCAATATAGGTTGTCTTTAGCCGGAGGCCTAGCATCTGAAGTTCAGCTTGGCTTAGTTAGCAACTCTTCCTAAGGCTCCAATTTTCCTTCCTCGGTTCTGGTTCACAAAGGTTGGGGTGTTGCTCTTCTTTAGAGTTTCAGGGAATCGGTATTTGCAAAGAACTTCATTCTGCCTTGATAAGCAAAGAGTGATACCCGGCTCATTACTGAGAGTTTCAGTTCAGTGCACATCCCAACAACTGGGGTCATAGTTTTCATGTAGGAAATAGTCTTCAGATAGATTTTCAGTCTCTCAGCTTGTCTGCTTTAGGCCCTGCAACAGTGGCGCCCCATTTCTTCCCCATGGGTGGCCACCACCCCTGAATGTGAGAACTTCACCCAACCATACAAGTTTTGCCCAAGTGTCTAACTTCCTCAGGTTTCTGGCTTTGCGCTTTGCCTATTCCATGACTCGCAGCCTTATCAGCTCGTTCCTTAGGGTGACCCACCATTGATGTGCAATGGAAAGTCTCTACCCTATGACCAACAGCACTTGAATAAGCTCTCCTTCTTCACCTGAGAGCTGAGATCACTTTAGCAGCCTGAAGGGATGCTGGAATATGAGTGGATCTTCAATAATGCCCATAGCAAGAATGATAGAATTTAAAAATAGCTGGTCCTCTACACTAGATTTGATGATTAGGATCATGATCATTCTGCCTATCTTTATAAGAAAAGAAATTGAGGTTGAAATATAAATTGCATGTCAAAGGGCATGTACCTCCCAGGTTACTGCCTGACTTCTGTAGGGCCCCTGCCCATACAGTGCCTCTGTAGGGCTCTGTAACATCACTTAGATCTCTCAAGAACCTAATAATCTGGAAAAGTGACAAAGTAACATCCAGGGCAAGAAATCATATATCCATCTCATAGATAAGATCTTATGACTTGGTTAAGCCTAGCAATAATATATAATGCTAGATATAAAAGTTTTGAAAGCTATTTAGAAATTTTGAAAGCATAACATAAAACAGTGTAATGATTCCAGTATTTTGTGTGTGTGTATGTATGTGTTCATGTGCTTCTCATCGGCTAGTATGGCATTTACCAATCTAATGTTGATCTCTCTGGGTAGTAGGATTATGAGCAATTTGAATTTTCTTTTTCCTCATTTTATGTGTTTCCTACATTGTCTTTATAAATTTTTCATGGCTTTCTCTTTTTTTTCTTCGTTCTTCTAATTGAGCTAACATATTTCTATTACATATTTTGCTACTAGGAAAAACCCATTGCATAGGTTTATTCCTAAAGCCATCTTACCACTTTTTTTAAAAAGCATAATTTTGTTCTTATTACATACCTGAATGTTTTACTTTTAGAGTGATTTTCAAAGTCATTCAAAAACATCTTTATGATTTTTATTATTTGGTGGCACCATAGTTTTCCTACCAAAGCCTGCGGAGCTAATTCCTAAAACCACCATGTAGTGGTAACAGTGTAGTAATGTCCTTTATTACCTAAAAAGTATTTTCAAAACATAATGGGTCAAGGTTCTGACCTCTTTCTACCACAGTGTCTAGATGGAGTAAAGAGACCTCGGCTTACAGTTATTTATTTGCTTACACAAGCCAAATGTTCCTCCAGCCTTATGGTATTCTGTTCCATTCTAAGCCAGACACCTAGTACAGAAGACATAAAAAGGGAATGTGGAAATTTGCTGTTCATTCAAACACATGGTGCTGTGGCTCATTTGCAAGTGAAGGATTAAACCATTTAGTGATGTTCCAGTTGGAAATTCTTGGTCTGAGTGTTAGATCCAGAAGTATTTGGATATTTAGTGAGATCAGTCCCAAGGCTCAGAGTTCTCAGGGAAGGGCTGAGCCATCTGCATTTCATCCTAAAGAGGGTGAAATATGTATCCAGACAAATGGTTTGGTGGATCCGTAATCTGGTCTTCTGGCATCACTGACCTTGTCAGACCTGAGTTCTCTGGTGAAATCTAAAACCCCATGCATGCACTGCCCTCCTCACTGGTGTGAATGTTCTTCCTCCAGGTCAGAGTATCCAAGTCCACTGCTGCCTTTTCTTTCAAGAGGTGCGGGGGTCAGCATCTTCAGAGAAGCACCTGTACTCTAGATAACCATCTCTGAATAGACAAGGGGAGAAGCTGACTCTGTAATTTGCAGTTATGCCAGTATCTTCATATCTTGGGATTGCGTCCAGACCTCAGTTTTGAAGCTGAAGAGAAAACCATAAAGCATGAATTGAACCAAATATTCAGGAAATGCTTTCCCAGCTGATCTAGTGAGGCAACCTCAGCTTTCAGCAATGGTAGCACCTCTTAAAAAGGATACCAGAGAGAACCAAGACTTGCTTAGGAACAGGAGATAGGGCATTTGCAACTACCTCTTGTCATAGACTGGTGTTGTCTGTGCTGGAAGGACTCAGTTTACCATTATAAAAGGACAGGCTCGACAGTTATAGCAGTTGATTCTTGCTTAGAGACCTTTCACTCTTGGTTGAATATTCACATTGGCAGGGTCTCCCCAAACAGGCTTTGCAGCTCCCATAGTATTTTATAGAGCCTGGCATATTACACCGGGCTCCTCTTACATCACTACTTAATGAAGAATTTGATCCATGTTGGCATTTCTCTAAAAGGTTTTAGTTACTGAAGCTTACAAAAGCTTTCTGGTTTCACGTATGAGTGAATACATTCTTCAAGAGCACCCACCGGGAATGAGCACAATAAGATAGTAGAAGTGCTCAACTTGGAGTTAAGGAGAGCTTGGTTCAAACTAGTCTTTGGCAAATTTTAGCAGTCTTTTAGGGTCGAAGATTAAATGAGATACTATATAGAGAACAGTTATTATTTCTGCCACAATAAACTCTCAAGAAATGTTCTCTTTTCTCCTAGTGACCACAAGGATATGTTCTAGAACAATCTTGCATACTTTATATTAGAATTCATGTGTCATAGTTCACTCTTATTGAATAAGCCCAAGGTGGATAGCACTTCTCCCCATGAACTTACTTCTACCAGCTGACAAAAATCTCTTCTTTGAAAGCTCATTGTACCATAGTCCTCTCCTTTCCTTTTTCTTGTCGAGACTCCACTAACCTGAGTCTAACTAAACCTACCTGGAATAGGGTATGCAAAGCACAGGCAGGTTACTGTTATTTCGTGCTCCCCACTCTACTAAATATTCTTAGCCTTAAAAAGAAAGGGCTGAAATATCTAATTTTTGTTTCTGTCATTCAATGCTGCTTAATCATTTTTTTTTTTTTTTAAATCTTACTGTGTGGTCAAAAGAGCATTAAAAAGAACAGAAATCTAAGACCAAAGTTGGTTGTATTCCATCATCAATCTGTTATCAATTTGTGTTACCTTCTGGTTATATCTCATATACTTAATCAATATTTAAATATTGATTTACAGTAATGGTAGAAATAGAATGTTGTGTTTTGCCTTGTTGCTTGTGTTATACCATACTCCACCCCCCCCCATTTAAATTTGGTGAACTCTCTACTTCCCCTCATTTACTCCCTCCCTCTTTTAATCCTAAATGCTGGTCTCTCTCTGCCCCCACCTCCCCGGGGGGAATCAGTGTTAACAGACTGGATTATATTTGCCAGCACCTTTATGCTCATACAGACACACGCATATGCAGTACATACCCTGTTATCTGCTGTGTTTTTGTTTTTGACAAAAAATGGGTTATACTAAAGTCAGTTCTCTACAACATAGTTTTTGCTACATGAACTTTAAGATCACTTTCAACACTGAATTCCAGGGAAGCCTGAGGCAAGCTTTGCAGGGGCCAGGCTCTGACATATGAGCCCAGTTCCTATCTGCAGTGAGTCTATAATGCCTTCAGGAGTGTCTTGGAGTCTCATTTTTGGATGAGGCTGTCAGTATTGAGTTACTATAGCATTTGTTTTCCCATTTTTCTCTCAAGCCATGTTGCAGGAACTCTGATAGGTTCACACACCTTCCATTGCTCAGGTTAATCTTGGCTCCTTAGTGGCCATTTGATATATTTGTTTTTCTATTACCGAAGTCAGTAATGCCCTTGGAGAATCCCCATATGGATTTCATATGGCTTTTGTGCTTTTCTTGGGCACATCTTTTGATAATATTCTCAGTTCTGTATCTGTATCAGAACAGGTGACGAAAGGGCAGTAGGTCTAAAAAATGTTATACGGTAGCCTAGATATTTGCCAGCCTAGGAGCCATTTCAGGAATGATGACTTGTGATTTATTAAATGGAAGTAACTCTCAATTATACAGTGCATTTTCCTGACTACTGAGTTATGAATACCTATTGTTCCCCATATTCTCTATCTTCTTTTTTTTTTTTTTTTTTTTAAAGATTTTATTTATTTATTTGACAGAGAGAGAGATAGCGAGAGCAGGAACGCAAGCAGGGGGAGTGGGAGAGGGAGAAGCAGGCTTCCCGCAGAGCAGGGAGCCCGATGTGGGACTCGATCCCAGGACCCTGGGATCATGACCTGAGCCGAAGGCAGACGCTTAACGACTGAGCCACCCAGGCGCCCCTTCTCTATCTTCTTTATGGCTTGCACACAATACCGTTTCACCAGCGGGAAGACGTCAGAATGCAGTATGGTGTTCATGCTAATCCATCTTTCCACTTCTAAGCAAAGCTGTTGTCAGAGGGGGAAAGAGTCAAAGCCAGGGATGGAGCCTAACAAGAAAAGAAACCGATACCTTGCCTTTGTTTTCACCTTTCTGTAACTCTGAAAGGCATTAAAAGTAACTTTCAATTAAAGAAGCTTCACCAAGAACTGAGCTGCATGGATAAAGTTAAACCACAGATCATCTTAAACCCTTCCTTCAGTCTCATGAGCGATGGGACTCCAGGCATCTTACTTAACCTCTCTATGTCCCAGTTCTCCTGGGGGAGCAAATCAAAGCACATCTGCCCTTGCTCTCTCCCTGGAGTCCTAACAGCCAACTGAGATAATATATAAGAAAGCACTTCCATGAGCAAGCAGATGCACAGTATTCAAAAACATATTGAAAGGAAAAGAGTGACCTGCAGGCACTATGTTAGGTAGTGAGGATACAGCCAATAAGGACACATCTCAGCACCTAGGACTTTATACAAACTACTCATGTATTATCCAGCCACTCGCTTTCCTGCAGAGGTTAATGAATCTTGACTACGTACACTTTAGAACTTTTGTTTGTAGTTGTGCTTCAGTCACTTAAAGACGAGTTTAGTTCTTTCATTCCTGGCTTTTATTGATGCACCTTTCACACTAATCCTAAAAGCTCCTGGGAAAGGTTCACCCCCATACCAAAATGGAATGAGAATAGCATCAGCTTGTACTGGGTTGTCCTCATCTTCAGATGGATTAAATGATGAGAAAACCTAATATTCAACAATCCAATCCCAAGGGCCTTAACCTTTGGTGCAGTCCAGCATCTGCTGTGGACCTTCTCAGACCACAGCAGGACCAACCGAGCATCTTCCCAGGAGGGCCTGAGTCAAGATGGGAGTCTTGGGTGGTAGCTGGGCATCAGCGCTTTTTTCTCTTAATTTCTACAAGAGGTGATGATGTCAAAATCTGAGATTCATTGGTTTTAAAACCAATCAACTATGGGAGTTAATTTTGATAGGAAGGTACATGTAATTTCCTGTTGCAACTCATATTTCAATCTACCGTCATCTACCCTGAGCTACCCCCTAATTAACCTCCCAGAATCCTTGGGCCTCCTTCCAATTCACCCTCCATATTGCAACCAGAGTGATCTTTTTGAATTTGTTTCCTCTGGCTATTTGGGGTCTTTTCTGATTCCATACAAATTTTAGGATTATTTGTTCCACTTCTTTGAAAAAAGTTGATGGTATTTTCATGGGGATTGCATTGAATGTGCAGATTGCTCTAGGTAGCATTGACATCTTCACAGTATTTGTTCTTCCAATCCATGAGCATGGAACGTTTTTCCATTTCTTTGTGTCTTCCTCAATTTCTTTCATGAGTATTTTATAGTTTTCTGAGTACAGGTTCTTTGCCTCTTTGGTTAGGTTTATTCCTAGGTTTCTTATGGTTTTGGGTGCAATTGTAAATGGGATCAACTCCTTAATTTCTCTTTCTTCTGTCTTGTTGGTGGTGTATAGGAATGCCACTGATTTCTGTGCATTGATTTTGTATCCTGCCACTTGACTGAATTCCTGTATGAGTTCTAGCAGTTTTGGGGTGGAGTCTTTTGGGTTTTCCACATAAAGTATCATATCATCTGCAAAGAGTGAGAGTTTGACTTCTTCTTTGCCGATTTGGATGCCTTTTATTTCTTTTTGTTGTCTGATTGTTGTGGCTAGGACTTCTAATACTAGGTTGAATAGCAGTGGTGATAGTGGACATCCCTGCCGTGTTCCTGACCTTAGGGGGAAAGCTCTCAGTTTTTCCCCATTGAGAATGATATTCGCTGTGGGTTTTTCATAGATGGCTTTTATGATATTGAAGTATGTACCCTCTATCCCTATACTCTGAAGAGTTTTGATCAAGAAAGGATGCTGTACTTTGTCAAATGCTTTTTCTGCATCTATTGAGAGGATCATACAGTTCTTGTTCTTTCTTTTATTAATGTATTGTATCACATTGATTGATTTGCAGATGTTGAACCAACCTTGCAGCCCAGGGATAAATCCCAGTTGGTCGTGCTGAATAATCCTTTTAATGTACTGTTGGATCCTATTGGCTAGTATTTTGGTGACAATTTTTGCATCCGTGTTCATCAAGGATATTGGTTTGTAATTATCCTTTTTGATGGGGTCTTTGTCTGGTTTGGGGATCAAGGTAATGGTGGCCTCATAAAACGAGTTTGGAAATTTTCCTTCCATTTCTATTTTTTGGAACAGTTTCAGAAGAATAGGTATTAATTCTTTAAATGTTTGGTAGAATTCCCCTGGGAAGCCATCTGGCCCTGAGCTTTTGTTTGTTGGGAGATTTTTGATGACTGCTTCAATTTCCTTGGTGGTTATATCAGGTTTTCTATTTCTTCCTGGTTCAGTTTTGGTAGTTGATACCTCTCTAGGAATGCATCCATTTCTTCCAGATTATCTAATTTGCTGGCATAGAGTTGCTCATAATATGTTCTTATAATTGTATTTCTTTGGTGTTGGTTGTGATCTCTCCTCTTTCATTCATGATTTTATTTATTTGGGTCATTTCTCTTTTCTTTTTGATAAGTCTGGCCAGGGGTTTATCAATCTTGTTAATTCTTTCAAAGAACCAGCTCCTAGTTTCGTTGATCTGTTCTACTGTTCCTTTGGTTTCTATTTCATTGATTTCTGCTCTGATCTTTATTATCTCTCTTCCCCTGCTGGGTTTAGGCTTTATTTGCTGTTCTCTCTCCAGCTCCTTCAGGTGTAGGGTTAGGTTGTGTTTTTGAGACCTTTCTTGTTTCTTGAGAAAGGCTTATGTTGCTATATACTTTCTTCTTAGGACCGCCTTTGGTGCATCCTAAAGATTTTGAACAGTTGTGTTTTCATTTTCATTGGTTTCCATGCATTTTTTTAATTCTTCTTTAATTTCCTGGTTGACCCATTCATTCTTTAGTAGGATGCTCTTTAGCCTCCATGTACTTGAGTTCTTTCCGACTTTCCTCTTGTGATTGAGTTCTAGTTTCAAAGCATTGTGGTCTGAAAATAGGCAGGGAATGATTCCAATCTTTTCGTACTGGTTGAGACCTGATTTGTGACCTAGGATGTGATCTATTCTGGAGAATGTTCCATGGGCAGTAGAGTAGAATGTGTATTCTGTTGCTTTGGGATGGAATGTTCTGAATATATCTGTGAAGTCCATTTGGTCTAGTGTGTCATTTAAAGTCTTTATTTCCTTGTTGATCTTTTGCTTAGATGATCTGTCCATTTCAGTGAGCGGGGTGTTCAAGTCCCCTACTATTATTGTATTGTTGTCAATGTGTTTCTTTGCTTTTGTTATTAATTGGCTGCTCCCATGTAGGGGCATGGATTTTTACAGTTGTTAGATCCTCTTGTTGGATAGACCCTTTAAGTAGGATATAGTGTCCTTCCTCATCTCTTATTATAGTCTTTGGTTTAAAATCTAATTTGTCTGATATAAGGATTGCCACCCCAGCTTTCTTTTGGTGTCCATTAGCATGGTAAATGGTTTTCCACCCCCTCACTTTCAATCTGGGGGTGTCTTTGGATCTCAAATGAGTCTCTTGCAGACAGCGTATCAATGGGTCTTGTTTTTTTTTTTTTTTAATCCAATCTGATAGCCTGTGTCTTTTGATTGGGGCATTTATCCCATTTACATTCAGGGTAACTATTGAAAGATAGGAATTTAGTGCCATTGTATTGCCTGTAAGGTGATCGTTACTGTATATTGTCTGTGTTCCTTTCTGGTCTATGTTACTTTTAGGCTCTCTCTTTGCTTAGAGGACCCCTTTCAAGATTTCTTGTAGGGCTGGTTTCGTGTTTGCAAATTCCTTTAGTTTTTGTTTGTCCTGGAAGCTTTTTCTCTCTCCTTCTATTTTCAATGACAGCCTAGCTGGATATAGTATTCTTGGCTGCATATTTTTCTCATTTAGTGCTCTGAATATATCATGCCAGTCCTTTCTGGCCTGCTAGGTCTCTGTGGATAGGTCTGTTGCCAATCTAATGTTTCTACCATTGTAGGTTACAGATCTCTTGTCCCGAGCTGCTTTCAGGATTTTCTCTGTGTCTCTGAGACTCGTAAGTTTTACTATTAGATGTCGGGGTGTTGACCTATTTTTATTGATTTTGAGAGGGGTTCTCTGTGCCTCCGGGATTTTGATGCCTGTTTCCTTCCCCAAATTAGGGAAGTTCTCTGCTATAATTTGCTCCAATATACCTTCTGCCCCTCTCTCTCTTTCTTCTTCTTCTGGGATCCCAGTTAATCTAATGTCATTTCGTCTTATGGTAGCACTTATCTCTCGAATTCTGCCCTCGTGATCCAGTAGTTGTTTATCTCTCTTTTTCTCAGCTTCTTTATTTTCCATCATTTGGTCTTCTATATCGCTAATTCTCTCTTCTGCCTCATTTATCCTAGCAGTGAGAGCCTCCATTTTTTATTGCACCTCATTAATAGCCTTTTTGATTTCGACTTGGTTAGATTTTAGTTCTTTTATTTCTCCAGAAAGGGCTTCTCTAATAACTTCCATGCTTTTTTCAAGCCCAGCTAGTATCTTTAAAATCATCATTCTGAACTCTAGTTCTGACATCTTACTGATATCCCTATTGATTAGGTCCCTGGCAGTTGGTACTGCCTCTTGTTCTTTTTGTTGAGGTGATTTTTTTCCGTCTTGTCATTTTGTCCAGAGGAGAATAGATGAATGAGAGAACAAAATGCTAACAGGGTAACAATGTCCTCAGAAAATATACACTAAACAAATCAGAAAAGACCTGAAACCTGGGGAAAAGAGAGGGAAAGAAAGAAAAAAGAAAAAAAAAAAGAGAAAAAGATAAAAACAAATAAAGAAAAACAAAACAAAAAAAACAGAATATGATCAAATATGATCAGGCTGGTGCATAGATCAGTGCCACACACTAGATTTTGGGTGTATTTTGGTCTGTTAGAAGAAAGTGCCTCCAAAATTTTAAAGAAAGAAAAACTTACATATGTACAAAAATAAGGGTTAATATGATGAAGGGATGGAATATGACTTCCAGAAAGTGGTCACTTTTCTGTTCAGAGAGTTGTTGCTATTCTTTTCTTTGATCTCCTGTTGAGTTTGTAGGTGTTCAGAATGGTTTGATCCCTATCCAGCTGAATTCCTGGGACCAGACGAAATCCAGGTCTCCTACTCCTCCACTATCTTGCTCCTCTGATCCATACTGTGTCTTTATCTTCATCTTCCTATGACTATACCATCCCCCACTGCCACGGGGCCCTTGCACAGCTGATTCCCTCTGTCACCATTGCCTGGACTCCTTACCTCCATCTCACTCACTCGTGTCCTTTGTTTGGTATTTTTCTTTTTCTTTTTTTTTTTTTTTTTAATTTTATTTATTTGACAGAGAGAGACACAGCGAGAGAGAGAACACAAGCAGGGGGAGTGGGAGAGGGAGAAGCAGGCTTCCTGCTGAGCAGGGAGCCAGATGCGGGACTCCATCCCAGGACCCTGGGATCATGACCCGAGCCGAAGGCAGATGCTTAACAACTGAGCCACCCAGGCACCCCAGTTCTTTCCTTAAGGTCATCTCAGCTCAGATATAACTTCTTCTGGGAAGCTTTCCTTGAAATTCTCAATCAGATCAGATTTTTAGCTCTCTACCTCTCCCTACTCTACAACTTAGAACACCGTGGACTTTCTTTCATAACATCCCCTGTAAAACTTTTTATTTATCTGGGATTATTTCATCTGTCTCACTTAGTAGTCCATATGCTCATGAAAGCCCAGACCACATCTGTTTTGCTTGGTTTGTTATAATTTACTTATCATCATTTTCCCATGTCATGCCTGACACAAGATAGACAATAAATATCTGCCAGTTGGTTGGTTGGTTGAATGAATGAATGAATGACCAGAAAGCCAGTTAAAGCAGGGCAAGTGTGCCTAATCCTGGTGATCTAGGACTTAGGCTCCCTTGCCTTTGCCCTGTTTCTTATTCTTTGAAAGGAGTTTTGGCATCCCCATCTCAGATGGCAATTGCAGCCCAAGGAAGGCAGAGGCTGATGACTGATGAGCCCCAAAGCGATGCATTGACAGCTGTGTTAGGCTTATGAAGCACCTGAGAGCCTCTGAAGGCAAAAGCATGGCATTTAGTATGTTCCACTTGAGTGGGCACAGCTCCAACAGCAGGGATGAAATCTGCTGCCTTTGCCTCTTGGTACCCCTGTCTCCTGGTACAGAGGACCAAGCCCAGGGGCCTGCACTCACACCAGGGAGAGTGAGAGCGAGAGCTAGAGAGATCTTCCTAATACCTGACCGAGTACCCTAAAAGCATGACTCCTCTGTGAAGGCAGCCCCACTGATAGAGCCGTCCCAACACCGTGGCTCCCTTCTTTCACCTGTTACATATGTGGGGAACATTGTCGTGAGCGGATAATGAGGAATACTTTCAGGCCAAAAGACTAGCATGAAAGACAGTGGACATCCAGACAGAACTTGAGAGGAGTTTTAAGTCGCTGAAAGAGGTCCAAGTCCAGGCCTACAAAAGCACAGTGGTGAATACCAGACAGAAAGGGCGAGGCTGGGAGACTCAAGCAAGGCCGGCCCAAGTTGGACTTTTCTCAGGTGTGTGGGTAGATGCTATAACTTATGGGGGCTGAGGTAGAATCAGCTGAGATGTGAGTCTCCCCTCTGTGCTCTTGCCAGTGGTGACCCTTACCTGATGCCCACTCTGTCTCCACAAAGAACCCTAAACCTCTCTTTCTCAGTCTCTCAATCTCAATGCCCCTCCCTCCCTCCCCTCCTCCCTCTCTCCCTCTCTCCTCACTTTCTCTCTTTCTCCCTCTTTTCCCTCCCTCCCCTTTCCCTCTCTCCCTCTTTCTCCTTCCGTCTTCAATCTCTCCCTCCCTCTCTTTCTCAGAAATTCTATTGCTTGTTTTATTTCATGGCTAACCCAGTTAACCCTAACTACTCCTGATAATTCCCTCAGACACTTGTCCCAAACGATGTGAGTAGATTTTAAGGCAGTTTCTTCCTCTGTGCACATACCTAAGATTGGCTGGCAGCACCTCTGTTGAAAATCCAGAAAACATGGGAGAACTGACTAGAAACAGCACTGAGAAATTTACCAGTCTGATTTGTGCAAATGAAGGACAAGTCAGCAAGAATCGTTGACATTTATATTTATTAGCGAAGGGAATTCAAGTAATTGCACAGTGTCTGGGCTTGTGAATAATTTGTCTTGTAGTTCCGAGTGGAGTTTCTTTCTCCCTCCCGAGGGGAGAATTCTTGCTCATGTCCTCCCTGAGAGTTAGCTGCCCTGCTGTGTGCCCCCCACACGATGCTTGGCCGGGCATAGATCAGAAGAGTAGGTCATAGAGATTCATAGGATTTGAACTGCTTTTCCTTTCCCTGTGAATTAATCTTTTAAATGTCAGCATTTTAAACTTGGCCTTTTCAAAAAATATGATACCATATGAACCGTACTTAATCGAAAATACTTTTTTTTTAGTTCAAAGAGTTTGTGTGTGTGTGTGGTTTCTGGGTTTTTTTTTTTTTTTTTTTTTTTTTTTTTCCTTAAAATGGGAAAAGCTAACAAAACAAACAAGAAAAACTTGATAAAGGATAGGCTGCATGGGAAAGAAGCTGGTTTTTGTCAGTTGGGTCTAAGAAACTTTGTTCCTTAAGAATCTCTACTGTTATTCCAAAACAGTTTTCTTACAGGTCTGGAATTTTAGAAAGCAGACTTTTATCCTCCCTCTTCTTACCTCCCACTGGGAAATTTAGATTTGTATGATTCCGATCCAGCTGTAAAAGGGGGATTGCACGCCCTTCACAGCTGCATGGTTTTGACAGTCATTGATTTGGTCCAGATTTTTACAGAGGATTAATTAACTCACATGTCTTATAACAACCCCTTGAGTGAAGACAGTAACGTATTATTATGCCCATTTCATAGATGAGGTAACCGAAGCCCAAGGAGGCTGAATGACTTGCATGAAGTCATGCGGCTTGCTAATGGCACCCTGGGATTCAAGCCCGGAGGAACCATCTGTGCTTTATCTACCTATAATGAATGAAATGCAAGTCCACAGAGATGGGTTCAAATCCTAGGTCTGCCCCTAACTAGCTGTGTTAACCTTGAACAGATAATTAAGTCTTTCCTGACTTCAGCTTCCCTACCACTAAAATGGACAAATGTGGCCTGTTTTTCTCTCCCAGCTAAGATTCTGTGAAGAATAAAATATTATCATTTTTTATAGCACAGAATACTGAGTATAAAAGAATTAACCGTCATTATCTTAAATAATAATAGCACTGAGCCCAATGTCCTATCAGGTGTGAGGCAAGGTGTCTTTTATCCTTCCTCTAACGTGGTTAGGGAACCAGGAATAAGAAGAGGATTCCAGGTTCCTGGACACAAGGGAAGAGGTCTGTAACCATGTCAGGTAGGCTGAATCTTTAAAAAGCTGTGTGTGTACACCTTTTATTCATGGGGACGATAAGAGTGTAAACAGATCCCTCAGAGAAATTGAATATCCAATTGGAACGGATTATCAAAGACTTAGTTTTCCAAACCTTGAAACTTTTGGTGGTGGGTGCCCTTCAGATTTGGAGAACATCCATCTTGGTAAGCTCCTGTCTGCCAGGGAATGTCACAGGGATTCTGTCGAATGCAGACAGATGCTCCCAGCTGCAGGAGGGAGCCAGAGTCTGCCGTTAGCCCTGAGCCAGGGACCCAGGGACGGGGACAAGCCCCAGCCCCCGGGGCAGAAGCGGCAAGCACCGACTCCCCTTCTCTGATGTTGGGCTGTTTTTCAGGGTGACGTCCAGAGGACACTCATCCAAGTGGACTTCGGTGATGGCATTGCAGTGTCTTATGTCAACCTCAGCTCCATGGAAGATGGGATCAAGCACGTCTATCACAACGTGGGCATTTTCCGAGTGACCGTGCAGGTGGACAACAGTCTGGGCTCTGACAGCGCCGTCCTGTACTTACATGTAACTTGTATGTTATTACTGTTGTTGGTTTATGACCTATTTCAAATATCGTGTCCCTTTTAAAGTATAACCCAGAGCTTCCTGTCTAGAAGCAGCTCGCCAGTTATCTTTAAGGAGGTGGGGAAGGAGGATAAGAGAGCCGAGTGGGGAGAAAGTAAAAAGAAAGTCAGGGAGTGGAGCTTGCATACTCCTAGAATTTGTGTTGCTTGAACTTGTTCTCATTGCACTTACTGTGCCTCTTCCAGGCACCTCTGACATGGCACCCCTGTGTCTGGCCACTGGCCGAGCTCTTTGATTGCACATGAGTTTGTCCTTTTCTAAGTTAGAAACATTTAAAAACAATCCCCACATATGGCTCGATCTAATACATTGAGAATGAGCGCAAGTGATGGAATTTCTCCCCATCTGATTATTCTTGTCTTCCCATGATACGTCTCACAGTAAATTACGCTTTTAGACTTTTGCTCCTTTTTTAAAGCATTTCCTGGGCCTTTGTCTGTGATGTGTGGTGTTAGAGGGAAGGTGGTGTTGAGAGAGGGAAAGAGCTGCATTGAGAAGGGTTGAAGCGTTTGTCCCATCGAGGAATATGAAGGTGTAATAAGTATGATGAGGTCACGACAGCTCCTAAGTTATGTGTGGGACAAACATTCTCCACGAATGCCCCTGGTGGCAGGTGTGTGGGTGTCCCCAAACAGGCTTAGGGCATGTTTATGTTGCCACAGAAATGCTTTGCTTTAAAATGAAGGTAGCTACGTGAAACCCCAGTGACCTAATGGATAAGGTGCTGGCCTTCTACAATGAAAGCAGCTCCTTTTACCAATGGCCTTGTCCAGATTAATTCTAAATTCTAGGCCAAGAGCGTTAAGGCTGGCCATATTCCATGCCTCCCACCTGCCTCTTGCGCATTAAACGGCGTACAGAACATACCAACTAGATTCCTTTTTTCTTAAGCTGCTGTGGTCCAGTGGGAGGACAAGACTCTTTAGGGATCCCCCGGGTGATTGTTTATTACCGAGGATTCCTGCGGTATCGGTGATTCTTGATCTTTCTCTCCCACACACTCATGACAAATGTGCTTTGAAGAAACACATCCTCCCTTCTTTGGGTTTAAGCAAAGTTTTATCAGATTCACAGCCTGCACACTCCTCTTGCCTCTTTTCAGCTAAAGTTTATTAAGCAATTACTATGCGCCAAGCCTTGTGCTAAGCAAGCTCTTTGCATGTATGATCTCACTTCTCAAAACAACCTGATGAAGTAGGCACTGTTAGAAACCCTACTTTACAAAGAACAATGGGGGCCAGAGAGCTTGAATAATGTATTTGAAATTGCAGACCTGCTATCTGGCAAAGCCAGGCTTCAGAGTCAGGTCTACCTGTCTCTGGAATGCCAGCTCTTGAACCCCGAGGTCATTGTCAGTGCTGTGGGTGATGGAACTTGTCTCCAGCAGCCCTTGTCCCCTCCACCCCTTTGCAGATTGTCCCAAAGGAGCTTAAGCAACTCGCTAGACAACTACGTAGGTTCAAGGCACATTTCAGAGGCCCCTCTGACGCCATGGTGGCCCCTCCCCTCTCCAGGCTGTCCTGTATGGACTTTCTGGGGTTGCCTCCTACTAAGAAATAATCTTCCTTACTAAGGAATGGTCAGAAAATCTCTCAGAAATACATCACAAACATTGGTTATTGGTAGCCAAACTAACTTACGGCACAAACGCCAGTACATTTGCTGGGAATGACCGCCTACCAAGCAGCCTCTCATTCTCATGGCCGCCTACCTAGCAGCCTCTCATTCT